>NC_138039.1:5245152-5572652 GCF_964106645.2 Podarcis pityusensis | reverse complement strand
TTTATCAGAGGGCGATTCGGATCTCTTGGTAGGCAATATTACAGCGGCGCCGTGGAGAACCTTCCGGCGTGCCCCCTCCCTCCCGATATCCATTTAGGACTAGAGAGCTGCTGGTAATTATATAATTTAAAATCCATTTAACACTGGCTAGCACGACAGTAAATATATGCATATTGCTAATAAGATTTGCACAATTACGTCGGTCAAACACAGGGAAATGTTTACCGCCTCTCCTTTCAAAATAATAAATAATAATAATAATAAGAGAGAGGAAACTTTCCTTAACTTCCTCCCCGCCCGCCCACCCCCGCTTTCACTTTCTTCGGGGGAGGGGCGTTGTTTATTTCACAAGCCTTAAAGGCAACACATGGGGTGGGGGGGGGGGAGCGTGTAGGAAATTCGGAATCGTATATTTGATACCCCGTAAGATAATAAAAACCAAATATTTGCAGGGATGCCTCTTGCAGTTAATAAAATACGATTATCAGATAATCCTCAGCAGCGAAGCTGTTTGTATAGTTAACAGATGATTACAAAGAGGGGAGTGGGAGATGGAAAGAGAGAGGGGAAAAGTCTCCACTGTACGGGCAGGCTAAGAAGCATCTCTTCCCCACCTTTCGCAGGGTCAAGCTTGAAATATTAACAAACTGAACTGTTTAATAACTCCGCTGCAGCGCCCGGAGGCTTTTTCCTGTCTGTTGCTGCTGCTGCCTTTTTCTAGACAGGGTTGAAACAAGCAAAGCAACGCGTGTCTGAGGCTCCCTTGTTATATAACAAGACTAGTATGGTTGAGAGGGGATGGGAGGAGATGGGGTGGCGCTGGGGGGCTGGGGGCTGGGTGGGAGAAGAGAAGAAAAAGCCATAAAAGGACTGGATGGGTCGGAGTGACGATTTTGGGTACACATGACTTGCGGAGTTGTTTAGTCTGCCTCCTGGTCGCTTTCCATGAACGCGTTTTTCTTCCCAACCCGCCGCAGTCTCAACATGGTGTCAGAAGCGAAACCTTTCGCGGCCCTCTCCTCTTACGCAGGACAAGAACGGATTGTTCCTGCTGCTCTCCCCCAAGGCGTTGAGGGGAGACCATAGCCCGGCTGGCTTGAGGCTTGGCTGACTCTTCCTCCCTCCCCAGAGTTACCTGGGAGTAAAATCCCACTGACGTAATAGTTTCCGAGCACACCTGACTGGCGATTGGACGGCCGAGGCAGTTCGCTGCCTCCTAGGAAACGAGGAGGCGCGCTAGGGGTGCGGATGGGGTGACAGAGAAGCGAAGGGGCAGCTATGGGATCTGGGCGCCCCCGGCAGCTCCTAACTTCCCCCAGCTCTGCTGGGAAGGATCGAAGTGTTCCTTCTTGGTCCACGAGGCCGACTCAAAGACAGGGAGAGCAAAGCGAGCCCCCTTGCCAAAATATAAGGGTGGCGCCTTGCTCACAGCACCCTTCTCCCCATTAAGCGCCCTCTCTGGAGAGGTGCGCTTTGGCCACCCTAGAGCATCGCCTTGCGCCTTCGCTGCAAGGGGAAAAACGGGGTCGAAAAGAGCCCCCTTTTCCGATTTAGGATAAATGCCTCATCCACCCATAAATGTTTTCTGTCGCTGGCTGCTTTCTGTCCTTGTTTTTTGTTTTTTTAAACCGCTCCCTTTCACCGACCCTTTTCTTTAAAAATAAAAACAATTCCCCCCTGGTGTGTTTGGGTGGAGAACTTCCCTGCGGATTCTGTCTTAAATCCGCTTGAAAAAGAGGGGCCGGGCCGGGTTGGGGGTGGCGGGGATGGAAAAGCTGTAGAAGGGCCGTCGAGGGCAGCCCCTGGGATTATACCACCGACTTTCAACATATATATAAATTTGGTGCTATAAAAAAGGGGCGAGGGTAAAAGGGAGGAAAGAAGCCCTTTCCAGAAATAATACTGATCCCCGAGCCTTCAAATCGGCTTCCGATTATTTGCCTTTCTGGGCTACCGAGGGCAGGGGCGCCCCACGAGGTCGGGCCTTAAAAAATAAAAATAAAAATCACTTTCCAGCCCCGTCGACTCTCTCCCTTTCCTTCGACGGGCGTCCCCGGATTCTATTTATATTGGAAAGTATATTTCTCGCTGGAAACGCTGAAAGAGCGCGCGCGCGCGCGCGGCGGGAAGGAGCCTCCGCGTCAGCGGCGTGCTTGATCCATTCCCCTTCCAAGACATCTCAGCCGTCGCCATAATGTGATGATAATTTAAAATGTTGTTTCTCCCCTACTGCTCGCTAATCCTGTTCCTTTTAGTCGGGTTGATACTGACAGATCCGGAAGGGCTGCCCTTTCCCTCCTCACCTGCTGTTGCGTTTTTAAAGAGAGGAGGTATTAACCTCCGGTGGAAATAAATATTGAAACAAAAGATTTTAGCAACAAAGCCGCCAAATCCGAGCCTTTCAATCTCCCCCTCTTAATTTTCCCGCGTTCTTCAGCCGCCCGCTCTTTACTGATTTATTTTCTCCCTTCACTTCCATATTATTTCCTTTCAGCCTCTGACGCATTTTGAGATGGCTTCTCCCCCCCCCCCCCATTATATATATATATAAAAAAACACGTTCTGAATTTTAACCAGATCAGTTTCCTTCAAATCACTTCAAACTCCCCCGCTCCAAATTTTGATAAGGGACCTCCTTCCTCAGAAAGTAAGATTAATAATAATAATAATAATAATAATAATAATATACAAACAGCAGGATGTAGTTACAGCTGGAATGGGTAGTGGGGGAAACCCAGAGCGGTTAAATCGTAAAATTTGGATCAAGAAGCTAGAGTTTAATACATACACCCCCCCCGCACGTTTATTAAAGCATTAGAATAATTGAAATTTGCTGCCGGAGCAGCCCCGATCTGTTTAAATAATTCTATGGGTGTCTTGTTGTGATAAAAGATTATCTGGAATTCTATTAAAGGAGCAGGAGCGACCGATTTCAAAATCCTATTTGGGGGACTTTCAATGACTATCAGTAATCTGATCGCTTCAACAGCCTCTTTGCCTGTTCAGCTTTATCTGAAAGTTTACAGCGTTTCAGGAGAATTTCAGCATTCTTTAAAAAGGAGAGAAAGAGAGAGGAGATACACACACAAACCCGAAGGAAAGCAGTACCTGTCATTCAAGTTGGGATTAGAAAATATTAATATGAAGGGAATGCACACACACAAATATATATTTATATTTTAATAATAATAATAATAATAATAATAATAATAATAATAATAATTAATCTGAAAACACCCTATTCAACTGGGGGGGGGGGGGAGAGTGTGCTGTTGAAAGTGGCAACCCTAGATACAGAGATCTAGATTTCGGATTTCCGCGTGCGTGAGTGTCTGCGGTGCAAATCTCACCTGCAGGTTATTTGAACAAACGATTCTTGTCTGTTTATGGCGTAATTACATCAACGAGCAATTCTGAATAAGGTAACGCTGGAGCCAAGTACTAATTAAAGGCTCAACATACCTCTGCCTCGCTTCTACAGGGGCTCTGCATTCATAGCCATGAATTAATGCCAGGTTTCCCCTTAATCCCCCACTTATTACAATTTTTCAGTTAATTTTAGACTGTTTAATATCATTCCAGAGCCTAATTTCCTTTGTTTATGCGCAAAGTATCATTTTTAATTGTCAGTAGATACTCTTCCCTCTCCTGCGCGCGCAGAAGCCTTTGAAACGCCCAGACGGCACTAATTGCTGTTAATTTTCTTCATTAGCTTCATTTACTCTTCAACCTCTTAATTATTGTTATTATTGCTATTTTAAATTCCACCCTACTATTCTAGTAATCAGGATTTCTTCAAAGGGCGAGGACTAAGCGAGGTAAATGGGAACTATCCCCCCCAACCCCCGATTTATTCCTTCCCTTTAATTACATTTATTAGGGTCGGAAGGTTGAGGTCAAGGAACCTTAAAGGAACCCTTCCTCATTTTTTAAAGGTGGAATCTAAACAGAACCTGCATGTATAGGGGCACCCTACCCTAGAATATCAGCTGCTGGAGGTAAACAGATGGGGAATGGAGGGCGGGACTTTAAGCACCCCAGAAGCAGCTGCCTGGACGCTGCTGAACGCAGGATTAAACCAATCTTTGGCCTGACCTAGCAACTCGGTTCTTATTTTCTTTCTTTTCTTTTTTAATGTATTTTGATTAAAGATTTTTTTGGTTTACAAAAGAATGGGCAATCTCTCTCTCTCTCCTTTCCCACCAAGTAACATTTTTTACAGATCAGTTTCATTTGTTGAGACATTAGGAAGAAAAGAGGGAAAGAGGTGGGGTGGTGTCGGTGGCGATGTTTCTATTATACTTAATATATGTGGGTTTTTGCGTCAGCCTCGCTTGTGCAGGTTCTCTGCTATTCACTTTTGTGCTCCTTTGGTGGTGAGACAGGTTGGAGTTGGCCTAGGGTGTGGTTGTTTGTCCGGTTCTTACTTTCTGAGAAAGAGCTGCAAGGTTCCGTCCTGAAGTTGCTGGTGTCAAGCCTTCTACTTTGCTTGGATAACAGGAGATTTGAAAAGGGGCGGGAATCCCGGATAAAACTGTGAAGTTTTGCGGAAGAGGGTGGATGCTGCATGACGTCACAGCCACATGACACGCGATGCAGTAAAAAAAAAATCATTTGTGGCAGGGATAGGACCCAAGTTGTGCCAGGGCAGGCATTGTTGGACTACAACTCCCATCATTCCTGACTATTGGACATGCTGGCAGGGGCTGATGGGTGTTGGAGTCCAACAGCACTGGGAGCTCTCCTTTCCCTTCTTTACACCATTCACCGAAGAATTGATGCTTTTGAATTATGGTGCTGGAGGAGACTCTTGAGAGTCCCATGGACTGCAAGAAGAACAAACCTCTCCATTCTGAAGGAAATCAGCCCTGAGTGCTCACTGGAAGGACAGATCCTGAAGCTGAGGCTCCAAGACTTTGGCCACCTCATGAGAAGAAAAGACTCCCTGGAAAAGACCCTGATGTTGGGAAAGATGGAGGGCACAAGGAGAAGGGGAGGACAGAGGGCGAGATGGTGGGACAGTGTTCTCGAAGGTACGAACATGAATCTGACCAAACTGCGGGAGGCAGTGGAAAACAGGAGTGCCTGGCGTGCTTTGGTCCATGGGGTCACGAAGAGTCGGACACGACTAAACGACTAAACAACAACAATGAAAAGAAACCCCTTTCTCCCATAAGCAGCTTCCTCTCTGGATAAATCCTACCAGCATATCAAATATTTCTTTTACCGTTGGGTTGAAGGACCAGCATCTCTAGAAAATGCCAGCATCCTTTAGAACCCGGATGGTGAAGCTGTGGTGGATCAGTGTCTCCCAAGTTTGGGTCTCCAACTGTTTTGGGGCTACAATTCCCATCACCCTGACCACCGGCTCTGCTACTTAGGGACGATGGGTGTTGTCGTCCGGCAACAGCTGGAGACTCAAGTTTGAGAAACCCTGCCCTAGATGTTGCTGGACTCCAGCTTCCATCATCCTCAGCCAGAACGGCCAACGCTCTTGGATGATGGGAGCTGTAGTCCAAAAACACCTGGAGAGCTTATGCAGGTTCTCCATTCTTGCTTTGCAACAGGTAACATTTGTAAGGTACGGTCAGCATTAAAGTTAAGATCCTGAGAAGCAATATGATCTTCCATAACAGTCCATTCAAGGCAAAAGTAAAACACAAACAGAAGGGAGTTCCAGAGAGCCAGGGTGGTGTAGTAGTAGTAGTAGTAGTAGTAGTAATAATAATAATAATAATAATAATAATAATAATAATAATTTATTTATACCCCGCCCATCTGGCTGGGTTTCCCCAGCCACTTTGGGCGACTTCCAACAGAACACCAAAATACAATAACCTATGAAACATTAAAAGCTTCCCTAAACAGGGCTGCCTTCAGATGTCTTCTAAATGTCTGGTAGTTGTTTTTCTCTTTGGCATCTGGTGGGAGGGCGTTCCACAGGGTGGGTACCACTACCGAGAAGGCCCTCTGCCTGGTTCCCTGTAACTTGGCTTCTCACAGCGAGGGAACCACCAGAAGGCCCTCGGCACTGGACCTTAGTGTCCGGGCAATGGATGTGAAACAATATTGGACCGTGACCTGGGATACCAGGGCTTGAATACTCAGCTCACTGGATGACCTTGAGGCCCAATCACCACCTATCCTGCCTCACAGGGTTGTTGGGAAGGTAAAATGGGAGGTGGCAGGAGAGCGACACACACTACTTTGAGCTTTTTGGAGAAAAAGGTGTTCTATTAAGCTAACACATAAATTAAATATTACATTCATTTAGACCAGTGTTTCCCAGACTTGGGTCTCCAGCTTATTTTGGACTACAACTCCCATCATCCCTAGCTGTCAGGGCCAGTGGTCAGGGATGATGGGGATTGTAGTCCCAAAACAGCTGGAGACCCAAGTTTAGGAAACACTGGTTCGACTTCAGCCCAGCTCTTGACTGAACACCAGAAAAGCCAGTAGGGGCTTCTCCACTGATCTGCAGCCCTTCTCCAACCTGGTGCCCTCCAAATACTTGGGTCTAAACCAGGCATGGCCAAACTTGGGACTACAACTCCCACCATCCCTAGCTAACAGGACCAGTGGTCAGGGATTGATGGGAATTGTAGTCCCAAACCATCTGGAGGGCCGAGTTTGGCCATGCCTGGTCTAAACCTTTCCTCTGTCGCAAGCCACAACTTCTGGAGGCTGCCATTTTGCACTGACTGGCAGTGGGCTTCAGCCAGGGAGCTTTCCCCAGTCTTACATGGGAACGCTGGCGCTTGAACCCTGGACTTTCTGCATGGAAATCAGATGCCCTTTATGACCCTCACCCTACAGCAGATTGACTTTTTCTTTTGTACCAAGGAGTATTCAGTGAGGTGACCCCCCCCCACCCAAAGTGAAGTGGTACAATCCAGGAACAATCTTGCATTTGCTCTTTGACAAACTACAGAAAGAGCAGATTGGAAAGGGGTATGTGTGTGTGTGCGTGTTCCTGCCTGTTTCTAGCATGTACCATATTGGATGGCAGGGGGTGCTGGTTGTGTGTGAGACATGGAACTGGTATGCTTGAAATCTCTCCCAAAAATAAATGTACCAGCAGAAAACTAGGCAGAACAAGAAAACTTCCCCCACCAACACCTGGACTTCTACATGCATGGAGCTTTCAAGTTTGGAAAACGTTCAGTCATATGACACACACACATCACATTGAAGTGACGCAATCCATGTGCCATTTAAGTAGACTCCTTGTAAATTTGACTTAGAGGTGAGATTTAAGGCAGTATAAAAGGGCACAGTGCGGGCACTTAAGCCGGCTCGTCAAGTACCTTGTCATTGATTAGTTAAATAAACAGTAAGGGTTGGCATAAATTTGGTCCAGATCCTTAAAGAGAAAAGAAAACACACTTTTCTTTTGAGGACACAGTCAGGTGATTTGTAAATTGGTCTGCATAAGAAGAGCTCGGCTTGACCAGGCCAGACGTTCGTCCTGCTTTCGGGTTTTCCTACAGGCACATGATTGACAGCTGTGAGAAGAGGATGCTGGCCTAGAGGGGCCATTGGTGTGATCCAGAAGGCTCTTTACTTCAGAAGAATCCTCCTTACAGGATTACAGTGAAGTTGGTACAGTGGAGGGGTAGACTATCTGTCTCATATAAACCAATGGCCATCATTTTTCTTCTTTTGGGCAAATGCCCACCAGAGACTCATATGTAGGGCATCGAGGTGACAGCTTTCCTCAACTGTTTATGCCCAGCTCCTGGTTTAAGAGGGGTGGGGACCTCCAGATATTGCTGGACTGCAACTCCCATAATCAGTGACTATTGGCTATGCTTGCCAGGGCTGAGGTCATTTCTGTTTAGGAAGGCTTTCCCTGTGGTGTAACCCAGCCATTTATGGAAGGTTAATTTTATATTTGATGAAATGTTTACATCATGGATCTCTTTCACAAGTGTGCATATACATATAATGTTACTCCTCCCCCCTTCCTATTCGATCTATTCCTTTTGAACAGGTTGTACCCCTTAATTTCTACATTTCAGTCATGACTCTCACCCCACCAGGGTTCTGTAATGCCTGTTAGACCATATTTGCCATCTTGAATTAAGAGCTCAAGTTCTTCTTGCTTGGTTCCCATACTCTGTGCATTTGTATAGAGACAACTGAAACCACAAATCATTCCTCCACACACTTGCACTAGGTGAAAGCGTTTCTTTTTCGGTAGTGGGTGGAATGCTTTAAAAATGACGTTTTTAAAAATAGGATTGTCTTTTAGTTTTTTATCTGTCTCCCCCCCCCCCCTTTTAGGCTGGTTTCAATTTGTTAGTTAAGTCAGTAACTAAATATATAAACAATCTTAGCTGGGATGGGCCAGGGTGGTTAAATTAGTAAAAAAAGTATCCAATAAATTTAATAAATAATATGATAATACCCCACAGGTATCTGAATAGGTAGCTGTTTCCTGCTGTATTCGTGATGAGACTTGTGTGAAATACATGCTTAAAAATTCATTTGACATAGGGTATATGATAGGGCTGGCCAATGTTGTGCTATCTGGATGTTGTTGAACTCCAAATCCCATCAGGAAGCATGGCCAGTGGTCAGGCGTGATAGGCATGGTAGTCCAATGTTATCTGGTGAGCACTACATTGGCTACGTGTGGGGAAGGAACTGGAGGCAATAAGTCTCTGGAAATCAGTCCTCAGGTGGGCTTAGGCATGTTGTTAGGGGATGGTCCGGGGGGCAGGCCCTGGTCTTCTGAACTGGGTCCAGATCTCCTCCTCCTCCTCCCTTTTACAATTACAAATATGTGTTTTTGCAAACTTTGCTTAAGGAATTGCTGAGTCACTGGAAAGCGACCACCCACAACATTAATTTGTGAGAGCCAGTGTGGTGCAATGGTTAGAGTGTCATACCATGTCCTAGGAGACAACCTGAGGAAGGGAGAGATCACTTTGAGCCTCCTTGGTGGTGTAGAAACATCAGAGATAAATAAGGTGGTATATAAAATGCAAGAGAAAGATCAAATAAACAAACACCGTGTCCTGATGGCAAACTGATTTTCTGTGTGTGGATTTTTATGAAACCAAGAGAACAGCAACTGCACACAAGGGGGTAGTATTAGCTGAAGCAGGGAAGTTCCAAGGTTTGAAGAGTTATATAAAAAAAACTAAGGGGCCCCACCCTAGAGGGGGAACTCCCCGCAACAGCCCAATGATACCTGGGCATGGAATAATGACTGGCTGTTGAGGAAACAACTCAGAAACTGTGGGGTACAGAATGGAGTGTATTGGAAAAGGGTGTGACTGGTTGGATATACCTGAACAGCAGCACTCTAGACCAGGGGTTGGCAAGGTTTACCTCACCTGGACTGGTTCACCCCAGCAGAGATCCCACCATGGGCCGGATTGCGCACATGTGTGAGCGCGCATGCGTGATTTCCGGCGTCTGCGCAGATGTGATTTCCAGCACCGTGGAAGCGAGTCCCTGCGCCGCGCTGCACTTGTTTAGCGTGGCGACTTGCCAACTGGGCGGCTCAGTTCAGGGGCGGCTCGTGGGCCGGTTAAACGACCCCCGCTGGCTGCTTGTGGCCCACGGGCCTTAGGTTGCCTACCCCTGCTCTGGACTGCAACTTTTTGTTGCAGGCGCTACTTGTGCTGTCTAAAGTAGATTTCCTGACTCTCTCTCTCTTTCTCCTTCCTATCCTCTTGCTATTCTGTCCCCCCCAACTCGTAGGACCTTCCCCCTAATTCCACTCTGGTTATCACTGCCACCAATGCCTTTCTGAATCCCCGCCCCCCCCTTTTCCTGCTCATTATCACCTTATGAAAAGTGTTTCATTAAGAAACACTGCTTTTGATTAATTATCGACAGAATGCTGACCAGGAAAAAAAGAGAGACAGAAATGAAATTAGTCTCTGACCCCGTCTGCATAACACTGAAAATTCATCACCTACCCTTTTAATATTGAAAAGCAGCCTCGAATTTTAATAGAAAAAAATAGTCTCTCTCTCTCTCTCCTGCCCCCCCAAATATGAACCTCTCCCAGTCTTTATTAATGCCCCTAGGCAGAAACTGATATTGCTTGCAATCTGGCAGCCTTTGTTCATTTTAAATTTATTATACAGAATGCACTTCATTTTCAAATATTTTTACTGTTTCTTTTTAATTTCGCTCACTGTTAAGTACAGATGAGGAAACCCTTTTAGAACATTTAAGTTATGGCAGAGTGGGGGGGACACACACACGGAGAGGAGAAATCTACATGGAGATTGAACATAAAGGCTGTGCCCATCCAATAAATTTAAGTAGAAACAATTGTAATTGCCGCATTCACAACCATCCCCTTCAGACATCCAGACGATATCTGGAATGATAAAAAAAAAGTATGATTGGAAAGGAACGGTGGGATTTGGAAAAGGATGGGCACATTTTCCCGCTGGGCTTAGTTTGGGTCAATCCACAGAAGGGAGAAATTCAGAAGCACTCCTGCAAGGATCCCTGATAGGCTGCTTCTTTTGTGCATATAAGAGCAGGGGTAGGCAACCTAAGGCCCGGGGGCCAGATCCGGCCCAATCGCCTTCTCAATCCGGCCCATGGATGGTCCAGGAATCAGCGTGTTTTTACATGAGTAGAATGTGTCCTTTTATTTAAAATGCGTCTCTGGGTTTTTTGTGGGGCACAGGAATTCATTCATTTCCCCCCTCAAAATATAGTCCGGCCCCCCACATGGTCTGAGGGACAGTGGACCGGCCCATGGCTGAAAAAGGTTGCTGACCCCTGATATAAGAGGCATGCTGGACCCACAAGCCCCAAAGCACTGCAAAACAGACCTGTGGAATTCATGAGGATATAGGAAGGGTGATGATGGATCAGATCACCTGGTCCAGAGATGGGGAACTTCAGGTGGGGTGGTGATGGGGCAAATGTGGTCCTCCAAGCCTCTCTATTGGGACCTTGAGGCTCACCCTGGGCCATGCCCGCTCCAGGCCAAACCCTCTGGTGTTTCTCAAACTTGGGTCCCCGGCTGTTATTACAAGTCCCATCATCCCTGGCCCCTGGCCCTGCTAGCGAGGGATGATGGGAGTTGTAGTCCAACAGCTGGGAACTCAATGAGAAACCCTGCTCTTAGACATCCCTCCTTTGCACTGGGCTTGAGTGCCTTTGCCTCGCTTCAGCTTGCTTATATTGGAACAGTGATAATGTCTCTTGCTTGTCCGGGTGCAGAGATGCAGGTGGTTGGGGACTTGTAGAAACCTCTGAGTTTTGTGTAGCTGGAATGAATGTCACTGCAGAAAGGTGAGAGTCACAACTCATTGCTTCCTTCTGGCCCTGCCTGCCATTGGCAAGTGGCCCCTGGAAGGCTGCTCATTAGCTAATGTGTCCCAAAGTTGGAAAAAGGTTCCCAGTCACAGTCAAGCCCAGCATTCTGTCTCTGACAGTGGCCAGCTTGATTTCTTTCTTTCTTTTTTCAAAAGTCTACAAGCAGGATGAGAGAGCATGTACCCCCTCTCTATAGCTCAGTCAGCAGAGCATCTTAATCTCATGGTTATGGGTTCGAGTCCCACATCGGGTAAAAATATTTTTTGCATTGTAGGGGGTTGGACTGGATGACCCTCACGTCCCTTTCCAACTCTACAGTTCTATGATTCCAATAGCCCCTTCCCTACAGTTTTTCCTAAGCATCAGATAGACTATTCCTTAACATGGGGGTTCCATTTAACTATTACAGCAAATAGATTAAAAGTAAAGGGACCCCTGACCATTAGGTCCAGTCGTGACTGACTCTGGGGTTGTGACGCTCATCTCGCTTTATTGGCCGAGGGAGCCGGCGTACAGCTTCCGGGTCATGTGGCCAGCATGACTAAGCCGCTTCTGGCGAACCAGAGCAGCGCATGGAAACGCCGTTTACCTTCCTGCCGGAGCGGTACCTATTTATCTACTTGCACTTTTGTGCTTTCGAACTGCTAGGTTGGCAGGAGCAGGGACCGAGCAACGGGAGATCACCACGTCATGGGGATTTGAACCGCCGACCTTCTGATCGGCAAGTCCTAGGCTCTGTGGTTTAACCCACAGCGCCACCCGCCACCCGCAAATAGATTACTCACTCACATATTCCTTTTTTTAAAAAGGAGTCATCTAAGCTAGTGGCCATCACTACACTTTGTGGGAGCGAACTCTGCAAGTTAAAAAAGTTGGCCTTTCGTCTGTCCTGACCGTGCTTCCAATCAGCCTCATTAAGGAACCCCGCCCCCCCAATAGTATTATAACCAAACCAGATGTTTGAACATATCATCAGTTCAGCCTGCTCCCAAGGCTCCTGTAAATAGTTAGGTCTTCACCGGGGGCTAGAAGTTGTGTGAGCCTGTGGGCCTCTCTAGAAAGGTCAGTCTAGGACACTGGCACCACAACCAAAAAGGCACTGTCCTGTCTGTTGAACCACCAAACTCAGATGGGTTTGGAGAACCCGAAGCAGGGCTTCAGGTGTCAAACCAAGAGTATGGAAAAACACATATGGGAGAGGCAGGACTTTAGGTCTTTCCATCTGAAATTGTTTAGGGCTTATTATAGGACAGAAGCCTACTCTCAGTCCACGGTCCCTAAGTCAGTGGAATGATTCCAGATTTAGAGAAGGGAATGACTTCACAGTGAAGATATAAAGTCCTCTGGTGAAAGAATGTCATGAAGCAAAGCACGGAAACGCCTTCAACAGAGGTAGCTTTTGGATTTGTGAAGGCCCTGCTGAATGGAGTCATTGAGGTCTTCTTTCCAAACTCAGGCACACACCATACCTATATATTATCCCTCTTGGAAGTAATCAGAATGCCACATGCTTGCTTGCGTACTTTTAAAAATAGGTCTCCCAATTTAGCTTGGATTACTGTGAAGCCACTCTGATACCGTGGGTTAAAAAAACCCTACCCACCAGCAGGGACCTCTCATAAATTCATAAGATAGGGGGGATAGCTCAATCGGTAGAGCATGGGACTTAATCTCAGGGTTGTGGGTTTGAGCCCCACATTGGACAAA
Source organism: Podarcis pityusensis (assembly GCF_964106645.2). Taxonomy (NCBI): domain Eukaryota; kingdom Metazoa; phylum Chordata; class Lepidosauria; order Squamata; family Lacertidae; genus Podarcis; species Podarcis pityusensis. The sequence goes on along the minus strand of NC_138039.1, from coordinate 5,559,644 downwards.
AACGATCCCTGCATTGCAAGGGGTTGGACTAAGGACCCTTGCGGTCCCTTCTAACTCTACAGTTCTGCATATCTATGATTGCCGCTGTGGGTTAAACCACAGAGCCTAGGACTTGCCGATCAGAAGGTCGGCGGTTCGAATCCCTGCGACGGGGTGAGCTCCCGTTGCTCGGTCCCAGCTCCTACCAACCTAGCAGTTCAAAAGCACCTCAAAGTGCAAGTAGATAAATAGGTAACGCTCCGGCGGGAAGGTAAACGGCGTTTCCGTGCGCTGCTCTGGTTCGCCAGAAGCGGCTTAGTCATGCTGGCCACATGACCCGCAAGCTGTACGCCGGCTCCCTCGACCAATAAAGCGAGATGAGCACCGCAACCCCAGAGTCAGCCACGACTGGACCTAATGGTCAGGGGTCCCTTTACCTTTACCTTTATGATTCTGAGAGCCTGGCTCCTAGGTTAGACCAAAAGGGACCAGTCTAATTCAGCATCCTGTTTTCACAGTAGCCAAGCAGATGTCTGTTGGAAACCCATAACTGCAAAGGCACCCTTGTTCCCACATCTCTTCAGCTGTATCATCACCACTGCCACCAAAATCTTTTTCAGCCAAAAGATTGCCAGAGCAGTGCACGGGTTATACCGTATTGGCCTGAATATAAGCCTCACTCCCCACCCCCCCAGTTCCGACTGTGAAAAGTTAAAGTGCGGCTTAAATTCACGACCTTACCAAAATTGGCTTTTACAATATCGCTGCTGAAACAGACATACGGTAAAACAGAACGGGTGTGAGTGCCTGTGGAATTTTAAGGGAGCGGCTTATATTTGGGTATTGTCTTTTTCTCTCCCCCCCCCCCCGAATTTTAAAGGTGCGGCTTATATTCGGGCCAATACGGTATATACAAACAACAAAACAACGAAAAGGTGGTCATCTCAGCTTGCCTCATGTGTAGGTTGGCTTCGCTTCCAAGTCCCCATGTATAGGATTGCCGAAGTATGTAAATGTCTTGGCTGAGATTTCGCCTATTTAGTTTTCTTTCGGAGATTTCGGCACCCTAAGCAAATGTGGTGCTACTCCCTTTGCAAAACCATCTCTAGTTAGGCCTGAGATTGCAAACAGTAATTGCCGGTCAGAGCAGGCAATATCAGGCCAAAGTTTGGCCGTGAGAAATAGGGGCTTTGTACTGATTGATACGCCACTAAGCAGTTTGTGCCTAGCAGGGCAGTCAAGCGATTAAGTAATTTATGCTCAATGAAGCACCTGCTTTCAGAAACAGGTCCACCTCTCATTTCTCCTCCTCACAGAATACTAGAATTTGGGATTAACATTCCATGAAATTGGGTGGCATTCGGTTCAGGATGAAGATACTTCTCCATGCGGTGCAGGAATAACTTCTGGAATTCATGGACACAAGAAGCTCGACCATTACTTTGCAACATGTTTATAGGGAGGGTTGCTTTTCTGTAATTGAAAATACATACATAGGCTTCCTGATGGCTTGTGGAGCAGTCACCACTAATAATAGTGGCTGCATTAGTGCAGACATGGGCAAGCTTCCTGAATCTATTTTGTTGCCACAGAGCCTTGGGCTTGCTGATCAGAACATTGGCGGTTCAAATCCCTGCAAAGGGGTGAGCTCCCGTTGCTCGGTCCCAGCTCCTGCCAACCTAGCAGTTCGAAAGCACATCAAAGTGCAAGTGGATAAATAGATACCGCTCCAGCGGGAAGGTAAACGGCGTTTCCGTGCGCTGCTCTGGTTCACCAGAAGCGGCTTAGTCATGCTGACCACATGACCCGGAAACTGTACGCCGGCTCCCTCAGCCAATAAAGCCAGATGAGCGCTGCAACCCCAGAGTCATCCGTGACTGGACCTAACAGTCAGGGGTCCCTTTACGTACCGGAACCTCAAGACCTACCAGTCAAAGCCAGGTGACATATAGTTAGAATGAAAGACCAGAGTGTTGGGATACTGCCAGGGAGACAAAGTCCATCATGGCCCCCAAGCTGCCTCCGGACGTCCATCGATCTCCCGGAGACACGCAGTATCAGCAATTAGCGACACGAGCTCCAGAAATAGCCTGCCACATTCTAGAGCTGATGCACGCTCTATCAGCAGATAATGCACAGCAAAAGATGCACACAGGAGAGTATTATTTACAAGTTTATTCAGTGTTGGTCAGAACAAAGAAAACATGACTGCCAGCTTCAGTGTCTCTGACACAGAGAGAGAAATGAAAGCAAAAACACAACAGAAACATCCTGTGAACAGGAAATATGCAGACTCTGTGACTCACAAAGCCTGCTCCCTTTTAAGGTGGAACGGAAATATCCTAACACAGAGTGCCTCTGAGTATACCGTATTTTTCTGCGTATAAGATGCCTCCGTGTATAAGATGCCCCCTATTTTGGGGGACTAAATGGGCCAATGTTGTTGAGTTTTTTTAAGGGGGAATTGCACGCGCGCCATCACCCCAGCAGGGTTGTTGCTGGGGGCTCGTGCAGCTGCTCCCCCCACACCACTGTGGGCGGGAAATGCTCCCTAGAGCATGTGCCGCCAACCAGCTGGCTGGGGGGCATGCAGCTTCCCCACCACACCACTATCTGCGTATAGGACAACCTATACACCACAACCCCAGAGTTGGCCATGACTGGACCTAATGGGTCCCTTTACCTTTACTTTACCTTACCCATAATAGTACACAGTATTCCAAATGCAGCTGCGTCATAGATTTGTGTAATGGCATTATGATATTGGCAGTTTTACCTTCAATTCCTTTCCTAATAATCCCTGGCACGGAATCTGCCTTTTTCACAGCTGCTGCCTACTGGGTCAACATCTTCATCGAGTTCTCAATTCTGACCACCAAGGTCTCACTCCTGCTCAGTCACTGCTAATTAAAGCCCCATGTGAAATTAAGTTATTTCTTTTTTTTCTTTTGGCCCCAACATTTGCCATTTTAGCACTCATTCACAAAGTTTGGAGTGAATTCTGGGATTAATTACAATCCCTTTTTGTTTCAAAGACCTCAAATAGTTTGGTATCACTAGCAAACTTGGTCTGTTTACTCTTCACCCCAACTCTAGATGGTTTATGAACAAGTTAAAAACCCTAGATCCCAAAACTGATCCTTTGGGGATGACTCCTCTTTCTTTCTTTCTTTCTTTCTTTCTTTCTTTCTTTCTTTCTTTCTTTCCAATTTCTGATCCACAAGAGGACCTCTCCTCTTATTCCACAACTGCTAAGCTTACTCCAGAGTCTTCAGTGAGGTACCTTATCAAAAGCTTTCTGAAAGTGCAAGTACACTATGTCAACTGGATCATCTTTATATGTTTGTTGACACTCTCAAAGCATGCTAATAGGCTAGTGAAATAGAACTTACTCTTGAAGAAGCCATGCTGCTTCTGCAAGGCTTGTTCTTCCATATGTTTGGTTATTTTATCTTTAGCAACACTTTTCCTAGGACAGATGTTAAGCTAGCTGGTCTATAATTTCCAGGAACCCCCTGGATCCCTTTATTAAAAAAATGATGTTAACACCGGCCACTCTGCAATCTATTTATTTAGATGATTTATATGCCACCCCTTACAGAAGCCATACAGCAGTTTACAACAAGGCAAATGAATAAAACACAATCCTTTAAAAACATATAGCAACAAACAATTGAATAACAATCACTGACAGCAACAGCAGAAATTGGGTCTATCCTTCTCCAAACACCCACTAAAAACATGTGTGTTAATTAGCTGCCTAAAACTATAGAGTAGGGAAGGTATTCCACACACACGGAGACCCCACTGAAAATGTCCTTTCCATGACCCCTTTCATCACATACCTCATACTGAAGAGGGACCACCAGGATCTTAGAGCATGGGCAGGTCAATATGGAAGAAAGCACCCTTGTAGATATTTGGGTACCAGAACTAAACTGATCTCACAGTCCTTTCACACAAAAGTCCACTTCTAGTTCACTTTCTCCATTTCAGCAACTTAATTTAGGTGGAAATAGTTGCTTTGTTGTTTAAGGAAGCATGAGTCAGAAACCTTGGCTGATCTAGTCTTGTTTTATACTCAGAAAGCCTCAGTCTCAATGTTTGTTTTCAGTTAAAGGTGTGCTCCTAACAAGGATTAGTTGACTAAGGTTAACCTCTGCTGTGGCATAGAAACTCCATATGCTAACATGTTCTCCTAGAAGATCTTGACCTACCTTCTTGCCACCACTGCTGTCTATAGTCCTATAATGTTTTATTTAGTTAGAGTGATCTCACTCTCTCACTCTCTCCTGCTGTTTAGGTCATACTCTCTCAAAGCGAAAACAAGAAAACAATATAAAGATTCAAGAACAGTAGCAATGTACACAGAGCCACCTGAACATCTGAGCAACTAAAGATGGTCTTCAGATCGTCATCCAGAGGACATCAGACAGTGCCAGGTGAGCCTTTCTGAGAAAGATATTTAAGAATCGAGGCACCACAACTAAAAAGGCCCTGTTGTCAGTCACTGCCTGCCTCATTTCTGAAGGTGACAGGGAAGGGAGGAACCTAGGGGAGACTGCACTGGGGTGGAGATCCTGTGACCTTGCAGATGCTGTTGGACTCCAACTCCCATCAGCCTTCAGCCACCATGGCAGCCAGGGATGATGGGAGTTGTAGTTCAGTAACATCCGGAGGCCACAGGTTCCCCACCCATGTCTCAAAATGATGCTCAGAAAGAGATAACGTGTTTATGACCTGTAACGTTCCTGCTTCCACGTCTCGTGAAATAGCATGCCCTGGGTGAACTGCAATGACCAGATAATGGTACAATATCTTTCTGCCTCCAAAGAAAGTGTTTGGTTCAAATGCAGTGGGGATAAATGGGATCAAAATAGGTTTTCTCTCTTGTGAGCCTACCAGGGGCAGGCAGGGATGAAATGCTAGCACCACTTATATCAAAGCAGAGGCAATGACTTTGTTTTCTGGGTGTTATTTGTCAATCTTCTGTGGGAATGTTCAGGGAGGCAGGAGAGTATATATACTGTTTATTAATATCCTTCCTAACTTGCGCTAGCAAGTTCTTTTACTTAGCAGAGTTTTACATTCACCTTTTAAACGCACAGTGGATAGCTGGTTGCAGGCTTGTGTAAGCCTCTCACTATTAGGTTCCTGGTAAGTTCCCTTATACAGTGGTACCTCGGGTTACATACACTTCAGGTTACATACGCTTCAGGTTACAGACTCCGCTAACCCAGAAATAGTGCTTCAGGTTAAGAACTTTGCTTCAGGATAGGAACAGAAATCGTGCTCCGGCGGCGCGGCAGCAGCGGGAGGCTCCATTAGCTAAAGTGGTGCTTAAGTTAAGAACAGTTTCAGGTTAAGAACGGACCTCCGGAACGAATTAAGTACGTAACCCAAGGTACCACTGTATCCCTCTTAAAAGAATAAACACGTCACAATCTTGTTTAAAGTATATAAAAGAAGTTTACTCACATCAGTTCACAGTGGGGTTCCTGAAGTCAGACTTAGTTACAGATATATACATGTGGATCTATCCCTTATGGGGATAATCCCAGTGTCCTCTGCTGGCTGAAAGTCAATAGGGCATTTCTAGCTAAAAAGCTGCTCCAATGACGAAAGAAGTCAAAGAGAGAGAATGTGGTGTGTGACCTGTCCTTTTGTTATGAGAACAGGTGAGGTCACGCCCACATTCAGTCACATGCAAAGGAAGGATGCTCCAGCCAGGAGGAAACAGGAAGTTTTCGACTGGCTGGACCTAACATTCCCCTGCATGTCCACTCTAGGAAAACAAGGAATGTTGTACTTGACTGCTTCTTATGTATCACATCCCACATATTCTGCATGCAAAACAAATAAGAAAGAAACCCATCAAACAAGCCCTGGAGAAGTTGGGGGCAGGTTAAACTAGCATGCTTGGCTAGGGGTTAAACCAAACCTGTTATTTTGAAAACTCCAAAAGTCCCTTTAATGATGACCACACAAAATGTCACACAAAAGTGAGCAAGCTTTTGAGTCCGGCAGAACCATGAATGGAATGGAATTGAAGTGAATGGAGCCTGGTGTGCTGAAGAGGTTTGGGGATTTCTCATCTCCCACCCCACACCTTAAATATTCTGGGTTTGAACCCTTTGGGTTTCAGTAGATGTGAAAGAAGATGGACAGCTGCTCCTTGCTTGTCCTCATTGCCTGCTTTCCTGGAGATTTCCTACTGAAGTCAGCGGGACTCCCTCCTGAAGAGCATGCAGTTCTTCTCCCACAGAAGCCAAATGACCACCCACCCACATCCATGAATGGAGCCAGGAGGGCGTTCTAAAAAATCTTAAAGGAATTTACTCAACCACACTGGCTGTATAGTCAGCATTTGTGCGTATTCTTCCACTGGTACTTTTGCCTCTGTCTTACTTCCCTCGATTATTCACCCTGCCTTCTCCAGAGAAAGGGCTGCAGTTCAGAGGTAGGGCACCTGGCTTTGCACACAGAAATATTCCAAGTTCAGTTCCCAGTATCCTCCAGGTAGGACTGGGAGATGCACTTGGAGAGCTGCTACCAGTCAGTGTAGACAATACTGAGCTTGATGGTCCAAGAGTCTGACTCAGTATAAGGCAGCATCCTATGTTCAGGGCCAGCCCACCCATGAGGCAAGGTGAGGCAACTGCCTGAGGTGGCAGAATTCACAGGGGAAGCAGACCCCGGTGTAGATATTTATTTCCTGCTTCTTCCAGGTGCAGAACTTCATTCATCCCTTCTTCCCTGGTGGGGAAGAAGGCACCATTTTGTGGTTCACCTCGGGTACCAAAACGTCTTGGGCTGGCTAATTTAGATTGTAAGCTCCTCCAGGCAGAGACATGTTTGCAGTATTTCTCTGTCAAACGCCCAGTACTGGAAAACAGCGATGATGATCATGAACTCCAAATTGTTGCAACGTCCATGTGTTGCTTATTAAATCCATGCAGATGAAGAATGGGGAGTGAAAAGGAGATCTGGTATATTTCCCACCAGCTTACAATTCGGGAGCCGCATTTCATCGGGGCCTTTGATTTATAGCTCTCCAAACCCCCATCTTCCCCAGGAGCCCATCTTTCTGGAGAGGGTCACACAGGGCTGAGAACCCGCCTCCCCCTCCCGGCCGGCTTGAAGTGCCCCCGCAGACTGGCCGTTTTATTTGGCTTTGAAAGCCCAACAGCTGCAAATCAGGCGCTTTCCCCCGACCCGCGCCCATCGCCTCTCCCCTTTCTCTCCCGCTTCTCCCTTTCCCAAGGAATCCGAGAAGACCTGCGTTTAATGAAACGTGAAGTGTGAAAACTTCCTGAGCTGCAGAGGCGACTCCTTAATGATGTTCCCAGATGTGGCGGGGCTGGAGAATGGGGTGAAGGCGCGCAGAGGCGCCTGCCGGAGAGGGAGAACCTCACCTTGCCGCGGGCACCGCTAGGGCCCGGGTAATGGGGGGGAAAGAGCTCTCCAAGCCGCGCGTAATTACGCACCGCAGAGATTCTGCCCTTGCGGTGGGCGGCTTCCACCTCGCTCTGGAAAACAACCCGTCCTTGTTATCTTCTTTTTTTTAATTATTATTTCTTTTCGCGCTGGGGACTTGTTTCGTGGGGCTGAGGGGAGGGGAAGAGTCCGATCACTTGTTTAGAAAACGAAAAAGCGGAGGGGGGGGGGCGCGGAGCAGGCTGCCAGCACCTCCGAGCTATTCCGGTGAAATTCAATTTGCACTGAATTCTAAAGATCCTCTCGCCGATTCTCTTCCAGGCTGTTACGCGCCGCAAAGACAGCTTGGAGGGACAGCCCACAAGGCAAAGCTGAAACTCCTTCCCTACCACAAAAATACTTTGTATTGGACTTTGTGGCTGGGAAGAATTTCACTGGGTGCCCACCTGATACCCGAGCGGTTGCAGGGAGAATGGGGCTTTGGTAATCCTGGTCCCTAGTTAATTTTGAGAGGGTGTTTTGGGGTTTCCCAGGTGAGGGACAGAAAGGAGGAAATTTCCACCTTATCTGGCACAGCCTCAGATTTTATATTTCCCAGCTCGATTCACTTGGAATTTCCTAAGCAAATTATCTGTAAAATCATCAGGTGTGGAGGATAAAAGAGACAAAGACTGTGAGAAAGGGTGGGTTTCCTGGGGTGATTTGGGGGTACGTGCGTGGGAAGATTCAAAGCCCTGCTCTCTGATATAAGCATAATTAAAACACAAATATTTCTTTCTTTCTTTTAAACCAGCAAAACCACTTTTGAAAAGAGTGTTGGTTGCTGTTACTTTTTATACCACACAAACAACAGCAATGTTTACAACACAGGTCAAGTAGTCATCTTTTAAATTAAATTAAATTATTGGTGGTTTTTTTTGTTGTTTTTTTTTTTGAAGCAAAGGGACTTGTGGAGTTGGCACACATACCTAGCAGACATGCCTAATTGTTTCTTGTTTTGTTTTACAGTATTTCAGTGTGTAAAAACAGCAGGTTAAGGAGGGGTACCCAAAGAAAGAAGAATACTGTATTAGAAACACTATTGATGGTGGTGGGAGATGTCTTACTCCCCCCCATCTGCAAGTCATCCTCCTGGCTACTGCACAACTCCAGACTAGATGTTTACTCATGAGTAAGTCTCACTGGATTCAATGATGTTTGTGTACCAAATGTAATATAAATGATTGCAGCCCATAGGAGTTTATTTTTATTTTATTTTTTAATGTGAAGTTTAACCTAAACCCCTCCAGATCATTGTGTGTGTGTGTGTGTGTGTGTGTGTGTGTGTGTTGAGTGCTGGAAGCTGTTTTCTTGTCACAGGATGTCCTTCGCTCTGCTGTTCATTTTCTGTAACTCTAACAACAAGAACAACAACAACTTTTCGCAAGTTCTTGCGAAAATGACTGGGATAATAAATAATAATAATAATAATAATAATAATAATAATAATAGTAATAATATTATTATTTATACCCTGCGCATCTGGCTGAGTTTCCCCAGCCACTCTGGACGGCTCCCAATCAAGTGTTAAAAACAGTACGGCATTAAACTTTAAAAACAGGGCTGCCTTTAGATGTCTTTTAAAGATAGGAAAGCTGCTTATTTCCTTCACATCTGAAGGGAGGGTGTTCCACAGGGTGGGCGCCACTAGTGAGAAGGCCCTCTGTCTGGTTAAGAGGATAAGAGGATACTCAAACCAGAGTGTGTGTAAAGAATAAAGGTAAAGGTAAAGGGACCCCTGATCATTAGGTCCAGTCGTGGACGACTCTGGGGTTGCAGCGCTCATCTCGCTTTATTGGCCAAGGGAGCCAGCGTGCAGCTTCCGGGTCATGTGGCCAGCATGACTAAGCCGCATCTGGCGAACCAGAGCAGTGCACGGAAATGCCGTTCACCTTCCCGCCAAAGCAGTACCTATTTATCTACTTGCACTTTGACGTGCTTTTGAACTGCTAGGTTGGCAGGAGCAGGGACGGAGCAATGGGAGCTCACCCCATCGCGGGGATTCGAACCGTTGACCTTCTGATCGGCAAGTCCTAGGCTCTGTGGTTTAACCCACTGCGCCACCCGCGTCGTGTAAAGAATGGATAATATTTAAAGAATATCTAAAACAATATTGTGAAAATGCAAATCTCCTGACAGGTCTAGATTGAATCTTGAATATTAAGGAAAACTATAAATGCAGAAAATTTTCTGGATATGTAACAGATACTGTATAACAGGAAATGAGTAAAGGTTAAGAATATGTAGAAAGCACAATGAGGTTACAGATTCTGCAAATCTGGAAGTAGTACCTCGGGTTAAGAACCCGAGAAATCGTGCTCCGGTGGTGGCGGCAGCAGCGGGAGGGCCCATTAGCTAAAGTGGTACCTCAGGTTAAGAACAGTTTCAGGTTAAGAACGGACCTCCAGAATGAATTAAGTTCTTAACCCGAGGTACCACTGTAGTTGTTTATTTCCTTGACATCTCATGCGAGGACGATCCACAGGGCGGGCGCCACTACTGAGAAGGCCCTCAGCCCTGGCCACACACTTTGCTAGTTGTGTCAGGCAGATGTTGGGGGTCTGTTGACGTCTGGAGGGAAGGCTATAGGTCCCTTGGCCCCTGGCCTGGTACACACCGACTCCAAGTTGCAGCCTGAGAGACACAACACACCCCTGTGCAGGAAGGTGTCTTTTCCGTGGGACTTGAAGCAGCTCTATCAACGCCACAGGTAGAAATAACCACCTGGAACTGAGAAGGACGTCTTCCTTTCCTGAAGACCGAAAGGAATCCTCTGTGGATATGTTTTTGAAGGTCACGCCTTCCCCTCCCTCACCTCCCTCTTTGAAAAAGAGGCTCCCCTGTTAGTTCACATCTTCAATGACTGTCACCCCTCCATGGTCCTTCAACAACATATATATCAAATACTTGCTTTCCCTTTTCCGCCTCCTCTAAAGGACCCAAATCTGTGGACAATTTTAAGCAATCCCAACTGTTTCCACCTCCTCCAGTCTGCAGCATGCAGAATCTCCTGTGACAGTGGAGTGGGCTGTGTGTGTGTGTGTGTGTGTGTGTGTGTGTGTGTGTGTGGAGTAAATAAATGGTCCTGTTTCAATACACATGAATATATAATATATATTTCATTGCATACATACATAGGGAGAGAAAGGCGGGGTGGGAAAGCGAGCCATTTAACTCCCAAATAGACCTCCGGTATCTCCCCGACTGACGGTGGATTCCCATATACAGCCAGTCACTCAGCCCTCCTTATCTTCATGTATGACTGCCTTGTGTTTAACACACAATTACATTTTCTCCCTCCAATTCCATTACAAATGGAATAAGGGAAGCATTGTTTGAAGAAATGTACTGCTTCAGCTCTGGTTATGTCAAACAATTCGCCGAGCAGGTGAGCAGGAAAGAGAGAGAGGAGAGGAGGAGGAAGAGAAGAACAACATTTCCCCCCAATACAAAAAGAACCTGGTAGATTCAAAAGAGTAAATAATACAGAATATTACACTGAAAGGGCCTTCGTATCATCCTTTCGGTTTTATTTACTGTAAACAATGTGCTGTATTTTTTTAAAACCTTTTTTATGGGTGTGGAGAGAAGGAGGAAAGGAGCTCTCTGGGAAAGAGAAATTATTTTTTTCTAAGCATTCCTTATCATGATTGTATTGACAGAATCCTTTTGACTTCTGTGTTGCATAGATATGATGTCATGGAGTGACGCTTGCTGTATGGCGCAAGCTGATCTGTGGTCTTCTGATGAAAGGGGGTATGTAAGTCCCCCCCCCCAATTGCTACCACTACTATTACCACTAATAATAACAGGACGAGAAGAAGGCCCTGCAAAAAAGAAGATAATAAATAATGGAAAATTAATGAATTGCATCAAACTATTGACTAACTACCTCGCTCCACTGTAATTCATTTAGAGGATATTAAAACCAGAAGAAAAAATAATAAAAGCCTGCCAGCCCACCCCCCACCCCCCGCAGAAGGCGATGGCCAGCAAATTGGATAGTTCCCTTAATCTGGCGTAAATAATATCAGGCTTCCTCCTCTCTCTGGCCAATTCTCCCTATCATTTAGAGAAGGCTCAGAAGCCAGGCTTCATAATTGATATCAGTTACTCTGTGAGGACTCCCTCCCTCCACCTGCTCACGTCCTGTGAAACAATTTCAAAGTTTCCCTTTGGATTTGGGTACAGGGATTTTTTTTGGGGGGGGGAAGGCAAATAGTTCACCATTGTTTTGCTGTCTCTGTTAGCAAAACCATTCTAAATAAAATGCAAGGCCAAGCAAGCAGGTACGGTGGTACCTTGGGTTAAGAACTTAATTCATTCCGGAGGTCCGTTCTTAACCTGAAACTGTTCTTAACCTGAAGCACCACTTTAGCTAATGGGGCCTCCTGGTGAAGCCGCATGATTTCTGTTCTCATCCTGAAGCAAAGTTCTTAACCGAGGTACTATTTCTGGGTTAGCGGAGTCTGTAACCTGAAGCGTCTGTAGTAATAATAATAATAATAATAATAATTTATTTATACCATGTCCATCTGGCTGGGCTTCCCCAGCCACTCTGGACAGCTTCCAACAAAATATTAAAATACCAAATGCACCAAACATTAAAAGCTTCCCTAAACAGGGCTGCTTTCAGATGTCTTCTAAAAGTCTGGTAGTTGTTGTTCTCTTTGACATCTGGTGGGAGGGTGTTCCACAGGGCAGGCGCCACTACCGAGAAGGCCCTCTGCCTGGTTATCTGTAACCTCACTTCTCGCAGTGAGGGAACCACCAGAAGGCCCTTGGTGCTGGACCTCAGTGTCTGGGCAGAACAATAGGGGTGGAGACACTCCTTCAGGTATACTGGACCAAGGCCATTTAGGGCTTTCAAGGTCAGCACCAACACTTTGAATTGTGCTCGGAAACGTACTGGGAGCCAAAGTAGGTCTTTCAGGACCGGTGTTATGTGGTCTTGGCGGCCGCTCCCAGTCACCAGTCTAGCTGATGCATTCTGGATTAGTTGTAGTTTCCAGGTCACCTTCAAAGGTAGCCCCACGTAGAGCGCATTGCAGTAGTCCAAGTGGGAGACAACCAGAGCATGCACCACTCTGGCGAGACAGCCTGTGGGCAGATAACCTGTAACCTGAAGCGTCTGTAACCTGAGGTACCACTGTACTGACTGGTGCTTAAACAAGGTGGGCCACATTGGCACGAAATCGGCACACAATAATCCAGGGTTTCCCAAACTTGCTGTTTTTTTGGACTACAACTCCCATCACCCTTAGCTAGCAGGGCCAGTGGCCAGGGATGATGAGACTTGTAGTCCAAGACTGCTGGAGACCCTGCATAATCTATACGTAGTAAGCTGTTTTACGCTGAGCCAGCCACACATTTGGATGGCTAAATACCTGCATGGTCTTCTGCTAGTTTTCTGGAAGAGGTTCTGATGCTCTGATATAATGTGGGAATTAACAGTTAGGGGAATGTCAGGGAAATGGAGTGAACTGTTGTGCAAATGGTTACTCTGCCCATAGTACAGAGAAAAGAGTGTACTATAAGGAAGGAGATTCCGACTAAACATCAGGAAGAGGTTTCTGACAGTAAGAGCTGTTCAACAGTGCAATGGACTCCCTCAGAAGGTTGTGGGCCTTCTGGCGGTTCCCTCATTGCAAGAAGTGAGGTTACCGGGAACCAGACAGAGGGCCTTCTCGGTAGTGGCACCCGCCCTGTGGGTCGCCCTCCCATCAGATGTCAAGGAAATAAGCAGCTATCTTATTTTTAGAAGACATCTGCAAGCAGCCCTGTTTAGGGAAGATTTTAATATTTAATGCTGTATTGTTTTTAACACTCGATTGGGAGCTGCCCAGAGTAACTGGGGAAACTCAGCCAGATGGGCGGGGTATGAATGAATGAATGAATGAATGAATAAATATTATTAATCCTAGGAGGCCATGCTTCTTCTTTTTTTATACTTTTTTTATTTATGCTGTTCAGGTTTATACAATTCACTAATTTTACAATCACTTTAACATTCCAAAACTTGACTTCCTTCCACCTCTTTCTGCGGGTCCATAACTTTATTTTTAATATATTCTGCATATCCAGATTAACTTAATTTGCTCATTTATTCATCTGCTTTAAATATATACTCTTATCAAACTGCAGGCTATTACAATAATCCTGCCAATGTTCTTATCTGTTTACAATTTATCTGTAAATATTCAATAAACCATTTCCATTCTTTTATAAAAAGAAGTTTGTTATCTTGATTTCTTATTCTTCCAGTAAGTTTCGCCATTTCTGCATATTCCATAAGTTTTTGTATTCATTCTTCCTTTGCTAGGACCTCTGCTTCTTTCCATTTAGGCCATGAGATGCTTCTAATCTTGCCTCTGTCATAAGATCTCTAGATGTCCTTCAGGCAAACTATTCCCTCTCAGCCTTCCGATCTGCAGTATGGGAGTAATAGTAATAGTGATTCATCTTAGAGGATTACTGCAAGGATTTAGCCTATTCAGTGGCATTACATTTTGCATATTTATTTTACATTTCTGCCCACCCGGATCCCGAAGATTACTCTGTGCGCTTCGTTAAGTTATACTACTGTTTTGAACACTCAAAAAGCACAGTATCAGGAGAAACTTCCCAAGGGGGTTGTTGACCTTGCAGGGTCCCCCAGTGGAAGTTGTGTAACTTGCAAATTCAGTATATTAGGAGAAGCTGTAAAGGTAAAGGTAAAGGGACCCCTGACCATTAGGTCCAGTTGCGGACAACTCTGGGGTTGCGACGCTCATCTCGCTTTACTGGCCGAGGGAGCCGGCGTACAGCTTCCGGGTCATGTGGCCAGCATGACTAAGCCGCTTCTGGCGAACCAAAACAGCGCACAGAAATGCCGTTTACCTTCCCGCCGGAGCGGTACCTATTTATCTACTTGCACTTTGACGTGCTTTCGAACTGCTAGGTTGGCAGGAGCAAGGACCGAGCAACGGGAGCTCACCCCATCACGGGGATTTGAACCGCCAACCTTCTGATCGGCAAGCGCTAGGCTCAGTGGTTTAACCCACAGCGCCACCCACATCCCATAGCAGAAGCTGTACTTAGGCCTATTCTTACAAAAGTTACTGCATGCCCTGAAGTCTGGTGGGTTCAGGTGTGTTATAGTTGTCAATCAATCAATCAATCAATCAACCAACCATAAGGACATAAGAAGACCCGTCCTTCACTAGCGGGTCCTAGGGAGTGTTACAGCATTTTAAAATCCAGAATTAAAAATGGTGAAAACATACTGCACTCACAAGAATTGGGTGGATCCTGAAACACATGAATCAGAGGTACCTACGAGGTGAGTGTTCAGGATTGCCCAGAAACTCTATAGTGAATCCAGATGCAACTCTGTGGGGTGGAAGTTTCAACACAGCTTAGGGGCTGCCACATTTCCCAGGCCACCACCACCCCATAACCTTTTGTAGGGATGCGAATTGATGCCAGGAGAGGATATATTTATTAGAGGTTATCGCACATGTGTGAGTTCAGCAGAGTGCTATCCCTTTGCAGCTTAAAAGGAAGCTTAGTGTAATGGTTCTAGGGGTTGCTCTTGCGTAAGCCGGTGCTTATCTCCCCAGCTGGGTTGCCAAAGTGAACCTTTTCTGTCCGGACAGCCACTCACCCGTGGCTGACTCAATCGCTGGCAGAATCCGTCAGTGGGCGTTTCTTAAGCTTCTTCCAGCAAAGAAGCTCTTTGACGCCTAGTCTCCTCCTACTCTCTCTGCACAGAAGCCTTCTGCGCAAGGAGGGCGTGGGCAACGGAGGACCCCTACTCTCCCCGCTGGTCCCCAGCAAGGAGTCATGGGACCGCCTCACCGCTTCCCCCATCTGCCCCCCTTCTCCACTGGTGCTACGCTGATTCTCTTCCCCAGAAGATGGGCTGCTTCTCCCGATCCCTGGACGCTCTCTGAAATCCCTCTGGCTTTTGCTCTCTCCCTCCGGCACTGATGGCAGTTCCCTGACACTTAGATAGGCTAGTTTTGGCCTTTTTAGTTTAAATAATCCAGGATGCTTTAAGGCAGACTAGATTCTCCTGGTAGCGACATGAGTGGCGCTGTGGGTTAAACCACAGAGCCTAGGATTTGCCGATCAGAAGGTCGGCGGTTTGAATCCCCGCGACGGGGTGAGCTCCCGTTGCTCGGTCCCTGCTCCTGTCCACCTAGCAGTTCAAAAGCATGTCAAAGTGCAAGCAGATAAATAGGTACCGCTCCAGCGGGAAGGTAAGCGGCATTTCCGTGCGCTGCTCTTGTTTGCCAGAAGCGGCTTAGTCATGACCCGGAAGCTGTACGCCGGCTCCCTTGGCCAATAAAGTGAGATGAGCGCTGCAACCCCAGAGTCGGCCACGACTGGACCTAATGGTCAGGGGTCCCTTTACCTTTACCTTTAGATTCTCCTGGTATTTCCCCCTTTTCTCACCCTTAGGACACAAACGGTCTTGTGAAAATAACATTTACTCCTTCAGAGCTTGTGTTGCAGAATAACAGGTACAGCAGCTTATTTCAGGCAGGCTTAAAATTGAAATTCAGTAGCCTTATGCTCAATCTGGGAAGGAAGGCTATAGCCCAGTGGTAGAGCATCTGTTCTGGATGCAGAAGGTCGCAGGTTCAGTCCCCAGCATCTCCAGGCAGGGCTTGGAAATAATGGCTATCTGAAATCCTGGAGAGCTGCTGCCAGTCAAAACAGGCAGCACTGAGCTATATGGACCACTGGCCTGACTTGATATAAAGCAGATTCTTGCAGGCCATCTCTTAGATCTGAAAATTGGAGAGGCGTTGTTGTGCTTGGCTGAAGGAAGACAGACGGGGGGGGGAGAGGGAGAGCGGGAGAGAGGGAGAAAGAAGAGTTCAAAGGAGTTTTACATGACAGCAACCTCTCCCGCCGCACCCAGGAGTGGCATCGTGTCTCCATCCCGCAGAAATATTCAGTTTGCAAATCCGGTTTAAGGAGACGATCCGAAAATCCGTTTTGGCTCTGAAAGTGGCGGATGGGAGACGAGCCCCAAAAACATCATCGGCGGAAATTATTCCAAGGAGTCAAACAGATAATTTGGGAGGTAATTTTAAAAAGGAAAAAAAAAAAGGCCGGATGAAATGAGGCACTTGAATTGTGAACTGTCAGGAGCAAAGCATCTGAAGTTTAAAGAACAGCACCACAATGACAGGGAGCTTGGCCTGCCGCACTTTTCATGCAGCTGAATTTAATCACTCTTCCTTAATAACACCATCACCGCCCTCTGATATTTTATTAAGAGCATAAGAAGAAGAGGCTGCTGGATCATCGGGTCCAGCATCCTGCTCTCACAGTGGCCAACCAGCAGTGGCGTAGCAAGGTCAGCTGGTACCCGGGGCAGAAAATTTCTTCTCACCCCCCCCATTGAAATCTAGTTGGACTCCCAAGAGACTGTGATCTACTCACAGTATAAAAAGACCAGCTGTAATCTACCCATTGTCATTCCCAGGCATCCCTATGCGCCAGAAACGTAATCACACACACACTTCTTTCTTTGGTGATCACTCGTATCCGAGTAAGATTGTCTTCCATAAACACGGTCTTAACAGTGAGTCCGTAAGTGACTGTGGAGGCCAATTCTGGATCCACATGTCCTTCCACAGTGGGGACATTAGTTTCCAGGCAGGAGCTGATCATGGTGTGGATTTGCCAAGTGTGCCTTCCTCTTAGCACATTTCTCCCTTTTGTCCTGAGTTTGAGGGTCTTCAAAACCCATGACACCTTTGGTAAAGGCTGTTCTCCAATTGGAGCGCTTGCAGGCCAGTGTTTTCCAGTTGTCAGTGTTTATACTACATTTTTTTAGATTTGCCTTGAGACAGTCTTTAAACCTCTTTTGTTGACCACCAGCATTACGCTTTCCATTTTTAAGTTTGGAATAGCGTAGTTGCTTTGGAAGACGATCATCAGGCATCCACACAACAGGACCAGTCCAATGAAGTTGATGTTGAAGAATCAGTGCTTCAACACTGGTGATCTTTGCTTCTTCTAGTACACTGGTATTAGTTTGCCTGTCTTCCCAAATACACAGTCGTACTTCGGATCCCAAACACCTTGCAAGTTGAACGTTTTAGCTTCCGAACACCGCGAACCCGGAAGTGGGTGTTCTGGTTTGCATACGTTCTTTGGAACCCCAATGTCCGACGGAAGGCACGCCTTGGTTTCCAAACGTTTTGGAAGTCAAATGGACTTCCGGAATGGATTCCGTTCAACTTCCAAGGTACGACTGTAATGTTAGTTGGGCTGTTTGGGAGCTGTTTGGGAGCTCCTGCCAACCTAGCAGTTCGAAAGCACGTCAAAGTGCAAGTAGATAAAGAGGTACCGCTCTGGCGGGAAGGTAAACGGCGTTTCCACGCGCTGCTCTGGTTCGCCAGAAGCGGCTTAGCCATGCTGGCCACATGACCCGGAAGCTGTACGCCGGCTCCCTTGGCCAATAAAGCGAGATGAGCACCGCAACCCCAGAGTCGGCCACGACTGGACCTAATGGTCAGGGGTCCCTTTACCTTTACCTTGGGAGCTGAACCCTTTGGCCCATTCTGCGGTTTGTCTGTGCTTCTCTGGAATAACATCATACACAGTGCCAACCGCACCCAGGACATAAGAGTGTGTCTTGCACGTGTGTGTGTGCTGAGCCCAGCAGTCCTCTCTCCACCACAACTAAGCTTCAGGTGAGGCAGGATGGCTTTCCAGTCTGTTCCATCTCCAAAGGCTTTGCCTACTGTTTACAGAGAAGGGGTAGGGGAATGGCAGGCAGGTTGGCAAGGCTCCCTTTTGCTCCTGGCTTTCCCCGGCTGCATCCCTTCAGACTGGTACTGATGGGAGGCGGCTGTTTCTTGTTTAAACTAGGAGGCGGTTGCTTAGCAACCCATAGGAGGCTCATTATTCGGAGCCGGAGTGATTAACAACAACAAAAAGGAAAAAGAAAAAAAGAGAGGAGGGGAAAGAGGGAGGGGTGCCTGAAAGTAAAACGGATCCATTATTTAATTAACTAATTGATGATCAACTTCTTTTTAATTATTCACTTAATTAAAGAAGTGTGAGTACAACATTGGCCTTATCAGCTTGCGCTGAAATGCTGACAAGATTTCAAAGACAAAAGATTCCTCCCTGTGACTGATTCAGGCAGAAACCCACCGCTTCCTGCTTCCTTCTTAGCTAACTTCTGGACCCCCACCCCATAAAAGCTCCATCCCTCCCTCCAAGATTTCCCCTCCAGATATTCTCCCCCATTTCCCCCCACCTCTCTGATTACACATGTAGAGCAGAGAATTTTTTTTCAGAGGAATGGGTACAGAAAAGGGGCAAGATATAGTTCTAGATGGGAGAGTGATGTCCTGCATGTTAAGATCTTGGAAAGAAAAATAAGAGTCTCTGTTAATGACAGCAATTGGGGGTGGGTGGGCAAGTTCCTTTTTTTGGGTTGGGGTGCTTGTCTTCCTGCCCCCTCTGGCACCACCCACAGTATAGAGAATAATGGTGATGAAGATGAAGATGAAGATGATAATAAGAATAATAATACTTTTATTACTTATATGCCACCCATTTGACTTGGGCGTCCCAGCCATTCTGGGCGGTTTCCAGCAAAATATACAAACTTATAATATAAAAACATGAATATAAATCTAAGGGAAGAAAAAGTGAGCTGGGTTTCAGTAACAGGCCCAACGCAACCAAAATGCACGATCTCCTCAAACGCAAAGTTGCAAATCATAAAGAGAAGTGAATTGAGAGGGCAGAAGCAGCTCAGCTCTAAGGAAGAATTATGAGAAGAGCTCTTCAAGCCCATCTGACTTTCTTTATTTTTCTTTCTTCAAAACTACATATGTGTACAGGACGATGGTTCAACTGCGCTTCATCAGATCTGAAAAGTTATTAATACTGGACCCTGCTAGGTCCCTCCTAGCAAGCTAACATCCCACGATGTAAAACAGGGCAGTCCAAATTTCCATACCAAGTGGGCCACAAGACATAACAACAACAACAGCAACTTATTATTTATACCCCACCCAGCCACTCTGGGCGGCTCCCAACAGAATATTAAAAAACACAATAAAACATCAAACATTAATACTTCCCTAAACAGGGCTGCCTTCAGATGTCTTCTAAAAGTCAGATAGTTGTTTATTTCCTTGACATCTGATGGGAGGGTGTTCCACAGGGCGGGCACCACTACCAAGAAGGCCCTCTGCCTGGTTCCCTGTAACTTCGCTTCTTGCAGGGGGGGAACCGCCAGAAGGCCCTCAGCACTGGACCTCAGTGTCCGGGCAGAACGATTAGGATGGAGACGCTCCTTCAGGTATACTGGACTGAGGCTGTTTAGGGCTTTGAAAGTCAGCACCAACACTTTGAATTGTGTTCCGAAACATACTGGGAGCCAGTGTAGGTCTTTCATGAACCTGTGGCACACATACTGCCTTGTTGTATGTGCGTAGTGGCGGCGGGGTGTGTGTGAGGCCAAATTTGACCCCAGCCCTTACACTGCCTTCTCAAAGCCAGGTAACAAGGTGCTAGGCTGTGGAAAGAAGGTGCAAGGCTATGGCAAGGTCTTAGAGCCTGTGTAGTGTATGTGAGGAAGAGGGAATCAGTCTGGAAGCTGGAGACACAGAGACATACATGCTCTGTGGCGGATCCAAAGTTGTGACTCATGGAAAAGCCAGATCTTTAGGGGGGTGTCAATGCCACGAGCCCTTCCATCTTATGCTCAGGTTAGGTAAAGGGAGCCCTGACCATTAGGTCCAGTCGTGGCCGACTCTGGGGTTGCGGCGCTCATCTTGCTTTATTGGCCGAGGGAGCCGGCGTACAGCTTCCGGGTCATGCGGCCAGCATGACTAAGCCGCTTCTGGCGAACCAGAGCAGTGCACGGAAACGCCGTTTACCTTCCCGCCAGAGTGGTACCTATTTATCTACTTGCACTGTGACGTGCTTTCTGCTAGGTTGGCAGGAGCAGGGACCGAGCAACGGGAGCTCACCCCGTGGCAGGGATTCGAACCGCCGACCTTCTGATTGGCAAGCCCTAGGCTCTGTGGTTTAACCCACAGTGCCACCTGCGTCCCATGCTCAGGTTACATATATAAAAAAACCATATATTCCAAATTTTATTGTAATTTTCAGTATGTCTTCATAGACACCAAACTGGGAGGGGTGGCTAACACCCCAGAGGACAGGATCACACTTCAAAACGACCTTGACAGATTAGAGAACTGGGCAAAAACAAACAAGATGAATTTTAACAGGGAGAAATGTAAAGTATTGCACTTGGGCAAAAAAAATGAGAGGCACAAATACAAGATGGGTGACACCTGGCTTGAGAACAGTACATGTGAAAAGGATCTAGGAGTCTTGGTTGACCACAAACTTGACATGAGCCAACAGTGTGACGCGGCAGCTAAAAAAGCCAATGCAATTCTGGGCTGCATCAATAGGAGTATAGCATCTAGATCAAGGGAAGTAATAGTGCCACTGTATTCTGCTCTGGTCAGACCTCACCTGGAGTACTGTGTCCAGTTCTGGGCACCACAGTTCAAGAAGGACACTGACAAACTGGAACATGTCCAGAGGAGGGCAACCAAAATGGTCAAAGGCCTGGAAACGATGCCTTATGAGGAACGGCTAAGGGAGCTGGGCATGTTTAGCCTGGAGAAGAGGAGGTTAAGGGGTGATATGATAGCCATGTTCAAATATATAAAAGGATGTCACATAGAGGAGGGAGAAAGGTTGTTTTCTGCTGCTCCAGAGAAGCGGACACGGAGCAATGGATCCAAACTACAAGAAAGAAGATTCCACCTAAACATTAGGAAGAACTTCCTGACAGTAAGAGCTGTTCGACAGTGGAATTTGCTGCCAAGGAGTGTGGTGGAGTCTCCTTCTTTGGAGGTCTTTAAGCAGAGGCTTGACAACCATATGTCAGGAGTGCTCTGATGGTGTTTCCTGCTTGGCAGGGGGTTGGACTCGATGGCCCTTGTGGTCTCTTCCAACTCTATGATTCTATGATTCTATGATATTGTACACTGTTCTAAATCTACTAATGTTTAATGGTCTTTTAATTATACCCCCAGTATTTTTGCTGTTCCTATTTCCTCTGTAAGCAGTCGAGTCCCTGTCAGGGAAAAAGGAGGGGTACAAATACAACAACAACAACAACAACAACAACAACAACAACAACAACATACCCTCCAGTGTGAAATGGCCCAATTCTGGGACACTGTCCCAAATCCGACACAAGTCACATGACCCACATGATATCGTGGACCCAGAAAAAGTGCTTTTTTCGGGCACGGTGCCCTAAAATGCATGCTTCTGGGGTGCCACGTGAGATTGCAGACCTGGAAAAAAAAAAAGCTTTTTGGAGGGCAAGATCTTGGCCCGAAATAACACAAGAGCAAGGTGCCCCAAATGGCCGCCGTGCTCTTGTGGGAAAAAAACAGGATGTTCCTGTTTTTCTGGGGCAGTTGACAGGCATGTAACAAGAATGGTCAAGAGGTCAAAACAGGAGATGTTGACCCAGCAGAGAAAAAAAGGCCCGTGCCCAGTTGGCCAGAGGCAGGACAGATCCTCTGGAAACATTAGGGCATTTTTTGGGCACGCTTAGTCCTCTACCCCTCTGTCTTTTGCCGTGCACCAACCAGATCTTTAAAAGTTTTCGCAGTCTCACTCAGAAACCAGGGAGCGATTCTGGTCCTCAAGTTTACCATATTATTCACTCTATAAGACGCACCAGACCATAAGACGCACCTAGTTTTTGGAGGAGGAAAACAAGAAAAAAAATATTCTGAATCCCAGAAGCCAGAACAGCAAGAGGGATCGCTGCGGAGCAAAAGCAGCAATCCCTCTTGCTGTTCTGGCTTCTGGGATAGCTGCGCAGCCTGCATTCGCTCCATAAGACGCACACACATTTCCCTTTACTTTTTAGGAGGGAAAAAGTGAGTCTTATAGAGCAAAAAATACGGCATTTCTCCTCCTCCTCTCTGCTCTCTGCCCAGCAATCTCTCTTGCTCCCCGCCCCAACCATTCAACTAATTTGGATCTGGGCTGTGTGTTTGTGTCAACACCACTCTCCCTCTCTAGTCTCAGTCTCTCTCTCTCCCCCCCACCTTTGATTAATTTACCTCTAATGACAAAACTGTCTCCGCAATTGGCAAATTAAAAGCAAAAGCGGTAATCAGCCCAGGTTCTTGGGAAGAGGATTTTTGTGGTGCATGGTGAACGACGGGAGAGGTGGCAGCGGGGACCCTGATCAATTCTATTTACCCATCTGGAGTGTGATTGGATCTATTGTCAGTGGGAAAGGAAGACAAACACATCGCTTGGGCGCTGTATGGTATTGGCAGTTCCGAGGGCTGCTGAAGGAATGGAAATGAGGTGAAATCTCAGATCTTCGCAACCTCTTTTCCCCCTCCCCCCCTTTTTTTGCTTTCCTGTAAAACTCAAGGCTTGATTGATGCAATGGGGGGACGGGACAACAACCCTGTGGCCTCCCTCAGAAGGTTGTCGTGAGAGCAAAGCCTAAGAACAGAAACACATTGGGAGTGGGGAAAAACTCTGACAGTTGTTGAGCTTTTTCCCTTTTTCTTTTTGGCTAAAGATGTTGAACTTTTTTTTTTAAGTTTTGCACAAAGTTGTTGCAAAATCTAAAAAAGCAAGCAAGCAAGCAAGCAAGCAAGCAAGCAAGCAAGCAAGCAAACAAACAAACAATGAAGTTTTTGAGCTATTTTTAAGGAAATTCGCCAAAGTCTACACTTCTGACATGGGCTGCCATACATCCAGATTTTCCCGGACATTTAAACTATTTCCGCCCAGGTGTTGTTACAGGCAGCCGTATCCCTGTATATACGAGAAATTCCGGACATATGGCAACCCTATCCTAATCAGAATTTGGGGTTGGGAGGTGTCAGGGAACTGCCATCGGAAGGAAGGGAAGTGAAAGGGCTCACACAGGTTGGGAGAGACTCAGCAGCTGAAGAGGGAACCAGTAGGGGGAGAGGAGCTGAGCTGAGGGAAAGTGAGCTGGAGGGATGGCTCAGAGACACTTCCAGCGAAAACAGTGGGGAGGTTTCAGGACCTCCTGTAGGGACACCCACTCCTCGCCGGAAACTGTCACGCAGAGAGTCCAGAAGACGTGTTTCCGTTAAGGAGCTTTTATGTTGGAAGCGATTCCGAAAGCAACCACTGTCGGAATCTGCCAGCGACTGACGGAGCCATGTTTAAGGGGCTCCGTTACAGACAGAGGTTTGCAAACTTGACCAAACTCTGAGGGACTAGGATTTTACACACAAGCAGCTCATCGTCCCATCACAGGAGGGACCATGGTGGAACATAAGAACATAATCTGAAGGCAGCCCTGTTTAAAGGTAAAGGTACCCCTGACCGTTAGGTCCAGTCACGGACGACTGTGACAATCAATCAGTAGCTGAACTGGGTTCCACACAGTCACGGAAACAAAACAAAAAAGCCTCAAAAATAAAAACGCAAAATAAATAGCAAAAACAGACAGACCTCAGCGTAACACTCAAAACTGAACACGTTCGGCTTCCAAAAAAAAGTTCGCAAACCGGAAAACTTTCTTCCAGGTTTGCAGTGTTTGGGTTCCAAGTTGTCTGAGTACCAAAGTGTTTGAGAACGAAGGTACCACTGTACCAGGCAGAGCTGTGAATGCTTCCTGCCTAAGACCATGGACAGTCGCTGCCAGTTAGTGCAAGCATTACTGAGCTACAAGAACCAATGCCCGACTTGGTATGATGCCATTTCCTAGGTTCCTACACCCCCCAAGTCACATTTTCCTACCTTTGACCTTTCCGCTTGGCCCTCGTTGCTTCCCCGGCTTCTCCTAGTTCTGAGCTTTAAAAACTCTCCAGAGGGATAAAATTAGTTCTCGCACAGCATAACTTTGAGTCCCCTTTCCTCCTCTTGCATCTTAAATCTGAAATCTAATCCTCTGACTTCCTTTAATTAAGCAGAGGGTAGTTTAAATTAGTCTAACTATCTTTGGGGGGGATTATATATTTCAATCATCATTATGGTCTAGCTATTTGTGATCCGGGTAGATAGATAGATATATTAGTTGTATAATCAGGAACACAATTATAATCCTTCCCAAAAAGATATTTAATAATCGTTTAAAATGATGGAATATTTGACTCAGGACCTTAGAGAATTAGCCGGAGTGATTCCAGAGGTGGAGAAGGGCGAGCCTGAAGGACTTTTGATAATGTCTTTCAAACAACCTAGCTTGATCCCCACTCCCTGCGTTGACTCAGAAGTTCGTCCCATGGCCTTGAGTGGGGCTCGTTGCCAAAGATTGCAGCCAAAGGAGGACAACCAAGAAACGTTCCTGGTTCGGCGTGCCCTCTGGCTGCACTCTGGGAGACACAAAGGGCCATAGCTCAGTGGTAGAACAGCTGCTTGGCATGTAGAATGTCTCAGGGTCAATTCCTGGCATCTGATGCCCTGCAGAACTGTTGCTGGGGAACTTCTGCCTCTGTCGGGGACTGGGCAGAGGAGGAGTGGTGGAGACTGCTGTGGCGATCACACAGGATCCCCGGACGTTTCACCGTCTATTGATCCCTGTGCCACCACTTTATTTCTCGCTGCCACCACCCAGGCCCTACCTGGGACAATACTGAGTCCAATCAGGGTTAAATTGGAACATAAACTTCTGTTTATTTATTGCAGCTTAACAAGTGTGTGGTTTCACAAACGGTATCGGTCAATTACAGTCATGGGGTGCCTATCCAGACCTATAACTTCCGCTCTCAGTCACTAAACCACCTCTCAGATATTTACTTGTCTTCCTAGCTCCTAACTGTTCCTGACGCAGCTAATTTCTCTACACTGACTCAACCTACCCCTGGACTTTATCCCAATTCACTCCCACTCCAACCAACCAACCACCCAACTCCCAACGAACTCCTCCTTTGCCCCTCCCAGAGCTGGTTTTATAGTCCCTCTGACTCCACCCCCTGGGTTCTGATTGGGTAACTTGTTTAACTATTTCACCTCCAGCACTCTCATATGTTAACGTCACAACTGCCTCCCCAGCCTAACCTTTCCAGAGAAGAAGAAGACAGTATAGAGTTACAACAGTGGTTTGAGGGAGGTCACAGCTCAGAGGAAGATGAGGGGGAAAGTTGGGAAATAATGGGAGAGGAGGAGGAGGCAGCTGGCTGACACGTTATCACTAGAAAGCATTCCAGACCCTCCATCTCCCAGAACCCGGCGAGTCTTAAAAGTAGGAGTAGGAGAGCAAAGAGGTCAAAGACAGATGGCCCTAAGCAGCAACAGTAAGGGGTGGTGGGTGCTGTTGAGGAATGGGGAAATGGGAGAGAAGGTGGGGTGGAGATTTACTCGGGACAACGTCATTATTCCAAGAGGCTCCATTCCCAAGCCTCCCTCTGGAAATATTGAATAAAAAGCAGATGGTAAGGACTTTTCCTTGTCTTATCTGTTCCCCCGCCATGAGGTCAGGGTTCCTCTTCCACCTGACAACCTCTCTCAGATGTTGTTGGATTAGGGCAGTGTATGCCCCATACATTCAAAGCACATTATTTCCCCCAAGGAATCCTGGGAATTGTAGTTCATAGAGTTGGAAGGGACCCCAAGGGTTATCGAGTCCAACCAATGCAGGAATCTCAAGTAAAGCATCCATGACAGATGACCATCTGAGCTCTGCTTCAAAACCTCCAAGGAAGGAGAGTCCGCTACCTTCCGAAGAAGTCCGTTTCACTGTTGAACAGCTCTGACCAACAGAAAGTTCTTCCTGATGTTTAGTCAGAATCTCCTTTCTTGTAATTTGAATCCACTGGTTCAGGTCCGACCCTTCAGACCAGGAGAAAAGAAGCTTGCTCCATCTTCGTCCTGCAGCCAATCGGAAGCCACAGAAGCCGCGCCAGATGTTCAGCTTCCAAAAATCGTTGGAAACCTGGAATACTCACTTCTGGGTTTTCGATTGTTCAGGAGCTGATTTGTTTTGGAACCAAGGTGTTTGAGATCCAAGGTATGACTGTACATGAACCTTGAAAGGTTTTGGAGGGTATACTCTAATTAAACTTGAAGGCAATTTGGGAGATGGTGGAATCAAAGTTGTAGAAAGTGGTGTCTGTATTGCTTCTGAAGCAGCAGGGTCAGTGCAAGACATTTTGAAGGACAGCTTCAAAGCTGATGATGGGACAGGCTATGTGCCATTCTGAGCCATAGCCTCTAGCCCCTTGGAGCTGCTACCCTCCACTCAGCATCTGCCACCTGTGGTTGCTGCCTCACTCTGCCCAATGATAGGGCCAGCCTTGTCACAAGGTTGTTGTTTTTCCCTAAATGGAGATGCTAGGAAACGTTGAACTTCTGTTTTACAACTAGATGCATTGGAGCAAGTTAAGGAGGGGACAATGTTAACAATCTTATTTACTCTGATTGATTGCTTCGTCAATGCAATTATTAGTCTATGCCGATATTAAACCATGAATTAGCTCGTGCAATTTATGTCCTATTGCTTTACGTTGCTTTATTTCCATTTAATTTCATCCTATGCAATTTGTTTTATTTTTCATAACTTGTTTTATTTTCTTTACATTTCATAATACCATTAAGCTTTGTATGCTAATAAACAGACTGCTTCGTTCCAGTTGCAATCTTCAGTCTGCGGTTATCACTGGTGAGGCTTTGCTTCCTGTTTTACTGGGCTGCTCTGAAGCAAATGCAAACCTTGATGGAAGGACCCAATTAGCAATCCAGAGATTGACATGCTTTGCGCCCGCTTTGATTGGATCTCTGAAGTGAGTGGGCTTAAAACCAGCACTTCTTAGAAACAATCAGTGGGCTTGGTGGGTTCACAAATGGTCCTTTGGGCCATCCTAGAACTTGCCACACATGGGTGGAGGCCTCCAGTTCATCATGAAGGTGTTGTTGTTGTTGTTTAGTCGTTTAGTTGTGTCCGACTCTTCGTGACCCCAAGGCCCAGAGCACGCCAGGCACCCCTGTCTTCCACTGCCTCCCGCAGTTTGGTCAAACTCATGCTGGTAGCTTCGAGAAGACTATCCAACCATCTCGTCCTCTGTCGTCCCCTTCTCCTTGTGCCCCCCATCTTTCCCAACATCAGAGTCTTTTCCAGGGAGTCTTCTCTTCTCAGGAGGTGGCCAAAGTATTGGAGTCTCAGCTTCACGATCTGTCCTTCCAGTGAGCACTCAGGGCTGATTTCCTTCAGAATGGAGAGGTTTGATCTTCTTGCAGTCCATGGGACTCTCAAGAGTCTCCTCCAGCACCAGAATTCAAAAGCATAAATTCTTCGGCGATCAGCCTTCTTTATGGTCCAGCTCTCATTTCCATACATCACTACTGTATAGCTTTAACTATACGGACCTATCATGAAGGTAGGTGATGACAATATCTTCTACTGCTGTCATGTTGTGCGGATGCCTGATTATCGTCTTCCAAAGCAACTATAGTGGTACCTCGGGTTAAAGATGTTTCAGGTTACAGACGCTTCAGATTACAGACTCTGCTAACCCAGAAATAGTACGTCAGGTTAACAACTTTGCTTCAGGATGAGAACAGAAATCGTGCTTCGGCGGCACGGCAGCAGCAGCAGTAGGAGGCCCCATTAGCTAAAGTGGTACCTTAGGTTAAGAACAGTTTCAGGTTAAGAACGGACCTCCAGAATGAATTAAGTTCTTAACCTGAGGTACCACTGTACTCTATTTTGAACTTAAAAATGGAGAGCATAATGCTGGCGGTCAACAAAAGAGTTTTAAAGACTGTCTCAAAGCAAATCTAAAAAAATGTACTTTATACACCGACAAATGGGGAACACTGGCCTGCGAGCGCTCCCATTGGAGAACAGCCTTTAGCAAAGGTGTTATGGGCTTTGAAAACGCTCAAACTCAGGTCAAAAGGGAGAAACATGCTAAGAGGAAGGCATGCTTGGCAAATCCACACCGTGATCACCCCCGTCTGGAAACCTATGTCCCCACTGTGGAAGGATGTCTGGGTCCAGAATTGGCCTCCACAGTCATTTATGGACTCACTGTTAAGACCGTGTTCATGGAAGACAATCTTGCTTGGCTACAAGTGATCGCCAAAGAAGAAGACTGCTGTAGGACATCCAGGTCGCTTCCAGAATCCAATCCAAGGTTTGGTAGCATCCAGACACAAAAAGGGCATAGTGGCGTTGGAGGAAATTCAGATGAGGGCAACCAAGATGGTCAAAGGGGTTGTGGTGGTGGTGGTGGTGGAGCACCATGATTCCATGAGACAATCTTGTAGCATTTGGGAGGATAATAAAAGTCTGTGTGGCATGGAGAAAGCAGATGGAGAAAGCTTCTCTCTTTCTTCTAACACTAGAACTCATGGTTATCCAAAGAAGCTGAATATTGGAAGAGTTGGGATAGGTATAAGAAAGGACTTCTTCCCACAGTGCGTAGTTAATCTATGGAACTCCCTTCCACCAGCTTTAAAAGTGATGGCCAACAGCTTTAAAATAGGATTGGACAAATTCATGGAGGAGGTCTATTGATGGCCACTGGCCATGATGGCTATGCTTTACCTACACCATGCTGGAAACCATAAGAGGGGTGAGAGTTGCTCTTGTGCTCGAATCCTGCTTGCTGGTTCCCCACAGGCGTCTGGTTGGTCACTGTGGCAACAGAATGCTGGACTAGGTGGGCCATTTGCCTGATCCAGCTGTAGTCTCCTATGTTCTTAAAATACCCAGGTATACATGAAGGAGCGTCTCCACCCCCATCATTCTACCTGGGCACTGAGGTCCAGCGCCGAGGGCCTTCTGGTGGTTCCCTCACAGCGAGAAGCAAACCTGCAGGGAACCAGGCAGAGGGCCTTCTCGGTAGTGGCGCCTGCCCTCCCACCAGATGTCAAAGAGAACAACAACTACCAGACTTTTAGAAGACATCTGAAGGCAGCCCTGTTTAGGGAAGCTTTTAATGTTTAATAGGTTATTGTATTTTAATAGTCTGTTGGAAGCTGCCCAGAGTGGCTGGGGAAACCCAGCCAGATGGGCGGGGTATAATTATTATTATTATTATTATTATTATTATCATCATCATCCAGGTGCAAGTAAACTTCTTTGGAGAGGAACCAAGTTGGCCCTGCCTTCCTCTGTATACTATGGAAACCTAATCTGTCATGCTATTTATTATAAATCTCTCCCCTACCTCCCCCCCCACTAATATTCCTCTGAGGTTGTTTGCTGTTTTGTTGCTAACAGCCTGTGAAACCTTTCTTTCAGGAGAAAACAGTGATACGGTATCTTTTCTTAATAAAATGATCATAAAGATTATGATTAGAAAGCTTCGTAACTGTTTTATAAAGCTACAGAAGATCTTGAAAGATCTTCAGGGAGTTGGTCTCAGAGGGAACTTTAATTCTCTTATTTCCCCCCGTTTTTTCGTGAACAGTTGGTTGTTAACACTGCCGTAGTTTCAAAACCAAACTCTTGATGGATGTGAGGTTCTTGCCTGAGCCGTAAATGTAAATTGTTTTTCTGTTTTCAGAGGGGGCAGGGAAACCTCCTTTGGCCACTTGTGTTTTATTTGAAATTTGCAAAACCCGAACGCGTTGCTCCTAGAAGCTGCCCCCAAAAAGTATCGGCGTTTTCCGAGTAGTTAGTCTCCCATCAAACGGCATTAATAATTTAGCCTCTAATTAAAAGTGAGGTCAAACAATGAAAAATGAGTGAGCTAAGTGGTTGCATGGTGATGTATGAAACTGACTCTTTCCTTTCCCTTTGCAACAAAACCCAAAAAACCTAACACAGATGGATGCGAAAGGTTTGAGGTGGTCTGTCCCCAAAATGGATTTGCAGTCAAAGAAAGGCAGGCAGCTGAAAAGAGAAGGGTCTGAGGAAATGTATTTCGCTAAAAGAACTTTTTTGCAGGTTACAGAGCTGCGGCCTCTTGATGAGATGGTTTGCCATGCACCACCTCTTCTCTGCAAAATAGTCCCGCCGTCTGCAAAACAGTTTCTCGTAATGACAGGCAGAGACAGAAGGAGAAGAAAAAGCTCCTTGATGCCCTGCAGGTTCACCCAGAGGAGGCTGGCGAGGATTCAGAGGAGCGCCGAAGAAAAAGATGATGGAGATCGCTTTGACTTTACATTCCCGAAGGAAGTTTCAGTTCGTAACGGAGACTTTTTGCATGCTCCTGCCCTAAATCTCTGTAGCAAGCCGCGCTGCCTACTCCAAAGTCATTTATATCGGGAAGACAGCACCTCTGGGCTCTAGAACAGATCACCGCCAGTGCAGAATCTGATAGTAATTGAGTGATCCAGCCTGCAAGAGTTAAATACCAGGGATAAGGTTGTTGCCGTTGTCATTGTTATTATTATTTATTAGATTTGTTGCCCATTTATTTTAATGTCACAAGATTTATATGCCGGAGTTGGATGACACCTCAAAGTGGGTTTACAAAAAGAATTTATTTATTTATTTGATAGCAGCAGAAACAACACCAACAGCAATTTTATTATTTAATAAATAAATGGGCGGGGTCTGAGGTGGGTAGGGGGGGTGACACTTGAATGGGACAACCGGGAGATTCAAGTGAACTCTTGATGGTTCCTTTGCAGGAGCAAGGAGGGAGAAGCAGTTTCTGTTCAATGGAAGCCACCTCTCCCTCCCACACCTCAGGAGCAGCGTGGGGCTGCTTGCAAAAGGGCTTTTAAACAGCCCCACACCATGCCTCAAAGTCCCTACAAGTGGGGCTTTGAAGCACAGCAGCACCGGAAGATCGTGGCTATGCCCACCTGTCAAATTTGGCCACCCAAGGACAGAAATCTTAAGATCTGAACCACTGACCAGAAAAGGTTTCCTGCCCCAGACATGGATGGATGTCCATTAGAGACACAGGAAGCAACTATACCTGTGTGTCTACTCTGACTGGCCCAAGGACTTAGGTAGAGAGAGTTCTTTTCTATCACCTGCTACCTGAGATCCCTTTAGCTGGAAATAGCAGCAGTTGAGCATGGGACCTTTGACACTCAGAGCATGTGCTCTACCACTGAGCTACAAGGTCTCAGTAAAAGCTCTTTTCCAGCTTAGCTATGAGAGACTCATTAAGTGAGGAGGGGCAGGGCCGGATTTAGGTTTGATGAGGCCCTAAGCTACTGAAAAGGGACGCGGGTGGCGCTGTGGGTTAAACCACAGAGCCTAGGACTTGCCGATCAGAAGGTCGGCGGTTCGAATCCCTGCAACGGGGTGAGCTTCGTTGCTCGGTCCCTGCTCCTGCCAACCTAGGAGTTCGAAAGCACATCAAAGTGCAAGTAGATAAATAGGTACCGCTTCGGTGGGAAGGTAAACGGCGTTTCCGTGCGCTGCTCTGGTTCGCCAGAAGCGGCTTAGTCCTGCTGGCCACATGACCCGGAAGCTGTACGCCGGCTCCCTCGGCCAATAAAGCGAGATGAGCGCCGCAACCCCAGAGTCGGCCACGACTGGACCTAATGGTCAGGGGTCCCTTTACCTTTACCTAAGCTACAGAAGGTAATGGGGCCCTTTATATGTCCAGCCGTCCTTTGTCAACAACTTTTTGTCGCTGTTTCTTGTGTTGAATATATGCTATATGGTAATTTATGGACCTAATACAGGGGTCAGCAAGGTTTATGTTGCCTGGGCGGGATCGGTCCTGCAGAGATCCCTCCATGGGCCGGATTGCGCGTGCGCATGAGTGCACAGGCCCGCGATTTTCAGCGTCTGCAAGTGCACAGATGCGATACTCGGCATCTGAGCATGTGCAGACGCAATTTCCGGTGCCGTGGAAGCGAGTCCCTGCATCGTGCTGCTCCAGTTTAGCACAGCCCAGCACACGAGCAGGCAGCTCAGTTCAGGGGCGGCTCGTGGGCCAGTCAAATGACCTCCGCAGGCCACTTCCAGCCCATGGGGCTTAGGTTGCTGACCCCTGACCTATCTAAAGCCATTTGCCCATGTTGCCATGCAACCCCTCCATGCAGAATGTAAGCACCCTATATATAAAAAGGAGCAAACCAGTGATATTTGAGGGAGCAAGCTAGCAGGCGGGGCCCATTACTTACATCACAGGAGCCTACACAACACACAACACTGTTGCTTTATGTAGGTTTTATTTTATTTTTTAATCTTATGTTTTGGAAATGTACATCCAGTTTTTCCCCCTTTAAATTTTTTGGGGGCCCCCAAGAGAGTGGGGCCCTAAGCTATAGCTTGTTTAGCTTTTCGTAAATCCGGCACTGGGGATGGGTCCTGGAATCTTTCACACCAGGGAAGCTTTTGCCCTCGCCAGGTGTTGTTGAACTACAACTCCCATCAGCCTCAGCAAGAATGTTCAGAGTTGTAGTTCAGCAACACCTGGCGAGGGCAAAAGCTTCCCCGAACTTGTTTTACATCAGCATGCAAAGCCCATGCTGTGTTTCTGAGTGATGGTGACCCTTTTCTAACAAGTCACAAATCGCTGTATTTTGTATGAGAAAATTCTTGATTGTTTCCCCTTAAAGAACTTTTAGTTTACTTTCAGAAATAACAGCGTCCATTTGTCAAATGTTAATATTCCCTCGATGTCCAGAGGACATACCTTGAAAGTTATTTATTTAATGGTTATATATATATATATATATATATATATATATGAGAAACAATGTTCTCATTTCCTATTTTCCACTCAGCTACAGAATTACCGATCAACTGCAATTTGAAACACAATTATACAGGCTGTGAATACGGCGAATACCAACGAAGTTAAACACAATCTGGCCCCCTGTGGAACCTGCTGGCTTACAGTTTAGTATCATTTAAGGGGTTTGTACCAAACCTTTTGTAGTAGATTAAAGACAGATATCTTGTTTGTTACAATCAGACCTGCCGTTTCAGTTTTATAAATTTTTAAAATATTAATTATCGCTGGAAAAGTACACGGAGGTGAATGCATTAAAGGCTTTCCTGCTTAGATGGCAACTATTTGGTGTTTGGTGTTAGATTAGCAAAAGGACAGGTTGGGAATTTTAATCCAGCTTGTTAAGTTATTAAATTTTCTTTATTTACAGACAGATCTTACTTTCATTAACATTGTAACAGGTGCTCATTAAGAATTTATCATGGACAAGGCAGAGGGAGAGAGAGAGAGAGAAGAGAGAGAGAAAGTTTCCTTCCCCAGTGCCTCTTTATTTTCACTAAGCGGGCATCGGGAAGGTTAAAAAGAAATAACAATTAGGGGAGAAAGAAATGAAATTAAACCACGGAAATTCCACATCACGGCAACTTAAATTCTGCACTTTTTTTTTTAAAAAAAGTTTAATTCTTAGATGGATAAACAGATTAAAGTAGGGGTACTTAGCATGGAATCATCCAAATGTTTTTGGACTACATTACCCACCAGCCTCTGCCTGTGTGGCCAGCGATCAGTTGTGGAATTTCCGGTGCCAAATTGGCTGCTACTGGATTAATGAATGAACAACAACTTTGTCCTGATTTTAACTTTTGGGAATATGGCGACCCTACTGAAGTCTCCAGATTTGCCCGACTCCTTCCAGGTGGCAGGGGGAGGGCTGGAATTTCCAGGTGGGGATGAGTGCTTTTAATAATAATAATAATAATAATAATAATAACAAAAAACATTTTATTAAGAAGACTGTGTATGCAGCTTGCAGGCTTAAGCCCAGCAGGAGCTGTCTGCAAATTATAGCATCTGCTCTCTTCTCCCAATTAACCTCCATCTCCAGGGCCTTCCCTGTGACATCACTGGGGAATGCCCCATGACATCACCAGGGGCCGCCCCTAGGTCTCAGGTTTGGGCACTGAAATTTCAGGGTCTGCCGTGCTCCTGACCTGGCGACCCTAGCCAGGATTCCTGCTTTGGAGAATACCAAACAATTCCAGCGAAGATCAGCCTTTTGCTGTGCCTCCTATCAGTTTTCTGGTCTCCGGTGTCACCAGTTCTCCAGGGATGGCACAGATAATTTTCAACACTGTTGTCCTCAAGCAAAACCCTTTCCCCACTATTTTACAAAGGTGTTATTCCACCCTCTGCACCCCCTCAAATCTACCCGTGCTGAAAGGGTGGATTTCTCAAAGCACAAACCCGTTATCCCCTTCTGCTTTTTTATATTTTTTATAATTTTTTTTTTTTTACATTTTTAAGTGAAGACTAATAGAATTTTAATATCATCGGTAATCACACTAAAAACTCCAGTTCAAAATTCCTGAGCATCGCTTCGGCGCTCTGCCTCTAATTAGCATAATCATTTACTGAGCCCCTCAGAGCCCCATTTTACAAGCCTTTTATTTTCTGTAAACAGTTTCCTTTCCTTTGTGTTCGGGAACGAAGGACAAGGGGTTACACTTCCAAGGCAGTCATAAGAACATAAGAGGAGCCTGCTGCTGGATCAGGCCCATTTAGTCCAACATCCTATTTTCACAATGGCCAACCAGATGCCCCCGGGAAGCTCACAAGAACGTCCTGGGTCCACAGTCCTCTCCCCATTTGCGCTCTGGCATTTAGAGACACGTCGCTTCTAAATATTCTCTGGAATACTCTGCCAATAGAGATTCTGCAGGCTCCTTCTGTGCCAGCTTTTAAATGCCCGCTGGAAACTTTTCCATTCCACCAAAACCTATGCAGGCCATTAAAAGATGTGGGTGGCGCTGTGGTCTAAACCACTGAGCCTCTTGGGCTTGCCGATCAGAAGGTCAGCGGTTCGAATCCCCGCGACGGGGTGAGCTCCCATTGTTCAGTCCCTGCTCCTGCCAACCTAGCAATTTGAAAGCACACCAGTACAAGTAGATAAATAGGTACCGCTCCGGCGGGAAGGTGAATGGCGTTTCCGTGCGCTGCTCTGGTTTCGCCAGAAGTGGCTTAGTCATGCTGGCCTATAGAGCGAGATGAGCGTGCAACTCCAGAGTCATGCTGGCCACATGACCTGGAAAAACTGTCTGCGGACAAACGCTGGCTCCCTCAGCCAGAAAAGTGAGAAGAGTGCCGCAACCCCAGAATCGTTTGCGACTGGACTTAACAGTCAGGGGTCCTTTACTTTACCTTTAAGAGTACATCCATCCACAATGGTTATTTCATGCCTGTGATATATATGATTTTACAATTTGGTTTTACATTCACAGAAAGATAAAATAAAATCAAAATATATAGAATTCTTCAAATTCTCAGACTTCCACCCTCCCTTTCATGGAGTCTACTAGTAACCATTTTCACAGCATATCATATTATCTTCCATTTGTCCATAAAACACTATTTTCTCCTACAGTTCTTTTCTCATTGCAAGTGTTTTTAACTGTTTACAGTGTTCTGTCAAATATATTACAAATTTTCCCCAGTCCTCATTAATGTATTTGATGCCTATTCTAGGCCATTTTAGACATGGTTTTCCCAGTAAGGTTTTAGGTTTCCATTGCTGTAAACTGCTTTGAGATATATATATATTTTAACGGCTCAACGGTATACAAATATTTGTTATAAAGAAATAACCCTCTTTATTATTTCAATTTGGCTAAGCCAATGTGGCGATACTTCAGCACAGTTTCATCTTTTAAGCTGTCTGTTGAGAAATCTGGCATGTTCCTTTGGCCAGCAGCTGTAAGCGATAGGCACTTTAGCTCAGATAACTTGCAGATTTCAATATTCAAATGCAGCCCAACTGGATAACATACCCTTCTGCATTTCTCCAATGAAAATAGGGACGTCCTACTCAATGAGATGGCGCTGTGGTCTAAACCACAGAGCCTAGGGCTTGCCGATCAGAAGATCGGCGGTTCGAATCCCCGCGACGGGGTGAGCTCCCGTTGCTTAGTCCCTGCTCCTGCCCACCTAGCAGTTCTAAAGCACATCAAAGTGCAAGTAGATAAATAGGTACTGCTCTGGCAGGAAGGTAAATGGCGTTTCCGTGCGCTGCTCTGGTTCGCCAGAAGTGGCTTAGTCATGCTGACCGCATGACCTGAAAGCTGTACGCTGGCTCCCTCGGCCAATAAAGTGAGATGAGCGCCGCAACCCTAGAATCGGCCATGACTGGACCTAATGGTCAGGGGTCCCTTTTCCTTTTAAGCAGGGCAAAGCTCTTCCCAGTTGCCATCCCTAGCAGCTGCTATTCAGAGGCATATACTGCATGGGTGGGGATGCGGGTGGCGCTGTGGTCTAAACCACTGAGCCCAGGGTTTGCTGATCAAAAGGCCGGTGGTTCGGACTTCCGGGTTGGCGCCATCGCCGAATGGCGGACTCCCTCCGAGCTCCGGAGGGAGTCGGCTCGGCAGGGGCTGGGCCCTACCGCGCCGGCGACGCGGGGACCCTTAAAAACCACGGGCACGGGGCCCGTGGACATGGGGACTCGGCTGGTACCGTCAGCGCCCTCCCGACTCGTGAAGGAGCCTTTTTAAAGGCTACGGATCGGGTGCCTGGGAGTGGCGTGGTACTTTGAGTCTATCGCTTCCCCTGCCGAGTGCAGCCGCATGCCATTCGTCGGAGAGCGCTGGCTTCTTCCATTTGAAATTCGGACATTTAACAAAAACCCGTGAGTAATTGGGTAACCGGGTACAAAAGGAGGAAAAAAAAAAGGAATTTTTTTTTTTCGGATTCGGCACGAGCGGGGGGGATCTAAAAAGGAAGTCAGTCCCCTCCCTGATTGTAAACATGCTAAAACAAGGACTGAGAAACCAAGATCAATTCAGAAGTTTATTGTTGATTAAAAATACCAAATTCCACGATGGAATCATTACAAGAATTGTGCTGGAGGAGAGTCGAGGGTGAGAGGGAAAAGGCAACCCCCCCCCCGGGAACCGGGGCGATTCAGAGAACCTGGTGGAGAGAGATGGAGAGTTTGACAGCTGTCAAAGTAGCTGTCAAATCTTGAGAATATAAAGAGGACTTTGCTACAAGTATTTTGCTGGTTAATTTTGATACAATTGGATATAAATATGGATACAAAATGTCGGGTGGAAAAAGAAACAACAATTTGACTTTTGGATGAGAGGACACAAAGTTATTGCAATCCCTCTAGAGGGGCTTTGGGACATTACAAGCGGCGTATATGGAAAACTACTCTGGGATGTGTACTACTGGTCTTAGCTCCTGGGAAAGTAGCAAAACTGAAATATTTGTTTTGTCTACAGAGGTGACAACACAATAGAATCTTTCTATTCAAGTAAGCTCCTGAATAACAAACCTCTGTAGTGATACTAGATTTCAGAATAAGAATGGTTTTGCAGCTGAACAAGACAGAAACCTGAGAAAGTAAGAAACAAAAGAGTAAAGGACCAACTACGCCACGGCAAGAACAATGGGAGGAGTAACAATGATCAAGGGAAATTAAAGGCCTCGATTAGACTGGACTTTTGAAATTAAACATCATCAAAACAAGTAAATTTAAAGAAAACCGGCAAGATGAATTGAGAAAGTTTGGCTGTGGACTTGAGACCTCCAGGCCGACAACATACAGACTGATGGACATAGGGAATCTAAACCGGGGAAGGGAGGGGGAATTCTAGAATCCAAAGGCTATGTAATCAACTTCTGGAACCTTCTTCTATTTTCTATCTTTTAAATTTTTTTTTTTTTTTTTATATATAACTTTGGTATTTTGATTTAACAAGTTTGGAAAAAGAAAAGAAAAGGGGGAATTCGTGGAAGGAAACGGGGTAGATTTTGGGGAAAAAAATCTTTGTTCTATTTTGTTAAAGGTGAGGAGTGATGTTAAGACTGTAATTTAAATTGGCTATTAGGCATAACATATTAGGTTAAATTGGGAATGAGAACTTGTGGAACCAACGTAGGGAAAGGGGAATACAGTCGGGAGGGGAAGGAGGGAGTCCCAGAAAGAAGGTTATGAAAATAAGGGTTTAAAATTGGTCTCTTTTCTTTCTTTTCTTTCTTTATCTTTTCTATCTTCTTTATTCTGTTATTATTGGAAATTTTAATAAATATGATTAAAAAAAAAAACAAAAGGCCGGTGGTTCGAATCCCTGCCACAGGGTGAGCTCCCGTTGCTCGGTCCCTGCTTCTGCCAACCTAGCAGTTCGAAAGCACGTCAAAAGTGCAAGTAGATCAATAGGTATTGCTCCGGCGAGAAGGTAAACGGCGTTTCTGTGCACTGCTCTGGTTCGCCAGAAGCGGCTTAGTCATGCTGGCCACATGACCCGAAGCTGTACGCCGGCTCCCTCGGCCTATAGAGCGAGATGAGCGTGCAACCCCAGAGTCGTCCACGACTGGACCTAATGGTCAGGGGTCCCTTTACCTTTACCTTTACCTTTACCTTTACCCTTAAAGGAAGCTTTGGGTTCCAACTTTTGGATGGATTTTCTTGGTTTTTGACCTTGATGGGCTGGGTATGCTCCTGACCCACTAAAAGCCTCCATACTCAACCATCTCTTAGGAGAGATCTGTCAGCCAGAGCCGAGAGCTTTTGGAATAATAAATGAACTGAAGCTTTTAATCACAGATTGAAAACAAGCATATCTGTTAATCAGGTGAGTCACTGGCCTTGTAGCGAAAGACTTGCACACACTCTCTCTTTCTTTCTTGTCTCTCATGCTCCAAAGGTATCTTTGCTTGAAAAATGGGACAAGAAGACTCAAGCTAAACACACAAAGAAAAACCCACCTCAGCAGTATATCAGAGCCTTGCCAAAGTGTCATGCGCATCTGCTTGTGTTGACACTGTGAGAAGTTTTAAACTGTAGCTGAAAAATGGAGTTCAGTTCCAGAGCCTCCAAATCATAGAATTGTAGCGTTGGAAGGGACCCTGAGGGTCATCTAGTCCAACCCTCTGCAAAGCAGGAATCTCAGCTAGAGCATCCGTGGCAGATGGGCACCCAACCTCTGCTTAAAAACTTCCAAGGAAGGAGAGTCCACAACCTCCCAAGGGAGACGATTCCCCTGTCGCAAAGCTCCAACAGTGCATTCACAGAACATCCCTTCTCTCTAGAGCAAGCCTGAGAGACTTCTACCCCATGGGCCAAATCCGGACCAGAAGGCTGTTTTCCCCCAGTCTCACCTACTTGCCCCACCACTGAAACCATGCATGACATCAGGTGTGGGGTTGGTAGAGATTGGCTGCATGAGAAACTCTGTCAGGCAGCTGGTTCCTGCAGAAAGCTTGGACTTGGGGAGAGCTGAGT
The DNA here is from genome assembly GCF_964106645.2 of Podarcis pityusensis. Taxonomy (NCBI): domain Eukaryota; kingdom Metazoa; phylum Chordata; class Lepidosauria; order Squamata; family Lacertidae; genus Podarcis; species Podarcis pityusensis. The sequence goes on along the minus strand of NC_138039.1, from coordinate 5,520,086 downwards.
ATCGAACTGGCCATCCTGGGTGGCTTCCAACATAGATAATAACATAATAAAACAGTGCCTGGACACTGAGGTCCAGTGCTGAGGGCCTTCTGGTGGTTCCCTCACTGCAAGAAGTCAAGTTACAGGGAACCAGGCAGATGGCCTTCTTGGTAGTGGCACCCGCCCTCCCACCAGATGTCAAAGAGAACAACAACTACAGTGGTACCTCGGGTTAAGTACTTAATTCGTTCCGGAGGTCCGTTCTTAACCTGAAACTGTTCTTAACCTGAAGCACCACTTTAGCTAATGGGGCCTCCCGCTCCTGCTGTGCCGCCGGAGCACGATTTCTGTTCTCATCCTGAAGCAAAGTTCTTAACCTGAGGTACTATTTCTGGGTTAGCAGAGTCTGTAACCTGAAGCGTATGTAACCTGAAGCGTATGTAACCCGAGGTACCACTGTATTGTATTTTTATATTTTGTTGAAGCCACCCAGAGTGGCTGGGGAAACCCAGCCAGATGGGTGGGGTATAAATAAATAATAATAATAATAATAATAATAATAATAATAATTATTATTATTATGGCAAAAGCTATTATCCCACAGTTCCTAAGTGCTGCACAAGGGACTATGGCAGGTGGGTGGGGCAATATCCATGATAATCACCTGATGATGTAATGCTCTCAGGTGATTGGCAGGTAGGTTGCCTTGCCTGGCAAAAGTTGGCCTGTAGGGGAGGGGACCAGTAAGAACAAGAGCAATGAAAATAGGGACGTCTGGAGGAAAAGTGGGACATTCTGGGATCAAATCACAAACCTGAAGAAGAAGGACACTTGGAGGGCCTGATCCTGCTGCAACAAGCTTCCCTCTCCCCTGGTCTCCTAGAACCAGAAGAGGCATGAAAAGGGCAGAGGAGAGGTTCGTGACTTGCAGACATAGTCTCCAGTTCCTTGGATCTTCAGCCTCAGCAACTGCTTCATGGGGACAAGGCCTGACACTGCTGTGTCGACTCTGTTTTTACTAATTAAGAGTTAACTCTGGTATGGTGTGATTTACTGCTGGGAGTGGCGCAGCGGAAGTGTGCTGGGCCCATGACCCAGAGGTCGATGGATCGAAACCATCCTCTGCTAAAAGTATTTAAGGGATGTGGGTGGTGCTGTGGGTTAAACCAAAGAACCTAGGACTTGCCGATCAGAAGGTCGGTGGTTCGAATCCCTGCGACGGGGTGAGCTCCCATTGCTTGGTCCCTGCTCCTGCCAACCTAGCAGTTTGAAAGCCTGTGAAAGTGCAGGTAGATAAATAGGTACCGCGCAGGCGAGAAGGTAAACGGCGTTTCCGTGCGCTGCTCTGGTTCGCCAGAAGCGGCTTAGTCATGCTGGCCACATGACCCGGAAGCTGTACACCGGCTCCTTCGGCCAATAAAGTGAGATGAGCGCCACAACCCCAGAGTCGGCCACGACTGGACCTAATAGTCAGGGGTCCCTTTACCTTTACCTTTACACCTTGGGCAATTCTGCATTTTAGATCTTGCACTGAGCAAAGAGGTTGGATGAGATCAGGAGAGGGGAACCTCAGACTCAGGGGCCGATCGCTCTATCAAGCCCCTAGAATTCTCCCCAGCCCATGCCCCTCGCTGGCCCTGAGTGCATTTGCCTGGCTGGAATATGCCCCTTCCCTGTGATCATGCCCCTTCTTTGCCCAGAGAGAGGTGTGTTTGTGTTTGTGTGTTTGTGTGTTTGTGTGTGTGTGTCCACAGGAAGGGGCAGAAGCTTCTGATGCTTCCTGGCCGGAACGCAGCTGTACGCAACTTTGAGCAGGACCACTTGCTTTTGGTCTCTGCCCATCCCATGCTGGCACTCGGCCCCTGGACGATTGCTACGAGGGGATATGGCCCTCAGGCTCTAAAAAAGGACCCCTGCCCTTTGACTAGATGATCCCCCAAGATCCCTTACAGTGCTTAGGATTCTCAAATCGCTTTAGATTAGGTCAGGAAGCTCCTTGCATGTCAATATATTGTACATCATTTTGTACATTTCAAAGGGCTTAAAATAAATAAATATATACAAAATGAAGATGATCCTTCTTGATAAAATGAAGGCTCAGAAGTCGGCATGCCAGCTTGTAAGCAAGTCATGGGCATCATCCTTCCTGTTCCCTTTTTTTTTTTTAAAGAAAAGAATAGAAAATCTTTTTAGAGCGTGGCTTTTAATATTCATGGCGCTGCCGACAATTTGTCTCCCCCTTGTTACTGAGCTCTCCGGCGTCTGTGTTTTCTCATTGTGTCTCTGGACAGACAGTTTATTCAGCGCCGCTAAGGCTCAAAAGTGATTGTGCTCCGTAATTTGAGGAGTTCCACGGATGGAACATCAAAGATATCTCCAAACCCTGCTCTGTCTCTCAAGGCGGATTCCCACAAAGGGCCCTTTCCTAAATTAAAAGGGATTTTTCTCGGCTTTTCGTAAATCCACGCCGCGAAATGTACAGAGGGCAGGGCAGGGAGAACGACGTTCCTTGACGCTGCTCTGCCAGTGTGGCGTTTGTGTTGTGAACCTGCGCGTGGTGGATGCAGGGAAAAGGTGCAGAATTCTGTATCTTGAGAATCGTCTCTTGGAAACAAACGACAAGTTGCTAGCCCTCGTGTTGTGCGTGGAAGGGTGCAAGCTCTCCAGGGTGGCTGAACAGGAGTTTCGGGGGTTGGTGGGAGGGCTTTGTTGCCCTCCATACAGAGGCACAGCTAGTTGCTCCAGCACCCGGGGGCGGGGCCAGCTCCCCACTGGGGCGGGGCCAGCCGCAGAGGGGGCGGGGCAAGCATCTCAGGGGGACATTGCCCACGACAAGCAGCAAGCATCCCAGGAGTTTGGCGTGGCGATTTCAACCCCCCCCCCGGGATGACACCCTGGGCAGACCGCATTCACCGCACCCCCTTCCTCCGCCAGTGCCTACATAGCTCCTCCCCATTTCTTCTGCCTGCATAATTTTTCCAGGTTGCATTACCCCAGCTTTTCTTGATACTTGGACACTGAATTTAAGTGATTATCATAGGATGTTGGTGGTGGTACAATGGTACCTCGGGTTAAGAACTTAATTCGTTCTGGAGGTCCGTTCTTAACCTGAAACTCTTCTTAACCTGAGGTACCACTTTAGCTAATGGGGCCTCCCGCTGCCGCCTCGCAATTTCTGTTCTCATCCTGAAGCAAAGTTCTTAACCCGAGGTACTGTTTCTGGGTTAGCGGAGTCTGTAACCTGAAGCGTATGTAACCCGAGGTACCACTGTATTGTTCTATGTTTGGGGTGGGGTCAGTATGAATGATACCCTAAGTGATTCCATCCCTGCTGAGAATTTAGTAGCAGAGGCTGCAGAACCAGTCAAGCAGGCTGCTTTGCTAAGGGAATGGCCTTGGCTGGCTAGTTAAGTACTGCATTTTCCCATATACAAAGAGGTTGCTCTGTTGCCATAGAGACAGACGGGTGGGTCATTCCCCACCTCACCTGGCCGGGTCATCCTAGGTACTTGAATTTTTCAGCTTTCCATTTCCAGAAATGCTGGGTGCTAAAAAGTTGTGCCATGGCTTGGGAAATCAAAATATATTTTTGTTATGGTCTAAGACAGGCATCCCCTTCATGGATCACTGCCTTGCCGTGGCGAAGGGGCTTGAATAACTCAGAGAAGCTATGAGCTATGCAGGGCCACCCAAGATGGACAGGTCATAGTGGAGAGTTTTGACCAAACGTGATCCACCTGGAGCAGGAACCGGCAAGCCACTCCAGTATCCCTGCCAAAAAAACTCCATGGACAAAGACAACAGGCATATAAAATTGACCAATTCTATGAAGACTTACAACACCTTATAGAAATGACACCAAAGAAGGATGTTCTTCTCATTATAGGGGATTGGAATGCTAAAGTAGGGAGTCAAGAGATAAAAGGAACAACTGGCAAGTTTGGCCTTGGAGCTCAAAACGAAGCAGGGCAAAGGCTAATAGAGTTCTGCCAAGAGAACAAGCTGGTCATCACAAACACTCTTTTCCAACAACACAAGAGACGACTCTACACATGGACATCACCAGATGGGCAGCATCGAAATCAGATTGATTATATACTCTGCAGCCAAAGATGGAGAAGCTCTATACAGTCAGCTAAAACAAGACCTGGAGCTGACTGTGGCTCAGATCATCAGCTTCTTATAGCAAAATTCAAGCTTAAACTGAAGAAAGTAGGAAAAACCACTGGGCCGGTAAGATACACTCTAAGTCAAATCCCTTATGAATACACAGTGGAAGTGAGGAACAGGTTTAAGGATTTAGATTTGGTGGACAGAGTGCCTGAAGAACTATGGATGGAGGCTCGTAACATTATACAGGAGGCAGCAACTAAAACCATCCCAATGAAAAGGAAATGCAAGAAAGCAAAGTGGCTGTCCAACGGGGCCTTACAAATAGAGGGGGAGAGAAGGCAAGCAAAATGCGAGGGAGATAGTGAAAGATACAGGAAATTGAATGCAGATTTCCAAAAAATAGCAAGGAGAGACAAGAAGGCCTTCTTAAACAAGCAATGCAGAGAAATAGAGGAAAACGATAGAATGGGGAAAACTAGAGATCTGTTCAAGAAAATTGGAGATATGAAAGGGACATTTCGTACAAAGATTTCCATAATAAAAGACAAAAGTGGAAAGGACCTAACAGAAGCAGAAGACATCAAGAAGAGGGGGCAAGAATACACAGAGGAACTATACCAGAAAGAAATGGATGTCTCGTATACCCAGGTATAGTGTGGTTGCTGACCTTGAGCCAGACATCCTGGAAAGTGAAGTCAAATGGGCCTTAGAAAGCATTGCTAATAACAAGGCCAGTGGAAGTGATGATATTCCAGCTGAACTATTTAAAATTTTAAAAGATGATGCTGTTAAGGTGCTACACTCAATATGCCAGCAAATTTGGAAAACTCAGCAGTGGCCAGAGGATTGGAGAAGATCAGTCTACATCCCAATCCCAAAGAAGGGAAGTGCCAAAGAATTGCACTCATTTCACACGCTAGCAAGATTATGCTTAAAATTCTACAAGGCAGGCTCAAGCAGTATGTGGACCGAGAACTCCCAGAAGTGCAAGCTGGATTTAGAAGAGGCAGAGGAACCAGAGACCAAATTGCAAACATGCGCTGGATTATGGAGAAAGCTAGAGAGTTCCAGAAAGACATCTACTTCTGCTTCATTGACTATGCAAAAGCCTTTGACTGTGTCGACCACAGCAAACTATGGCAAGTTCTTAAAGAAATGGGAGTGCCTGATCACCTCATCTGTCTCCTGAGAAATCTCTATGTGGGACAAGAAGCTACAGTTAGAACTGGATATGGAACAACTGATTGGTTCAAAATTGGGAAAGGAGTACGGCAAGGCTGTATATTGTCCCCCTGCTTATTTAACTTATAGGCAGAATTCATCATGCGAAAGGCTGGGCTGGATGAATCCCAAGCCGGAATTAAGATCGCCGAAAGAAATATCAACAACCTCAGATATGCAGCTGACACAACCTTGATGGCAGAAAGTGAGGAGGAATTAAAGAACCTTTTAATGAGGGTGAAAGAGGAGAGCGCAAAATATGATCTGAAGCTCAACATCAAAAAAACGCAGATCATGGCCACTGGTCCCATCACCTCCTGGCAAATAGAAGGGGAAGAAATGGAGGCAGTGAGAGATTTTACTTTCTTGGGCTCCATGATCACTGCAGATGGTGACAGCAGCCACGAAATTAAAAGACGCCTGCTCCTTGGGAGAAAGGCAATGGCAAACCTAGACAGGATCATTAAAAGCAGAGACATCACCTTACCAACAAAGGTCCATGTAGTTAAAGCTATGGTTTCCCCAGTAGTGATGTATGGAAGTGAGAGCTGGACCATAAAGAAGGCTGATCGCCGAAGAATTGATGCTTTTGAATTCTGGTGCTGGAGGAGACTCTTGAGAGTCCCATGGACTGCAAGAAGATCAAACCTCTCCATTCTGAAGGAAATCAGCCCTGAGTGCTCACTGGAAGGACAGATCCTGAAGCTGAGGCTCCAATACTTTGGCCACCTCATGAGAAGAGAAGACTCCCTGGAAAAGACCCTGATGCTGGGAAAGATGGAGGGCACAAGGAGAAGGGGACGACAGAGGACGAGATGGTTGGACAGTGTTCTCGAAGCTACAAACATGAGTCTGACCAAACTGCGGGAGGTAGTGGAAGATAGGAGTGCCTGGCGTGCTCTGGTCCATGGGGTCACGAAGAGTCGGACACGACTAAACAACTAAACAACAACAAGACAGGCATAGGCAAACTCCGGCCCTCCAGATGTTTGGGACTACCACTCCCATCATCCCTAGCTAACAGGACCAGTGGTCAAGGATGATGGGAATTGTAGTCCCAAACATCTGGAGGGCCGGAGTTTGCCTATGCCTGGTCTAAGAGACAGAAGATAGGGTGCAGCAAAGGGGGAGAAAGATAAAAAAATCCCATGGAAAACAGGATGGGAAGTCAGCAAAACATAGGAAAAAAATATTACGTATTGGAGTTTATACGTGAAACTTTTGGAAATTTAATAAAATATAACTAAAAAGAGATACTCCGGCTAAATTAATATTATTTAGTTTTGCTTGGTAAGTAAACTGTGTGTAACATTGCATAGAAATCATAAAAGTTGATTGCCAAGTACTTGCAGCCAGATCGATGGGGAATAAATAAATAAATAAATAATAATAATTATTATTATTGCGGTCATCATCCATCATCATCATTTAGCATTACATGACATTTTCGGAAGATAAAATTCTTTGGTTTTTCAAAAGCTGTTTATGTGCTTCTTCCTCAAACGTAGACTTACCAAGCTAAATATTGTCCAGTCACAAAATAATAGCACATTTGAATTCCTCAGACCCCAAAAAATATTTTTTAACACCCCATACTGAAGATATTTGCAAAAAAAATATGCTTCACCCCCTAAAATGACAGCTCAGCTCCCCACTTGCCCCCAGTGCTCTTTTTTCTACAAAAAGAGGTGCCGGAACTCACCACGAACGCCTCCCTCTTTCTCTTAGAATGGCAGTGACAACTACCATAGAGGTTCTGGAACTGAATTCCGGCGAGTTACTCCTGAAAAAAAGCCCTTCCTGTCTCCTTTCCCCTTGCAGCTAGGCACTTCCTGAGAAGACCGGTCCTGGACTCAGTGCCGGAGTTACGTATAAGCTAAACAAGCTATAGCTTAGGGCCCCACTCTCTTGGGCCCCCCAAAATTTTTTAAAGAAAAAACAAAATATGGATGTACATTTCCAAAATATAAGATAAAAAACAAATAAAATAAAACCTACATACAGCAACTGTGCTTTGTGTTGTGTAGGCTCCTATGATGTAAGTAATGGGCCCCGCCTGCTAGCCTGCTCCCTCAAGTATCACTGGTTTGCTCCTTTCTATATATAGGGTGCCTACATTCTGCATGGACTGGTTGCATGGGAACATGCGCAAATGGCTTTAGATACCTATTAGGCCCGTAAATTACCATGGCCAAACTTGGCCTTCCAGCTGTTTTGGGACTACAATTCCCATCATTCCTGACCACTGGTCCTGTTAGCTAGGGATGATGGGAGTTGTAGTCCCAAAACAGCTGGAGGGCCAAGTTTGGCCATGCCTGCCATATCACATATATGCAACACTAAAAACAGTGACAATTTGTTGTTGACAAAGGACAGCTGGACATATAAAGGGTCCCATTACCTTCAGTAGCTTAGGGCCTCATCAAACCTAAATCTGGTCCTGCCTGGACTCCAGCACCATCTCCCTGCAACCCCCCTTTCACATGATTTCAATATTCTCCATGTTTCCCGCGGACTAAAACTGTCCGCAAATTGCAGAGGATTTATTCTCGGCTCTGAACATGTGGACCAGCATCTGCGATAGATAGCTAAGCAAGCTCCTGAACTGTCTCTGACCGCGAGCGGTGGGCTACCCTGTCTTTATTAAACTCAACGGCTGCTCTCGCCGAACTCCCTTTTCCAGCATCTGGTGAACTGTCAAGTTGCGCTTAAATATTTTAACAAACAAGTAAAAATACTTTTACTGTTGCCTCGGATGGCAGTAAAAATATAAGAGGCGCTTGCTTATGGCGTCTTCGAGAAACACTTCAGCGAGAGTGGCGTGGTGCTTAGCTTGACAACACGTTCCAGGCCAGCTGCCTCTTTAAGGGATGGGAATCCTTCAAGCCGAGAGCTGTACAACCACTGCGGCTTTTGGAGGGCTGTGTGTGTGGACCAGGCGGGTGTCACAGTTGCTGGAACTGGAGAAGGAGGCTTGCAATAGATCTAAGTGAGAGGTGAGAGACTTTGTGCTGGCCATCAGGCAATGGCTTCTTCCACCTGGCTTGCCCCACCCTCCAGCCCCCAGGAGCCTTCAAAAGGGATCTTTTCCCAGAGGAAGAGCTGTGAGGGGTGGGAGACTTTGTCCATCATCATGGGGTGGTGTGTGTTTTCCACTGTGCTTCCCCACCTCTCAGAAGCATGTGCATTTTATTGAGCTGAACAGAGTGGAAGATTATGAGTGGGGAGGCAGTGTGCATGAATCACAGCTTGTTTTGGGTTGCTGTTTTGCTAATGTTGTTAATATTGTTTTACGGATTATACTTCGTGAATCCTATGACTTTTTAATAATAATGATACCCAGGCTATTTTTCAGTGGTTGTTTTGTTAATAGTGTTTTATAGATTGTTAATTGTTTTATTGATGCCTTGCTAATTATTCTGCCTGAGCTATGCCGTATTTGCGATGTTATGCTGGCGTTATTTATTGTTTGTAAGCGGCTTTGGGAGTCGTTCGAAAGAAAAGCGGCCTAGAAATATAATCACGCCAGATATTGGAACGGCTCTGTAAATGATCGACAGGGCTGTATAAATGGAACCATACGAACCCAACCCGTTTAAGAAAAAATATATTTTCTGTCCTTACAAATAATTTTTGCTCAACACTTGGCTTTGGGGGAGGGTGGGTCGGCAGTCAGTGACCGATAGCTCAGTTGGTAGAGCATGAGATTCTTAACCTCAGGGCCGTGGGTTCGAACCCCACATTGGGCAAAAAGGTTCATGCATTGCAAGGGTTTGGACTAGATGACCCTCGTGGTCCCTTCCATATCTACAATTCTAGGATTTGATTCTATCAATCAATCAATCAATCAATCAATCAATCAATGTCACCAGATGTCAAAGAGAAAAACAACTACCAGACTTTTAGAAGACATCTGAAGGCAGCCCTGTTTAGGGAAGCTTTTAATGTTTAACAGGTTATTGTATTTTGGTGTTCTGTTGGAAGCCGCCCAGAGTGGCTGGGGAAACCCAGCCGGATGGACGGGGTATAAATAATAAATAAATATTATTATTATTGTTATTGTTATTATTATCATTATTAGTATAGCCTTGCTAGCTCAGCGCAAAGGCCGCCAGACCACAAGAGGACTCACAGCGGCCACTCTGATGGCAAAGGATGGAGCTGAGTAGACAGCAGATAAATCAACAAAAACAAACCTCTGGGGGGCGACTAAAGAAGGGGCTATTGCACCCATTTCCTACTTGAGAGGAAGGGGCATCTGACTGGCCATTGTGGGTGCTGTGTGCCTTTGGTCTGATCCAGCAGGAATCTTCTAGTAGAAGCCAGGTAAAGGGCTTCCCACAGCATCCTGCTACTCAAACTTCCTTAAGTTCCAATATTTTCTCCACAATGAGGTCTGGAATCTGTTTTTTCTTTTTCATAAGCATTCCTAATTCTAATACTAGATTGCTAGATTTTCCCTTTGTATGCCAGGCTGAAGATGTGTGGCATATTCAGGCAGCCAGGATCAGACCCTCCAAGTGTCTCTATTTTCCAGGGACTGTCCCAGATTTACAGAAGCCGTCCCGGTTCCTGATTTGATCCCGGAATGTCCCACTTTCCCTTAGGATGTCCCTGTTTTCATGAGAGAAATGTTGGAGGGTGTGGAGTTATGTGACCCTATACAAGTCAGCCCTGTTTAGGGAAGTTTCTTGATGTTTCATGTTAGGGTTTTATATATGTTGGAAACTGCCCACAGTGCCTGGGCAAGCCAGTCAGATGGGTAGGGAATAATAATATAATAGTAAACATCCCAATTTCATCAGGGAAATGTTGCAGGTTATGTAACGACATGAAGACTGGGAGATAGTGTTAGTGCTGGGACATCACTAAATTTGCTGGGGATTAATATAAGCTCATATCCTTGCTTTCTATTTGTGGTACATTAGAGTTTGTACAGATAGGGACTGGCTTGTTGTTGTTTTTTGTAAAAGAGGTACAGTCATACCCCGGGTTACAGATGCTTCAGGTTGCGTTTTTTTGGGTTGCAAACCGCTGAAACCCGGAAGCACTGGAATGGGTTATGTAATGAGTATGGGTTGCTCGTGCGTAAGTTGCCGCCTCTCCTGGCTATGTTGCCTTGTTAAACCTTTTGGTCTGGACAGCCCTTCACTTCGTGGCTGCGTCAGTCGCTAGCAGAATCCGTCAGTGGGCGTTTCTTAAACCTTTTCCAACATAAAAGTTGTTTGACGCCAAGTCTCCTCCTACTCTCCCTGCGCGGAAGCCTTCTGCGCAAGGAGGGCGTGGGTAGCGGAGGACCCGTGCTCTCCCCGCTGGTGTCCGGTGAAGAGTCCTGGAGCCCTCTCGCCGATTCCCCCATCTGCCCCCCTTTATCCCTGGTGTTGCGCTGATTTGCTTCCCCATCTGCTGAGCTGCCTCTCTCCCTGCTGGGCCCTTCTCCAGCATCATTTGAGAGCCTTCCCTCCGCCTCTAGCTCCGATGTCAGTTCCCTGACAGGTTACTTCCGGGTTTCGGCCGTCACGCATGTGCAGAAGTGCTAAATCACGATTTGCGCATGCGCAGATGCACCGAACCGCAACCTGCTCGTGCGCAGATGCACCACTGCGGGTTGCGAATGCTGTGGGTTGCGAACGTGCATCCCGCATGGATCACGTTCGCAACCCGGGCATCCACTATAATTGCCAAGTTTGACTTTCCTACCTGCAGCTTAAAGTGGTGCAGTCCTCTCTGCCGAGGCAGGACTCTGCCACTTTCTTCCGCTGCAGGCGTAAGCCTTGCCACTCTCCGCCTGCTCTCTTATATGTTTCCCGGGAGGTCAAGTGTCAGAGAAGCTCTACGATGGGGGGATTAATAAATGTCAGGGGCTAAAAGCCTGCAAAGTTATTTCTTGAGATATTAAGTTGATCGAAAGATTAAAATGTGCCGGGCCTGGAGTCTATAGTTTCATTTGATTATATGCTAAAAGGCATGCATTATAGAGTATCAGCCTCAGGTGAATTCGCAGGAAAGATCTTTGCGAGAGATTGGGCACTCTGCCGGATGGATGAGCAAATGAAGAAAGACAGAGGAATAACAGGGCTCTTATGAAATTTATAAAATCTGATCTGATCTGGATCATGCTAGGCAAAGTAGAAGCCTTCCTGTATGGAGGCGGGGCAGGCTCATCGCCTGGCAACCAAAGCAGTGAATGCAAGACACTTCAGCGAGCCAATGGCATTCCTGCCTTGCTTTTCTCTCCTCCCTCTTTGTTTCTTTTGAATCTGATAAATGACTAGCAAATTACCGTATTTTTCTGTATAAGACTAGTTATTTGGGGTCGTCTTATACACGGATAGTGGTGAGGCTGGATGGGCGATTGGTGGTTGCCATGAGCCAGAGATTGTCAGCGGCGTTTTCGCAGTTGATTGGCTGTTTTGGCAAGTTCCGCAGGCTATTGACTGCTGCGGCAATTAGGCGGGCTATTGGCGTTTGCTGTTGGCGAGCACTCAGATGATTGATCGCTTCGTTGATGTGCGTGCGATCGGCTGTGTTGGTCCCATGGGTGAGCCATTTTTGGCACCCCCCCAAAAAAACTCAACAACTCTGGGCAATTTCCCCCCATTTTCTCAATTTGGAGTCCTCAAAAAGAGAGAGAGTCTTATACATGGGGGCGTGTTATACCCGGAAAAGTATGGTACATGAAGACTAGAGGCCCGTGGCTAAAGGTTTGAACCAGTCTTTGCTAACCAGGATTTGGACTACAACTCCCATGAGCCAGAGCAATGTTGGGCGTTGATTTCCTTGATTCAGGCTTAGAGCTTAAAAGGGACCTGTTGCTTCATGGGGACATAGAGGGATGCTTTATACTGGTCCATCCAGCTCAATATTATCTGCAGTGGCAGTGGCTCTCCAGGGTTACTGATGAGGGACATTCCTAGCCCTACCTGGAGATGCCAAGGGTTGAAATTGTGACCTTCTGCATGAAACAAAGATGGTCTACAGGCCTTCCCAAGGGAAGCAGCTCAAACTGAGATCTTTATCCCTTCCTGACTCTCAGCGAACCCTTGCATGCACTTCCCTGGAGGCGGCTGGATGGCGACTAACAGATTGAGGTTGAATCCTGACAAGACAGAAGTACTGTTTTTGGGGGACAGGAGGCGGGCAGGTGTGGAGGATTCCCTGGTCCTGAATGGGGTAACTGTGCCCCTGAAGGACCAGGTGTGCAGCCTGCGAGTCATTCTGGACTCACAGCTGTCCATGGAGGTGCAGGTCAATTCTGTGTCCAGGGCAGCTGTTCACCAGCTTCATCTGGTACGCAGGCTGAGACCCTACCTGCCCGCAGCCTGTCTCGCCAGAGTGGTGCGTGCTCTGGTTATCATCCGCTTGGACTACTGCAACAAGCTTTACATGGGGCTACCTTTAAAGGTGACCCAGAAACTGCAACTAATCCAGAATGCGGCAGCTAGACTGGTGACTGGGAGCAGCTGCCAAGACCACATAACCTACACTGAAAGACCTACATTGGTTCCCAGGACATTTCTGAGCGCAATTCAAAGTGTTGGTGCTGACCTTTAAAGCCCTAAACAGCCTTGGCCCAGTATACCCGAAGGGGGAGAAGAGGAGACTGAGAAGTGATTTTATAGCCATCTTCAAAAATCTAAAGAGCTGTCACATGGAAGATGGAGCAAGCTTGTTTTCTCCTGTTCCAGAGAGTAAGACCTGAACCAACAGATTCAAGTTACAAGAAAGGAGATTCTGGCTAAACATTAGGAAGAACTTTCTGGTGGTGAGAGCAGTCCGGCGGTAGAATGGACTCCCTTGGAGGTTTTTAAGCAGAGGTTGGGTGGCCATTTATCAGGGATGCTATAGTTCAGATTCCTGCATTGCATGGGGTTGGACTAGATGTTCCTTGAGGTCCCTTCCAGCTCTACAGTTTTAAGATTCTCTGATTCTATAAGCTTCCCCGGGAGTTAAACCCTGTGGTTTCAGTTATAGGCTGGAAAATCCATCACCCAAAAAAGGACGAAGGATTCAGGTTGAGAATGAGTCATTAGTTGGGAACAGCTCAGATGTGGCTGAGTTAACTGAAGGGAAAGGCACTTCTCTCACTTTATCTGAGCCAGGGAGGTGTTATGATTGGCTACCAGGACGCCGAAATCACTTTTTATATGCTGACCCACCCAGTGAGGAAGATGAGAACTGCATAAACATTTTTCTAGCGCCGAATGGTTCATTTGCACTCCAAAAGTGTTTGTGTTTCAAGAACCAGATTTTCAAAGTGGTGTGTGTGTGTGTGTGTGTGTGTGTGTGAGAGAGAGAGAGAGATTTAAGAAGTGGTCATGAGACCTGGCAGAGCTGAAGTCCTTTTCACGGGGCTGGGAGCTGTATAATGAGAAACGAATTTCTCTCTTTAACGCATGGTTGGGAAGTTTGTAAAAGAAAATAGGACTTGCGACTGCCGTGTGTCGAAGCCAAGCAAACTGGCAGCTATTCTGGGCACAAAGAAAACTGCCCCCTTGCCAAGACTCAGCAACGGTGGAAGAAAACTGACCATGAAATGAGAGAGGGAGGGAGGAAGAGAGAGAGAGAGCAAGGGGGAGAGAGAAAGAGAGAGAGAGAGAGGTGTTGTAGGCAAACTAGGACATGACTTTATGATCAGCGTCGAACCATTGTTTGGTCCTAAGCTCTTGGAAGCGTTCCTGTTTGTTGCCAATGCCCTCAGAGGTAAGGATCCTTGCAGCCTTGTCGAAGGATGTTTCTAATTAACTGTCCTAGAGTATCTGCTTACATTTTGGCAGAGGGGTCTGGCTGCGAGAGGTGAAACTGCACCAACTTGAAACAGACCACAGTGGCAGCCATTGGCTCGAACACAGAGAGCTGCGGTGGCACTGTAGAGAGTCGAGGGCCAGGGTCCAAATCGCCGTACGACTGGCTTCGTGTGCTCAAGGGGGGATTTGGAATCAAGCTCCTCAAACAGGCCGCTTCCCTCCATGCTGTTTGATGCAATGGCTTTTGAAACTGACCAGTGCTTTGGGGAGCGTCTGAAGGTGTGGAGTCGGGCACCTGCTTTGCATACAGAAAATCACAAGTTTGATCCCTGGCACTGCCAATGACAACGATCAGGTAGCAGGTGGCTATCACCAAAGGATATTTGGGTTAAATTAATATAATTTAGTTTTGCTTGGTAAGTAAAATGTGTGTAAAAACCGCACATAAATAATGAAAAACGATTGCCAAGTACTTGCAATTATATTATTTAGCATCGCCTGAGATTTTCAGAAGGCAAAATGAAAATCCTTTGGTTTTCCGAAAGCAGATTATGTGCGTCTTCATTAAATGTAGAATTATCTGGCCAAATGTTGTCCAGCTGCAAAAAATAACAGCAGGTTTGAATTCCTCACACCTAAAAACGTATTTAAAAGACCCCCTCGCTGAAGAAATTTGCAAAAATTAAGTCTCGCCTCCTAAAATGACACACCCTATGTATCCCATGTTGTCTCTGGCTTCACTTACCACAGGCAGGTGGCCCCTGGAATCTTGTTCAGGAGGGGACTTGGCCCTCAGCCCCACCCTCCCTGCAGGCGCTGCGACTTCCAGGCAGGACTTCCATGGCTGGCTTAAAGGACAGTCAATCCCAGAATCCTCCAGGCTCCAAGGCGCGTCATCAGAGCGTCACTGCTTTAACGAACCGTCCCCATCCCCGCCAACGAACAGCCACATTAGGCTTAGAAGTCAAGGAGAGAGTTGATTATACAGGATAAGATCCCTAGCAGTGAAGAGTAATACCCTCCCCTCTTTGAAGATAATGTGCGGCCCTCAACTCTCTGAAGATCGCGTGGCTTCCTTGTTCTTCGGAGAGGGTATTGAAACGCGCCAGGCCTTTTGAACAAGAAGTGATATTCCCATTTAGAAATGGTGAGCGATAAGCTCCAAAATGCCACTTTTGAAATTGAACCCAAAGAAGTGTGAACTGTCAGCAAAGGGAGAGAAAGAGAAGTGATTTACCTTGGTCATTTGATAAGTGAGGGAGAAAATTCCAACGATAAGAAGAAAATTGAGGCGGTGGGGTTGGTGGGTGGGTGGCCGGCAAGGGGGGGGAGAGGGGGGGGAGATGCACAAGTCAGCTGACACGGAGATTCTCAAGAGACTTCCAGCAGTGTGGATTCTCTGGCACACTGCGGGTTATTCAGCCTGGAAGACCCCCACAATTCTATTTTGTTTTGTATGGAAGGAAAAGAAAGAGAGATGATTCTTTTCACACAACAACAGTGCTTTAAACCGAGTCCAATGAGCTGTTCCTCAGGGGCAATCTTGAAGATCTGTGACAGTTGTAAAGAGACCAGGGCCACATCTATACTGCACATTTTAAGCGCTATGATACCACTTTGAACTGTCATGGCTTCCCCCAGACCAGACAAATGCTGGAGATGCGGATTGAGGAAAGTGAATTATGTACACACCCTTTGGAATTGCTCTCAGATACAGTTATTTTGGAAATCTGTCCAGGCTAATATTCCTGACAGGATACTGAAGTGTGTGGGTCCCCACGAGGCAAGACGCAGCGATAACAGCAAGAACCTTTATTGAACTACATAACTGGGAAACAGGGGCAAAGCAACTGCTTATATACATGCCTGAAAGCCTGGGCCACTCCCACTCCCAACGCGATTGGCTGTCTAAACTTTCCAAGTTGCGAATCACGACTCAGAGTTCAAGGGCCAATGACAGAGGCCCAAATCCTGAAATGTTTTGTGATTGGACAATATGTATCGAATCAGAACACAGGAGCTCAGATTCCTTAGTCCAGACTCAAGCTCAGGCAAACACAGACCACTGAATACATAACATCACATTCCTTTAGAACTGGAAATATCTCTACTTGGTTAACTGAAAGATGTTATTCCAGAACAGGATCAGGAAATAGTAATAAATTTTAAGGCAGCTGTAAAGATTATGATAGTTAAAAATGGGGTGGGGGATTATACCTCTCACTGTATATGAATGGTTTTAAAAAATCTGGTCTCTAGTAACTATGATTATACCCAGTCCTTTTTTTTCTGGGGGTACGCATACCCCTAAACATTTTGTGAATCTAAGTTTGGCTTCATTGAGGGGCAGTATTTCAATATGGGTAGGAAAAAGAGAGTACCCCTAAACATTTTTTTTTTAGAAAAAAAGCACTGATTATACATATAAATCTGCCTAACAGGTTTCCGGAAAAAATGTGGTGGGGTTTTTTGGTATTTTTTTGGAACAAGATTTTTAAGGCTAATGTTCAACCTTATGCTGTTTTCAACCTGCTCTAATTATGTTTATTTCTTTATGGATATTTAATTGCAAATTTAAAATGCCACAGCTTCCTCCAAAGAATTCTGGGAGCTGTAGTTTTTTTAAAGGTGCTTAGAGTTGTTAGGAGAACCCCTCCATTTCCCCGACTGAGCTACAATTCCCAGAGTTCCCTATGAAGAGGGATTGACTGATAAATCATGCTAGGAATTAATCAGCTCCCAGCACCCTTAACAAATGACAGCTCCCAGAATCCTTTGGGGGGAAGCCATGACTGTTGGCAGTAGTATCATAGTGCTTTCAGTGTGTAGCACAAATGCTGCCTGAACAAACTTGCTGGTTGACACGGTGCGATTCCACGAAGGCCGTGCCATTCTGTAATTTGGAAAGCATGTTCAAATTGGCTGCTGCCGAACAGGAGTTGAAAGGTGTTTTTGCCAAAATGTCCTGCACATGGGGTAACTGAAAGAAATCAGAATCGCCTACTTCTAAAGTTGAGAGGTGGGCGAAGACAAAACACCCCTCTTTCCCTCCCCATAATTACACCCACAGGAGCATGGGTTGTATAATCACGGAGACACGAGTTGACAGGAAGGAGGCAGGTCCTTGAGCACTTGTGACATTTATTTTTCCTCTGCTATCGATCCCATCAAGTCCGTACCACTGCTGGGGTCATCCTTACACCATAGACTATTTGCTTATTGTACTGGAAAGCAGGTGCTAAGTGCTTTGTATACAAACTGTCACCGACACACAGATGCGCACACGTGCGCACACACACACACGAAGTTGGCAAACCATCTGGACGTCCCCTCCTCACTCAGTTGATCAGGAACGCTGTGTATAAAACTGTCACCCCACTAAGAACTAAGGTTTTAATACACTCCAGATATGGAGGAAAGTACTTTTGCAAGCTCTTTCCTTTTTCCAAAAAAACACATGTCCAGCCAAACAGCTCTTCCAAAAGACGCTTGCCAATTGTTGTTGGGAAGTGAATAGATGCTAGGAGAGGATATATTTGTTAGATATTATCCTTCCTTCCCCACGTTTGTGAGTTCAGCAGAATGCCATCCCTTTGCAGATTAAAGGGGAAGCTTCTAAGCTTCTAGGCCAGTTTTAGTCTAGTTTAAGTAATTCAGGATGTTTTAAAGGCAGACTGGATTCTCCTGCTGTCCCCCCCCTTAAAACAATGATCACACAACCGGTCTTGTAAAGGATAAAAATAACATCTCAGAATACTTGTTGAAGAGTACAGTGGTACCTCAGGTTAAGTACTTAATTCGTTCCGGAGGTCTGTTCTTAACCTGAAACTGTTCTTAACCTGAGGCACCACTTTAGCTAATGGGGCCTCCTGCTGCCACCGTGCGGCACCTCTATGGGACTCATGACAGGATGAAGAGCACACAGGCCAGCCTGAAAAAGAAAAGTCAACTTTGGACTCCAACCCAAAGGCCAGCAACTCATACCTCTTCGGTGTGGAACCACGGAAGCTCCCTCACTCTCCTTAGGATGTCAGAGAGCACACCTAAAAGGTCTGATGTGGTGTGTAAGAACCCGACAGCTCTTAACCAGAGTAGGATCAGACCTGTAGGAGGTTTGAAAGGGCTTGACCTGAGATTTGATTTTTGCTGGAGCAACATTTGTTCTACCTCAGAGCTGTCCAAGGTTCTGAAAATCCCTCTCTGAATCTGCTATCTGAAACTTTGCCTCACGTGAGCTGCTTCCTTGTGGCTAGTTGTGATCCTAGCTACTCACCCGCATCTGGGTAGCTGACCTAGAGGCCACATTGCTTTCATGCAATTTGCTTGGCACCCTTCAGCTGCACCGCACAACTACAACGGGACACCTTTCTGTTCAAATATGCATGGCATGCCAGTTTTACGCCATTTCTGGGAATCTAGCAACCATAGCAGCAGCATTGACCCACGCCGCTACTGTATTAGCATGCTAGTCCAAGTCATTTTGTGACAGTGGCATTGACATTGCCTTGGCACGGAAACTGTTGCGCTCTCATCCAGATCACTTGCTTGCTGGCTCATAGGATTTGGCTGCACATTTTGCCCCACTCCCCACTGAAATAGCACAAGATGTCCTCACATCAAGAAGGCAACCTGCCTACCCACTGTATTCTGGTTTCCACCAGATTTAAATGCAAATTATGGTAATAGCAGAGGGCTTCTGTGTGCACTAAAATATGCAAATTGGCTCCAGCCTTTCGGCTCATTATTAATACTGATGTGAATATGTTCACAAGCTGAATATTCTTTTTTGCTTCCTCTTATTCAGCATCCAGGCACTCCCGAGCAAATACACTGAGCAGAATAGGCAAGGAGATTTCTTACTATACAGCAGCACCAGACTGGCCCTATGCTGTCACCTGACTCTGGATCTGCCTGAAGTTCATTTCAGGGGCACGGGGAGCCAGGGAACTCTGGTCCCCAGGGCTCCCAACTGGAGTCCTGTGGCACCCAGCATTCAGAAACATCGTAAATAAATTCTTCAGGGCGGCTGAGACCTTCATATGCTCAAACCTGGCAACATCACCTCCTGGCAAATAGAAGGGGAAGAAATGGAGGCAGTGAGAGATTTTACTTTCTTGGGCTCCATGATCACTGCAGATGGTGACAGCAGTCATGAAATTAAAAGACGCCAGCTTCTTGGGAGAAAAGCAATGACAAACCTAGACAGGATCATTAAAAGCAGAGACATCACCTTGCCAACAAAGGTCCGTATAGTTAAAGCTGTGGTTTTCCCAGTAGTGATGTATGGAAGTGAGAGCTGGACCATAAAGAAGACCTTTTGAATTCTGGTGCTGGAGGAGACTCTTGAGAGTCCCATGGACTGCAAGAAGATCACACCTCTCCATTCTTAAGGAAATCAGCCCTGAGTGCTCATTGGAAGGACAGATCCTGAAGCTGAGGCTCTAGTACTTTGGCCACCTCATGAGAAGAGAAGACTCCCTGGAAAAGACCCTGATGTTGGGAAAGATGGAGGGCACAAGGAGAAGGGGACGACAGAGGACGAGATGGTTGGACAGTGTTCTCGAAGCTACCAGCATGAGTTTGACCAAACTGCGGGAGGCAGTGGAAGACAGGAGTGCCTGGCGTGCTCTGGTCCAGGGGGTCACGAAGAGTCAGACACGACTAAACAACTAAAGAACAACAAAGGAGGAAGGGGGAAAGAAGCGGAGGGGGGCATGGTGAGTGGGGTGGGGTCAGGTGGCAATGCTTCTATTCTACGTGGTGTATGTGTGGGCAACAAGCAACAAAATCCAGGGTTCGGGTGGCAAAACATGGGTTTTCTCGTCCAAAAGCTATCAAGTAAACTTTAATTCAAGGATGATTGTCCGATGTGTGTGCCAGAACTTTGTGAAGGGAGCAGAACACCCTTGCAGTGTTTTCTATGGCACCCAAATTTACAAATGCAAATGAAATGTGCTTGTTTCATCCCCACACGTGAAATATGGCAACCCTAGTTTTTACAGGCAAATTCATGGAAGATTGCTCTGTCTATGGCTATTGCTCATGAAAGCTAAATGGCAAATTCCCTCTATCTCTGATGTTTAGGCTGTGTGTACCATAGCTTCTGCAGCCAACAGCATCAGCCACTCACAACAAGGAGGTATTGGTGGACTCGAGGGAACCCCAAGTTTTGCAGAAGTACACATTTTTTGGGGGGGTTGGTGGTGGAGGAAGATACTCGGGGGGGGGGTCCTTCTCCCAGAAAACAGCTTATTGAAGACTGAGCATGCTCAGTAGCCATGGAACGCTGACTTAATGGTGGCAGAAGGGGAACTGAAAAGCAGGGCAGGATGATGGAATGGAATACCATGAAAGAGGGCCCAGCTGGGTGGCCGGCATCCTGAACAGGAAAATTCTGCACTGCAGCATTTGGTTGCAGGGCCCTGCTTGTATCCTTCTAAACACCAGATGCCAGGGGACAGCAAACGGTGACATAACCACCAGTATCAGGTTCTGCTTGTGAACTTCCAGAGGCAACTGGCTAGCCACTGCTGGAAGCAGGATCCTGGGATGTGTTGAGCCTTTCTGCATCGCTGCAAAGGATGCTTAGGGGTGAGGGCACTTCTCAGCCGTGTAAAGGTAAAGGGGCCCCTGACTATTAGGTCCAGTTGTGGCCGACTCTGGGGTTGCGGCACTCATCTTGCTTTATTGGCCGAGGGAGAAGAAGAAGAAGAGTTTGGATTTGATATTCCGCTTTATCACTACCCGAAGGAGTCTCGAAGCGGCTAACATTCTCCTTTACCTTCCTCCCCCACAACAAACACTCTATGAGGTGAGTGAGGCTGAGAGACTTCAGAGAAGTGTAACTAGCCCAAGGTCAACCAGCAGCTGCATGTGGAGGAGAAGGGAAGCGAACCCAGTTCACCAGATTACGAATCTACCGCTCTTAACCACTACACCACACTGGCTCTCAGCTACAGCTTCCGGGTCATGTGGCCAGCATGACCAAGCCTCTTCTGGCGAACCAGAGCAGCGCACGGAAATGCCGTTTACCTTCCTGCCAGAGCAGTACCTATTTATCTACTTGCACTTTGATGTGCTTTCGAACTGCTAGGTTGGCAGGAGCAGGGACCGAGCAACAGGAGCTCACTCCGTCATGGGGATTCGAACCGCCGACCTTCTGATCGGCAAGTCCTAGGCTCTGTGGTTTAACCCACAGTGCTACCCACGTCCCTCTCAGCCGTGTACCCTGTGCCAAAATGCCTTGGGCCACCCCTGCTCTGCTCCAGCTGCAACATTTCCCTAGCACACCTGGACCTTTTCCTCCATCCCATCTCACCAACCCCTTCCAAGCATACTTTGAAAGATGCTTTTATCGCCCCTTTTAGCCAAATCCCAGGACCCGACGGCCGGCAGTCCTGCTGCCAACCAACCAACCAACCAACCAACCAACCAACCAACCCCCTCCCCACTCCCTCTCTCTGCCACCCTCCACTTTCCCCAACAGCCTCAGGAAAAGAGATGGCGAGCGGCCTCTCTCTCTTGATTGTGTCGATGGGAGATGATTTTCAAGGTGAAATTTCCCCGTTCAGGAGAGTCACTTTCATTCAAGGCAATGAGCAAAATGTCACCCCCACGTTGAACCGCATTCAGCGGCTCTCCGTTCTCCGGCTGCATTTAAATTTACTCCACTTTTCCTTTCTGACACCTGTTTAAATCAATATCTTCCTCTCCAGGTCGTGGCTAGAATGTGCCTGGTCTCTCCGCACAGCGCTTCTCAAATCCACTAAAATCAACACAATAATTGAAATATTTTCAAGCTGATTACACTGCTGCCTGGGGCTAGGCTGGTTGCTAAGGGTAAGCTCCCCGGTTGCTAGGGGGAGTAAATCATCTTGCATTATTTGATTTTTGTTATAGATATGAAACCGCTACTCCCTCGATTAAATGTCTCTCAGTCTAACACCTATGGGACCTGGGGAAAGAGAAAAGGAAGCCAGCAACCTTGACCCTGTCAAATAAATATCTCTAACTTTTCCTGTCCTCAGGCTCCCAAACCAAACCTGTCTACTGATTTCTCTCCCCCCCCACCGCCAACCTTTTCCCTCTCTTCCTTCCCCCCTTCTTTTTCTAAAACCCGACTTTAAATAACACCGCTGTGGGGACAAGCGGCTGACGAGGGGAAAGAGCTGTCTTTTCCATTAAAGGCACTCTCGACTTGGCGAAACGCTCTCTATTTACTCCAAACACCGCTTGATGGGGAGGCTACACGGACCTAATATCTTTGAAGACGTGCAATTGGAACAATTACGCCTTTCCATCCAGCCGGCCGGGCCGCTCGGCTGCCCCTCTCTTCCTCCAGCAGCAAAATAGGAGCAGGCCCAAATGGCGCAGGAGAGCTGGGGGGCGGGGGCACGGTTCTCTCTCCACTGGAGACCCCCCAGTGTATTATTTTGTCAGTGGATAGGTTTCAACCGTTTCAACCTTCAAACACCTGCCGAAAACTTTTCTGCACCGGCAGGCTTATTATGCAGGCAATGGAGGAAAATTCATTCATTCATTCATTCAGTTATTTAGTTACAGTGGAACCTTGGTTCTCGAATGGCTTAATTGACGAACAAATCGCCGAAAACTTTTCTGTGCCAGGAGGCTTATTATGCAGGCAATGGAGGAAAATTCATTCATTCATTCATTCGTTCATTTAGTTACAGTGGAACCTTGGTACTCGAATGCCTTAGTTGACAAACAAATTGGCTCCCGAATGCCAAAAACCCGGAAGTAAGTGTTCCGGTTTACAAACATTTTTCGGAAGCCGAACATCCGATGCGGCCGTCGGCTATTGTTTCTGGGGCACCTGTGCCAATCAGAAACCGCAGCTTGGTTTCCAAACGTTTTGGGAGTTGAACGGACTTCTGGAATGGATTACGTTCGAGAACCAAGGTTCCGCTGTATTTCGTTTATATCCCACGATATAGTTTATATCTTCACGGAGTTCAAAGTGATGTATATGGTTCTCCCCCTGCCTGCTCCTCATTTATTCCCCACAACAGCCCTCTGAGGTAGGTTAGGCCGAGAGGCAGTGACTGGACCCCCACCTCAAGGTCACCCCAAGAACTCCATTGACTAACCACTATTACTGTTTCATTGAATGTATTTGTACCCCAAATTGGGACTCAAGGTGACTTACAACCAGTGATCCTTTTCTAGAAAAAAAAAGAGGTACCAACATGGATGTAGCCAGGATTTACTGGGGAGGCAGGCTTCATGTTAGGCAGGGCAGAACCTCAGTTAGTTAAGTATTTTTATTGATTTACTTGATTAATGGGGGCAGCTGCCCCCTGCCCCCCCCTTGGCTACGCCCATGGGTACCGGAACTCACCACGAACACCTCCTTTGCTCTCCTATAATGCCAATACTACCCACCTGAGAGGTATTGGAACTGAGTTCCAGCTGGGAAAAAAGCTTATGACATTTGAAAATCTCATGATAAACGACAAAGCAATGTGGTGGGCTATTCTCACAATAGATTTAGCACTTGAGGTTGAAGTCATCGGTTAGTGAACAAGCTGAGCTATTGAGCGAGGCTGTACGGCCCAGCCCACTCTGTACTTTTAAAGCACTATTAATCCACTTTAACCACTGTGGAGAATCCTGGGAACTGTAGTTTTCTAAGGGTGTTGAGAATTGTAGCTCTGTGGGGGTCAACTCTTAGTGAACTACAGTTTCCAAGGTTCTACATGATGGTAAAGTTAAAGGGACCCCTGACCATTAGGTCCAGTCATGACCAACTCTGGGGTTGCGGCACTCATCTTGCTTTACTGACCAAGGGAGCCGGTGTACAGCTTCCGGGACATGTGGCCAGCATGACTAAGCTGCTTCTGGTGAACCAGAGCAGCGCACAGAAACGCCGTTTACCTTCCCGCCGGAGTGGTACCTATTTATCTACTTGCACTTTGACATGCTTTCGAACTGCTAGGTTGGCAGGAGCAGGGACTGAGCAATGGGAGCTCACCCCGTTGCTGGGATTCGAACCACAGACCTTCTGATCGGCAAGTCCTCGGCTATGTGGTTTAACCCACAGCGCCACCCACGTCCCTCCATGATGGTATAACACTGCTTTAAATGTTTGGCATGAATGTGACTTCTGGGTGAGGAAGGCCAAAGTCTTGAGTCATGAAGCGCAGAACGATCAAGGGAAGTTGTGAACTGGACCAAAGTGCTGAGTCACAAAATATGGAACAATCAGATGACGTTCAGACATTTGTTACATGTGTTTGATTTCTTCCCAGCTCCTACTGATTTCAGACCTCTTTTGAACATCTTTAAATACTGCTTTTAACTGCTTTTTAATTGATAATGTTGATGTTTTATTTTATATATTTGTAAACTACTTATATATAGGTGCGGTATGTAGGTGTGGCTAAAGCGGATAAACAAGAAAGGAGCGAGCTGAGTCAAAGTGCTGAGTCATCAAGCATGGAGCTGTTAACGGAGAAATCTGAGGGCTCCCTTGGAAAAAAGAGCAAGGACACCAGCCAGAAATACCAGAGCAAAACAGCAGCCAGTAGGCTTGGTCTTTATTGAAGACTGTCGCGACAAGACTCCCACCTGCCACCAGGTGAAACAAGATGGAAGCCCTGAACAAAAGGAGACCCCAACTTTTACTAGCTACTAATCCCCCAAGCTACACCCCTAGAACTACATCACAACTACATCATGACTACATCATTGATACATCACAAAAAGGAGGGGTTGCGGGAGGGGTTTGTGGAGGTAACCTGAGTATCTTGTCACCTGGCTGCTCCCTCCTTTCCCCCTCCCCATGAGTATTTTCCAGAGGACAAAGGGGAGCTGGCAGTTTCCTGCCCCCAGAGGGAAGAGCTGATCATTGTCCTTTGTTCCAGTCCGTGTTGAATCCACTCCCATATGCAAGTTCTTTGTGTCCTTGATGGTCTTCTGTCTAGGACCATGAAGGTTGGCATGCCAACTGGGTAGGGCTCCTGCGTACGTGTTGGTACGCTCAAGGGATTATGGCCGTCCTGTATCAGACCATCCCCTTTTGATAGTCCTTCCTTCATGGAGCAAAATAAAAGTGGACTGGTGTAGATCCGATGTACGGTTGATTTTCTATGAATTTATAACAGAAACATCGCGTATGTCGTGTGTGAGTGTGTGTGTGTGTCGAGTTTGTACGAACTAAATGATTGGGGGGGGGAGTTTCCTGCAACAGAGCAATCAAATGACGTTGTGAACAGGGCTGAAATGCGGAGTCATCAAGCGCTGACCAATCCAGTGGCGTTTCAACTGGAAGCAGCATGTTGCTAGGGGGACATGGTGTGGGGTTGCCATATTTCCAAAAAAAATGTAGTTTTTAAGCTATGTTTTAGGAAGATCACTGCCATATGCCTGGGTTTCCCAGACATTTTAATGGATTTTTGAAAATTCCGCCCGGACACCATTTTTGATGGATGAATCCCAGCTATGTCTGAGAAATTTTGGACATATGGCAGTCCTACATAAGGTGCCCATTGAGCCTTCTTTCCCTCCTTCCAGGTCTGGCAAAATGGTTTGTAGAAGCCCCAGGCCTGGGTGAGTTCTGCTTCAGGAGAACCACCTTCTAGAACTGGTAGCAGACGGGCCCCAGGACCAGCTTTAGTTCACATTGCTTAAAAATTTTGGGTCTCGTATGACTCAAATTGATTAATTTTTTTGTTGTATATATTTCAACCATCCCAAAGTTTGAGAGTCAGTAGCATAGTTGTTGTAAAGGAGGAGTGTCGTGGTAAGCTGGCTGCTCTGCTGTGGCTACTGCAATTCTTTCCCCTTTGTAACAGAGGTCGAGACCCTGGAGGAATAACAATGAGTTCACGGACATAAGGCGGGTCCTAAAAACACACGCCTCAAGTGTCAAAGCCGGGGCAAAGAGCTGCGTCTTCAGCATTCAGGACCACAATACCTAAAGGAACACCAAACCATTGGTTTGTTTTTGTTTTTATTACTCATTTTGTGCTTTCTATATTATAATTTTATGTCATGGACGGCACTGAGATCTAGGGATGGAGGGTGGTATACAAATTCAAATGATTTGCAAAAAGCTGCGAGGAGCTCCATAATTTAGGGACTGCCACCAAGAAGGCCCTGCTGTGGGCTGCCACCTTGCTGTTATAAGAATTTTAAGGTCTCAAATATAGAATAATTATTCATAAATGCACACATATCTAAATATATGAACCATGTGCCTGAAATAGTATGCGAGAACAATCCTGAAGCCATTTTGACTCTTCCAGTGACCTCAAATGTTCCTCTGCAGCAAGGGAGGCAAAGCTTTCCTTCCCATTGTCTTTTTGCTTGCAAATCCTGTTTTAAGGGCATATTTGTGTATGAATAGGGTGAGCCTGTGACCTGGATTCGGGAACTAAAGTATTAACCATCACAGAAGAATGGCCAGGCTGCCCAGGTAAAGCAATCAGTGATCATTATCAAGTATCCTGGCATACAGGATTTCTGCTGTAGACCGCCTCCTTCTGCGATGTATGTATGATTTTTTTTGGGGGGGGGTGTCTCGGGCTACAGGGTGGGCAATTTCAAAAGTCTATACAGGGATTGTGCACCATTGTTCAGGGTTCTCATTCCTTCTGCTTGTGGTGAGTGGAGACCCTGTTGCAACAGTTTAATAAAGATCAGGCTTACTAGCTGCTTTGCTTCTCGATATACTCTGGTTCACCTCTGTTTCCTCCTACCGATAGGGAACAGTTCACTTAAGGACTCTATACGGGCTCCGGAAGACCCCATAAGGGAGAGGGAGCAGACTTTTAGAAGACATCTGAAGGCAAGCTTTAGGGAAGCTTTTAATGTTTAATAGAGTATTAAACCTATCCATTCTTAAGGAAATCAGCCCCGAGTGCTCACTGGAAGGACAGATCCTGAAGCTGAGGCTCCAATACTTTGGCCACCTCATGAGAAGAGAAGACTCACTGGAAAAGACCCTGATGCTGGGAAAGTTGGAGGGCACAAGGAGAAGGGGACGACAGAGGACGAGATGGTTGGACAGTGTTCTCGAAGCTACGAACATGAGTTTGACCAAACTGTGGGAGGCAGTGGAAGACAGGAGTGCCTGGCGTGCTCTGGTCCATGGGGTCACGAAGAATCGGACACGACTAAACGACTAAACAACAAAAGACTATTGTATTTTAATATTTTGTTGGAAGCTGTCCAGAGTGGCTGGGGAAACCCAGCCAGATTTGGGGGGGGGGTTATAAATAATAAATTATTATTATTATAAATTATTATTGGGCATGGAAAACAACAGACAACCAGGGCAGCTGTTTTGAAACCGGGGTTATGCCTGTGGTCTTCGCAGAGACATTTGGTTGACTGCTGTGGGGAACAGACTGGTTGAATTAGATTGGCCTTTGTTCTGACCCGGTCCGGGCATTGGAAGGGTGATTGCCTTAGGAGAAAGGGAGCCGGTTTGGGGCTTGAGGGGTGTGTGTGTGTGTGTGTGTGTGTGTGTGTGTGTGTGTGTGAAATCAAAGCTGAACCTTGGAAAGAAGTGAGGCGTGGGGAGTCTTTCCAATCTCCCTTCCACTGCTGTGCCACCTTAAGCAAAGAAGAACTCGGTGCCGGCAAAATGAATGAGCACCCGCATGCAGTGCCCACTGGAGCAGACACAAACAATCTGAAGGTTATTGCTGCTCTTATTATTCATGGGTCTCCACTGGTGTGTGCAGACTGTACAAACAGAGAAGGGGATGCCGGGCCCGGCTGGCCCATGGAGCTGGAAAGGGGATGTCTGAGGCTGACAAAAGGAAGATCAGATCAGGCACCGGAGAGAGGTGACAGGCCAAGGCAGCCACCGGACTTGGTGCTTTTTTGTGGGGGGCGCAGACAGACATATTTATCTGTGGAACAGCAGAGCTTGTTTGGAAGCAAGTTCCTTCCCCACATTCATTTCAAAAGATCTCCTGGGCCGAGCTCTGAACCGTCACTCGCAAAGGAACTAACAGTTCTACGCATTGATAAGCGCAGGCTGGCTGTGCACAGGGGGGATTGGCTAGCGCCTGCAAAGTCACTCACACACCTCTGCCCAGTCCCTGGATTATGAAAAATCATACTCAGGTCCTGCCCAAGATGTTTCGTTCCCTGAGGCGAACAACTAAATGGCAAACACTCCACTTCCAAGAGTGCCGTGCTATTTCTATTGCAACTACTGGTATGTTTCGAACAAGTTTTATATATATAGTTTTAATTATATCAAGGGTTGATTGTATTTTAATGATTGTCTTTCCTGTGTTTTTAGTGGTTCTTGTTTTTATCTGTAAGAAGCTTTGAGTCCTTTGAGAGAAAAAGGTAGGGTATAAATAGATTAATAATAATATTATACTTATAATAATAAGTATAATAATAATACTAAGTTCAGAAGCTGAGCAGATTTGCTGCTACTTCAGCACTGACAAAGGGATAGCATTCTCAACTGCAATGACATTGGAGGTGGCTGACTTACTCTGCCATTCTAGGCTTTCAAAAAAGGAAGAAAAATAAATGCTGAAACAAATTAACATGCATATAGTACTCAATTTTTATTTTTTTAAGAGGGCAGGGAGCCTACATGGAGCATCTGGGGAGGGATAAGACTGACAGGGGAGCTGTTATTTGATTCACAAATTTTCAATCTTGTGAGTTGGAAACCCAGAGAGAGCTGGCCTCCTATCATGGATTAAGAACCTCCTGTGACTCCGCCCCCTGCCAGCGTCTCCACCCTTCATAAATCAACCCACCTTGGGTTTTTATCTTGATCTGGGCTCCTGTAACAACCCAGCAACCACTGAAAAGCTTCTATGAAATGTTAGGCCTTGGACATGTGTTTTCATGGTGGTGAGGAATTGCTCCATAGCCCCCCGACTCACCTTGGAAGACAAGGCTGGTGGAAAGAAACCATAGAGGTGATAAGGTTCTAGGGACAACCAGCCTTCTTCACTTCCTGTTCTCATTCAAGAGCTGCCATTCTGGGGGCCAGGAGGACCTCTCTGTGGTACAATCCCTAGAGTTTGCCATCCATTCTGGAAACCAGAAGTGCAGATCAAGCACCTCCTCGTGGTATGTGTTTGCCATCCAATTGAAACAGAAAGTATTGATCCGTCTGCTTGGAAGCCAAGTGCTCCCCTGCTGTCTTCAGCTCCATCCTTGCAGCAGCCCCTATAAAAGGAATCAGGAGGAGCGTCAGAGCAGGTTGGCAAGTGCAAGATGCGAAGGACAAGATGGCGGCTCTCCACCACCACCTTCCAGCCAGACTGGCAGCTGAAATCTACTTAGGTGCTGGCAATAGGACAGGGCCTTTCGCTGCTCCTCAGGCCTGTGCTCCAGTTTAAGAGCTGCAGGGAAGGCCACAGGGCACTCACAGCTGGTCCACTCCCTACCTTTACCTGAGGAGGCAGCCTCACTCTGCCTACTGCCAGGGCTGGCCTTGCAGAGTGCTAAGAAAGTCAAGGAGAGGCACACAGTCCTTAAGGCCTGGGAACAAACCAGAAGCCTGCCAGCTTCCTAGCAGCATGAGAAGAGGTCTGTTGGATCAGGCCAATGGCCCATCTAGTCCAGCATCATGTTCTCACAGTTGCCAACCAGATGTTTGCAGGAAACCAGAGAGCCAGTGTGGTGTAGTGGTTAAGAGCAGTGGACTCGTAATCTGGTGAACTGGGTTCGCTTCCCCGCTCCTCCACATGCAGCTGCTGGGTGACCTTGGGCTAGTCACACTTCTCTGAAGTCTCTCAGCCTCACTCACCCTACAGAGTGTTTGTTGTGGGGGAGGAAGGGAAAGGAGATGGTTAGCCGCTTTGAGACTCCTGAAGGGGAGTGATAAAGCAGGATATCAAGGACTTCCGGGGTGGCGCCATCGGTAATGGCGGATTCCCTCTGATTCGGAGGGACCAGCTCCACGGAAAATGGGTCTTTCCCGCTACGGCGAAGTGGGGACCCTTTCTAAAATCACAGGCGGATGAAGCCTGTGACCATGGGACTCGGCGGGCACCTTTAGCGCCCCCCTAACCCGTAAAGGAACCCATTTACGGGCTCCGGAGCGAAGAGGGGGAAGTGGCGCGGTGCTGAGAGTCAACTGCTTCTTCCGTGGAGCGAAGCCGCACAGCCGTTGCTGGAGAGCGCTGCCTTTTTCCTGGGACAATTTGGCTTTTAAAACAATCACCCGTGAGTACTTTAATTTCGGACAATTGGACTATAAATAATGACCTGCGAGTAGAAAGGAAAATTGGACTAAGAAATTCATCTCAATTTGGCACTGAAATGGGAAGGTCTAAACAGGAAGTCAGCCTTCCGTTTCTTGTAGATAGATTAAAGCAAAGACATGGCAAACTAGAGTTCAGAAAATTGTTTGTAAAGGATTAACTTTCATCATTTAAAATTGTTGAACCCCCTTTGGAAGCAGGAGAAGAGGGGGATTTTTTCCGGACTGTTTAAACCTGCAGAAGAGAGTGTAAAGCAAAGTAATTTTCCACTGTCTTGATCCTGGGAGCGGGGTGTCAGGACTGACGTTCATTGGGAAGCTCATTGACCAGAGACAAACGTCTTTGACAGATAGTTAAAAGAAGAGAAACATAGTGATTCCATTGTTCTCCTTCGCATTTTAAAGGAACAAATATTGACAAAATATCTGAAAAAGGAAACTTTGTTGCTAGATCTGCCTTTAAAAGAAAAGAACAAATAGAAGTTCTTCCCCTAGAGGGAGCCTGTGAAACTATTACTAAATCTGAATTGGGGAGCTCTGCAGCTGCAACAGATTACGATCGTGGGAATAGACTTCTGACCTTGCAGAACAATGTATCCAGAAGCTCTGGTGCGTGCTTTCTGCAAAACAAGTGCCCTACTGGAACAGCTACATGAGAAGACGGACTTGATGACTGCTGCGATCAGAAATTTTGGACAGGTAGTGGGAAACTATATAGAGCCCACCCAGGAATCAAATCAGGAGTGTGCTCTGACAGATCAGATGAGGGAAGAGGATGTTGTTGAACCTCGGGCGCCAGAGATGGAGGGAGCTGTGGCCCAGCAGGAACATGAGCTCTTGGAATTGACAAATGAACTTGGAAAAAGCCAGATTTGGAAAGATAAAGTTTGGTTTGGTTTGGAAATGGGGGGTTGGATAGACCCCCCTATGCAGGGATGTTTGGACTTTTCAAGTCTGGCAATGGGCCGTGAGATGTTTGAGGTTCTGGGGGCTCTTAATTCTGGAGGGACTTTGAAACATGTTTTTAAATACCACATGGAGTTTAGTGTGGAATATGGAAAAGGGACTGATCTGTTGAGAAGGGTCAAAAACACTGTCAAGTCGGAGTTCCCACGAGTGAAAGGAGCAGGAGACAAAGTAAAGTACAGGTATAAATATGAAGAAGAGCCGCGGAAGGGACATGGAAGAGACTTAAGGGCCTCGGACATAAGATTACCAGGTTAATGCGCTAGATTGATGGGATAGAAAGGACAGACAAAACCCGGGACCAGGAGGAAGAGACGCTGGATGAAGATTGGAAGAAATTTTTTTTTTATTAGGATTGTTTTATAAAATTGATGGATGTTAGAAAAATGTTGGAACGAAATCATCTGGCTTTAGCAAAAATGTTAAAAGAATTATGTAAAAATATGTTATGGTTATGAAAAATTGGTATAAATAAGATCTAAGTTTCAAGTTTTAGGGTTTATTATAGTAAGATAAGGTTAAAATAGATTAAGGTATTGTAATGATAGAATATTATGAAAAATGGAAAGGATTTGCTGTGACAATTAATAACTAGGATACAAAAAAAGGGAGGAGTGAGGAGGTCAAAGAAAGAGGGTAATGACAGTTAAGGATCTGAGAATATTGGACTTGTTTTTTAAATGTTTGTGGCTTATTTTTGTTTTTTGATTGTGTTGTGTTACGTACTTTGTTCTTTTTTTTATTTTGATTTTTATCAATTTGTATTGTTTGATTGTGGTTTGTTTTTCTTTTGTTTTTTCTTTTTCTTTTTCTTTTCTGTTTTTTCTGTAACTTTAAAATTCTTAATAAATATCATTAAAAAAAAAAAGATAAAGCAGGATATCAAATCCAAACTCCTCCTCCTCCTCCTCCTCCTCTTCTTCTTCTTCTTCTTCTTCTTCTTCTTCTTCTTCTTCTTCTTCACTTCTTCTTCAGCAAGCAGGACCCAAGCACAAGAGGACTCTCCCCTCCATGGCTTCCAGCAACTGGTGTTCAGAAACATTGCAGGTGGAGGCACAGCATAGCCATCATGGCTCTTCCCCATCAATAGTCTAATCCTCTTTTTTAAAAAAAGTTTTTTTATTAACAATTTCAACATAACAAAATATTAAAAGATATCATATTCATTATTTTCCCCCATTTCCCCCCACCTCCCCATCAAACCATCCCTCCCCCCCCCCAGATTTCCCTCAGCTCCTCTCTCTGATTTCTCAACACACATTATTCTCTGCATACTGTAAAATTGTATAAATCCTTATATTATCTGTCTACCATGTTATCAATCAATAAATTTGTGCATGTTTATTCAAAACCTGCCAAGGAGTCCAATTCATTTTGTTGTCTTTTTAAGTAGTTTGTAAAAAGTTCCCATTCTTCTTTAAAGTCACAGTAATCCTTGTCTCGCAGTTTGTATGTCAGTTTTGCCAATTCTTGATAGCTCATCAATTTCTCTTGCCACTCTTCCTTTGTCGGGGTTTCCTCGTTCTTCCATCCCTGTGCTATCAAAACTCTTGCCGCTGTTGTAGCATACATAAATAAGTTCTTTGTTTTCCTTGTCCTACAATCCCTAACCAAAATGCTTCTGGCTTTTTTTGCAAATGTCATTTTGAACATTTTCTTCAATTCATTATAAATCATAGCCTAATCCTCTTTTAAAGCCATCCAAGTTGGTGGCCAAGCCTCATGGGTTAACTATGCGCCTCATCAAGGTGGACTTTCTTTTATCTGTCTTGAACCTTCCAATATTCAGCTTCATGGGATGCTCCCAAGCTGTAGTGTTATGAGAGAGTGAGAAAACCTTTTCTCTGTCCCCTTTCTCCTTGCCATGCCATGCACCACCTTTATAAACATCTATCATGTTTGCCTCTCACTTTTTCTCTAAACTAAAAAGTTCTGAATACTGCAACATTTCCGATAAATTAACAGGAAGGATTCGAAACCTGCAGGACCAGAGGTTCTTAAAAGACTGGAGTAAATATATGAATTATTTGAAAAGTAACTGTGATGAACAGATCACGCTTGTAGGACTGCAAGAAGTTTTGTAAGGTGGATTATTTGAAATATTACAAGAAAGACTATGAAAAGAATTATTAGTTAATTAAAAGTAATAGGAAATTAAGAAATGCAGAAGTATGTTAAAAAACGGAAAATCATCAGAGGTGTTGGCAGAAGTCAAAATATTGTATGGGATGTGAAGAAATGTTATATGACTGTTGGAACTGATATGTTAAAAAATAATAAAAATGTGTGTGTGTGTGTGTATGAATACTGCAACATTTCCTGATAGGAGAATCGCTCCATCCCGTTGATTTTGCTTGCTCTGTTCCGAACCTTTTCCAGATCTACAACGGGGGCTTTTGTCCCCCAGCCAGAACATGCTGCAACTCAGTTCCGACACCTCTCAGATGGGCGCCATTGCCATTACAAGAGAACAAGGGAGGAGTTCATGGTGAGTTCTGGCACCTCTTTTCTAGAGAAAATACCACATCCTTTTTGAGGTGAGGCAACAAGAGCAGGACACAGTATTCCAAATTCGGTCGCATTTCTTAAACCCTTATCGGCAGAACAATATGCTTGAAGCTGCACAGCTGATGCCCGATGAAACCTCAGGAACAAGAGAAGCCACAAAAAGCATGCAATTTTTCTCACTGATTCCACTCACAGAATGAACATTTCGTGATGCAGAATTCGGCGCGGAGCATTGGCCCCTTTAGTGCGCGCAGCCCTGGGTTTAAGCATGGTCTGGCTTAATTGGATTAACTCTGCCATCAGCCTGGCTTTGCTCAAAGGGACACAAACCCCTTAATTTTCAAGAGAGCCACAGAGAGGGAGGCACTCGACCTCCTACTCAGTTCTGCGCTTCTGTGTAATTATCTCCCCCTGCACCCGCGATTTAATTGGCCCGTGGCCATTCCAGCACGTGCATCTCCTGAAAAGCGCCACCCTCCTTTTGCAAAACCGACGACAGTTTTGGGGGAGAAGCGGAAGCATTGAGCACCGTTAGCAAGGTGTGTTTCCATGCAGGTGAGTCTTCCTCGGGCAGTTTGCGAGGTTTTCAGTGGGCAAGGATACTGAGCCTCCTGAACTTTAAGTACAGCTGTACCCGAGGCCCGTCTGCCTGGCAGCAGGTGGGCGTGTGCAAACGCCATTCCTGCTGGGATACAGCCAGCTGTTCCTAGAAATGAATCTCGAGTAAATTAGCAAACACCACACAAACCTGTCATTTGAATCATTCTTGATTACTTTAAATGCTGGGCTGTCTCCTAAAACCCCAGTTCCCCAGTGCCCAGCTCCTGTCTGTCTGCATTTCTGTTTAAGCCCAGGCTCCCTTATTTAGACCTCAGGGCCTAGTTTCTACTTAATGCAGCGACAACCTTGGTTCATCGATGGAAAACGAGCTCGACAGTCGTGAATGGTTTGTTGGTATATTTATCTCCTGCCTCTAAGAAGCATCCCCTCCTCACCTCATTTCATCCTTACAACAACCCTGTGAGGTAGTTTTGGCTGAGGGACAGCGACTAGCCCAAAGCCATCCAGTGAGTTTGGACACTGCGTAGCTCAGTCTTCCAGGTCTTGATCTGACGATACGGGAGGCAGCAGTTATAGGTTCAGCAATGATGTGATTCTACGCTAGTTTGGCTTATTATTATTTTATTTCTTGAATTTATATACCGCCCTATACCCGGAGGTCACAGGTGGTTCACAGAACAAGATCAACATAAAAACCACACACACACACACACACACACACACACACACACGGCTCCGTTTTCGAACATTTCGGTTCCTGAATGCGGAAAACCCGGAAGTAAATGCTCCGGTTTTTGAACATTCCTCAGAAGCCAAACGTCCGATGCAGCTTCCGCTTGAGTGGTGGCTGGCCCCGCCCCGGGTGCAGGGCATGCGTGCTGCCCCAGGCACCCGATTGGCTTGCTCCGCCGCTGCTCAGACTCAGCCTGCTCTGCACACTGCGGCCGCTGCCAGCCAGAGCTAGGGAAAGAGGCATGTGGGTGTGGCAACCCTGCGCACCTCTTTCCTTGGCTCGGGCTGGCAGCGGCTCGGGCTGCCCTCTTGTTTGCTCTTCAAGATATGGCAACCCTATTTATACCAAGTCAGAGATTGGTCCATCTTGACCTGTACCGACTACACCAGGCATAGGCAACCATGGCCCTCCAGATGTTTTAGGACTACAATTCCCATCATCCCTGACCATTGGTCCTGTTAGCTAGGGATGATGGGAGTTGTAGTCCCAAAACATCAGGAGGGCCAAGTTTGCCTATGCCTGGTCTACACTGACTAGTAGTGGCTCTCTATGGTTTCAAGCAGAGATTGAGCCTGGGAGATTCTGCTTGATCTTCTACAATGATCTGCGGCCAATGGAAGCTTAGATATCCTAGCAGGTTGGTGCTATTGAAACGGCTCTGGATAATAATGGTCTTGGCTTTTAATCACAGCAATGGGCAGGATGTAGCATGCTTAAAAACGGCAAGCGTAATGCTGTTGGTCAACAAAAGAGTTTCAAAGACTCTCTCGAAGCAAATCTAAAAAAAGTGTAGTATAAACACCGACAACTGGGAAACACTGGCCTGCGAGTGCTCCAATTGGAGAACAGCTTTACCAAAGGTGTTGTGGACTTTGAAGACACTCGAACTCAGGTCGCTAAGAGGAAGGCATGCTTGGCAAATTCACACCGTGATCAACTCCCACCTGGAAACCAATGTCCCCACTGTGGAAGGACGTGTGGATCCAGAATTGGCCTCCACAGTCGCTTATGGACTCACTAAGACTGTGTTTATGGAAGACAATCTTACTCGGCTACGAGGGATCGCCAAAGAATAAAAGAAGAAGCAGAAGCAGGACATAGTTAATCTCAGGTGGACATCTGTCCAATTACTGCTTGCTGAACTGTATTTGTGCCTAAATGAGCCTACAGAAAGGGTTTTTGTCAAATTCATGGAGGAAAGTTTTTTTCTTTTTTAAAAATGGCTATTAATATATGATAGCTAAGTGAAATCTCCCTGATAAGGGGCAGCCTACCTTAAAGTGCAAGATGCTGGGAAAGAACAATAGAGGATGGCCCCAGAGAGACATCAGATTTGTTGCTTTTGGAATCAGAATAATAATCAGAATAATTTTATTATTTGTACCCTGCCCATGTGACTGGGCCATGTGACTTAGATGGGCTAATCCAGCAAAGTGCTTCTCGTGTTGTCCATTTATTTTGTAGGCATTCCTATTGCGAAATGAAGCTTGAAGTCAGGTTTGCAGCAACGCCATAATAAAATTCAATTAGGATTGTTTCTGAGGATGCAGCGAGAAGACATATAGGGAGGCCTGGAATTATGCTTTTGTATAATAAGGGGAGTCAAAATAAGGAAGTTTTTACAGAAAGGCAGGCAGGCAAGAATTACACTTGATTAAAAGCTGAATTACTGCAGCAATTCGTCAAACGAATACAGGAATGTGATGCGGGGGTTATAAATGCAAAAAGAAAAGAAGAACAGAGGCTAAGAGGAGAATGAAGGGGAAGAGAGATCAGGGCAGAAAAGACAGGGTGGCTGGTAGATGCAGGGAAGAGTCTATCAAATTAAACATTAGGAGGCACAATATTAATAATAATGCTATAAATATGTATACTGCAAATTCAACACCTTCCAAAAGGTCTGAGCCACCAGTTTCCCAGAGCCATAAACATGATTATTAGCTTAAATTTTGTGCAGAATGACACAGATTTCCATTTGAGAAGGGACAATCCCTGCTAAAAATAAATAAATGTGATTTTTTTTTTTACATGGACTTTTTTTCCAGTTGGAAGACTCATTGGGAGAGAACTTTCCATGATGTAAAGTAAATACTTACCCATCGTTTTCCGGTTGCATCTTGACCAGAAGAGAGTTTCAGGACAGAGTGACTTGCAATTGATGGATTGGTCGAGTCCCAGTATTTACAACTTGCTTTCCAGCCAATTAACTTTTAGACAGCCTGATAGGTCTGAACCGTGGGGTTGCCTTCATAAGCTTACTTCATATTATGTAAAATATTATTAATAACAGGCACCTCATGGTGAGGCTCAGATTTAATGGCGGTGTCAACCGATAAACCCCCAAACAGCTTAGGAACAGGTTGTCTGAAGGAGCGCCTTTCTCCCTGTTGCTCTCCAGTGTGAGGCCTGCACCGGAGTTCTTCAGCCTTGGCTCTCCAGATGTTTCTAGACTATAACTCCCATCATCCCCACTTGGTTAGGCAATTGTCAGGGATGATGGAAGTTGGAGTCCAACAACATCAGGGCACCCAAGGCTGAAGGAGCTCTGGTTCAGAATAGCTGATGAAACCCTCCTCATCATACCGCAGCCTTTGAAATTACAACTAGCCATCTCTAGAGGGATGGTCTGTTTGGTGGTGGCCCCCGTACTATGAAACCAGTTTCCCTCTGAGCTGAGGTGAGCACCCACATCCATAGCATGGAGACATCATTAAAAACACACCTGGATCTCAGGTTATTATGATTTTAACTGCCCCCCATTTTTCAGTTGCATTCCCTGCCCCCTGTATTAGATTTTTTTCAATAGTGGGGTGTGTGTATGGTTGTAAATGACATAAAGACTTGCTATGGGAGTTGGTACAGAAATCTTTTAAATAAAACAAATACAGTGGTACCTCTGGTTACGTACTTAATTTGTTCCGGAGGTCCGTTCTTAACCTGAAACTGTTCTTAACATGAAGCACCACTTTAGCTAATGGGGCCTCCTGCTGCTGCTGCCGCCGCGCCGCTACTGCACGATTTCTGTTCTCATCCTGAAGCAAAGTTCTTAATCCGAGGTACTGTTTCTGGGTTAGCGGAGTCTGTAACCTGAAGCGTATGTAACCCGAGGTACCACTGTACATCAATGCACCACATTGATGTGGTTGTGTTCTTTGTGGTTTTGCAGGTTGCTAGTCTCCTCCTTGGTTGGGAAGTATTGACTGGATCACACTTGGCCATGATTCCCACAGGAACTGGACCAATCTATGGAAGGAAGCAAAGGTACCCAGCTCCTCCCCACCTGGCTGGTGTACAAATCCTGACTTGGACTTTCACCTATACGAGAAGCATGTATGTGCTCTGCTACATTATAGTAGTGAAAACCTGGCTCTACCATTAGGCAAACTGAGGCAGCCACCTGGGGCAGCAGATGCTGGTGGGCAGGGAATGCTGGGAAACTATGTGAACCATGGTTCCAGAAATAGTGACCCTCCTCCTCCATTGCAGGGGGTTGGCCTAGATCAGGGGTCAGCAAACTTTTTCAGCAGGGGGCCTGTCCACTGTCCCTCAGACCTTGTGGGGGGCTGGACTATATTTTGAAAAAAAATAATGAACGAATTCCTATGCCCCACAAATAACCCAGAGATGCATTTTAAATAAAAGGACACATTCTACTCATGTAAAATCACTCTGATTCCCGGACCGTCTGCGGGCCGAATTGAGAAGGCGATTGGGCTGGATCCGGCCCCCGGGCCTTAGTTGCCTACCCATGGCTTAGATGACCCTTAGGGTCCCTTCCGTCTCTATGGGTCTGTGTGACTATTTGGTCTCTTTGAAGCCACTTTTCTTTTGAGTATGGTTAATAATACCAGCAAAACTGTTTTCACCACTTCTTGTGCATTTATTTGTTCAAACGTTTAGCACCGGGCCCTTTAGTTCCACATTTCCCAAAGCGGCTTACAACGAAGCTTTTTATTAAAATTGACCTTTTCAAAAAGGGATGAGGGGAGGGAATCTGTGGCCACAATAACACCATACGTTTAAAGTGCTGTGAGGCAACAGCCATGGCTCCCCCCAAAGAATTATGGGAAGTGTAGCTTATTATGGGTGCTGAGTTGTTAAGAGACAACCTATCTCCCTCCTAAAGCTACAGTCTCCAGAGTGGTTTAACAACCAATCCCTTTTCCCAGGGAACTCTGGGAACCGTAGCTCTGTGAGGGGAATAGGGGTCTCCTAACAACTCTCAGCACCTTTAACAAATGACAGCTCCTAGGATTCTTCAGCAGCGAAGCCATGACTACCTAAAGTGGTGCTATAGGACTTCGAAGGCATGATGTGACTGTAGCCTGCGTCCTTGAAAAATACAGCTGAAAGTGGGCCTTGGCTAGCCCTTGCTGTGGGCTTGGGGACAATCCATGACACAACTTACATACCTTCCAACATTTCTACGATGAACATAGGGATGCCCAGTGCTATTTTTCTAGAAAAAGAGGTGCTGGGACTCACCGCGACGCCTCCCTTGTTCTCTTACAATGGCAATGGCACCCACCTGAGAGGTGCCAGAACTGAGTTCTAGCTGGAAAAAAAAGCCCTGTCGATGTCCTATTCCACACCCTTCACCACTTCTCTGATGATGGGCAGATCGGGCTCATCCACCTGGGAAGGTAGAAGAGTTTGGAATTGATATCCCACTTTATCACTACCCTAAGGAGTCTCAAGGGACGCGGGTGGTGCTGTGGGTTAAACCACAGAGCCTAGGAATTGCCAATCAAAAGGTTGGCGGTTCGAATCCCCGCGACGGGGTGAGCTCCCGTTGCTCGGTCCCTGCTCTTGCCAACCTAGCAGTTCGAAAGCCGTCAAAGTGCAAGTAGATAAATAGGTACTGCTCCAGCGGGAAGGTAAACAGCGTTTCCGTGCGCTGCTCTGGTTCGCCAGAAGCGGCTTAGTCATGCTGGCCACATGACCCGCAAGCTGTACGCCGGCTCCCTCGGCCAATAAAGCGAGATGAGCGCCACAACCTCAGAGTCGGCCACGACTGGACCTAATGGTCAGGGGTCCCTTTACCTTTAAGGAAAAGCGGGACATTCTGGGATCAAATCAGAAACAGGGACAGTTTCTGTAAATCTGAGAGTGTCCCTGGAAAATAGGGACACTTGGAGGGTCTGAACATGGCCCACTGGGTCTGTCTAATTCCCTCTGGGGAGACACCCTCGCCTGGTGGCAAAGGCCTGCGTCCTGCGGCTCGGGGCCTGCCTTCTCCGCCTTTCATTCCGTGGCGCTGATGGGCAGCGAGTGGGGATCAATAAGACACCTCCGACTTTGTCTGTTTACAAACTAGCTGCCTTCAGCAGTCAGGCTGGTTAAGCACTTCATTCCCATTCCAGGAGGCCATCTGCTGCCTTTTGCTGTAAGTCTCTCTGAAAACCCCGGCCTTGACAAGCCGGAGATACGTCAGTGCCGTTATCAGCAGAACACAACATCTGCCATGCCTGACACCCACCATTGTAGGCCATTTAATCTGTCCCCCTCCTCCCTTTAACTGGAGACAACAGCTCCCTATATTATATTTTCCCACTCAATTAGCACTATCATCCTGCTGAAATAGAGGCCAATTTACCTTTAATGACATCATTGTTAGGAGAGTGGCAAGCGGCGGGTCCGGAGCTGTCACCCGATTGCGGGAGGCATGAGCCGCCTCTCTCCTCTGCTAACCCTGGCGGAGGAAGGGAGGGACAGGCAGCCTATCCGAGGCAGCCTTCACCCCCGACCACAGACATTGTTTCCGACAGTTCACAGAAGCAGTGTGGCGGAAAATTGAGTCCAGATTCATTAGGTTTTTCAGTGTGCTGCTCAAGTCAGTTAAATTGATACATTTCCTAACAAAATTGAAGTGCTTTGTGCTGCCAGCGGAAAGCCTGGTGACCCTGCTCGGCCCACTGAGCAGCCAAAACGAGTTGATGGATCCATTAGGCCGCTCCGAATGCTTCCCCCCCCATCTCCCTCTGTTTCTGAGTGACACAGTAAATCTGAGCCAATTTCAGTCCCTAATCATCATTACAAACCCCCTCCACTGTTCATTTATTACTTCTACAATTCTAATACGGCACACAAATGGGTCAGCACCCGGGGAGGCAAATGTAACGGCACCAACAGGCTTAAAGAGCCCATAATCCTTTCCCTCGGCTTTATCGGCGATGCCAAACGCTGCCTGGTTTCCGCCTTTCCGCCCCTTCCGCCCTCTCCCCAAGAGGCCGGCGGCCAGGTGATCTGTTGATATTGGCTTGGCCGCAAGATCAGGCCAAGATATGGATCTTGGCTATAAGATCAGGGGCGAAAGCTATCCAGAGGCTAGGAGCGCTCTCAGCAAAACCAAACACAAAGGGGGAACTCGAATGGCAGGTGGCGGAGATGGAAAGGAAGACCTGCACCCAGGAAGAGAAATCAAAAGAAGGCTGTAATGGATAAGGGCCATTAAAGGGCCACAATATGGCGATGCCTTTGGGCCGGCTCAGGGTAACAGCAAGGTTTGTTTGTCAAGTGCATGGCTCCCTCTCTCTCTCTCTCTCTCTCTCTCTCTCTCTCTGTGTGTGTGTGTCTCTACGCATGTGTGTAATTTCAGACAGAGAGATCGGCAGGAGCGCTGGCCAGCTCCTGGGGGCTGAAGTGCCAAGCCGTTTGGCACACGCATTGGATTGACAGCTGCCTGGCGCAGGGTTTTGGGTGGCAGAGCTGCCACGGCATGGCCGGGGCTTGATGAGCGCGCGGAATGGCAAGCATGTGTCAGGGATCTGGTATGGCGATTAGAGTTTTGGTTTTGCATCTGGTGGGCTTTGTCTGAGCCGTTCCGGTGCGGCGGGGGGAACGGAGAGTTCCCTCTCTCCGCCACAACGCCTCCATCGTGGAGGGGAAATGTCACCGCAAGCCCGTCGCTCCCGTTCTGGCCAATAGCTTGCTGAGATGCACCGTGTGTGTGTAAGTAAGATCCCAGATTTTGAGATCCACATGATTCACTTTAGAGGTAGATTCTGCTCCTGAAACACCTTCTTTCAGCAAGTAACAAGAGTATAATAGCACAATTATATAATACCCTACAGGATCAGGCCCATGGCCCATCTAGTCCAGCATCCTGTTCTCACAGTGGCCAACCAGATGCCTGTGGGAAACCAGCAAGAAGGATTTGAGGACAAGATCCTTCTCCCCTCCTGTATCTTCCAGGACCTGGTCTTCAGAAGCATTGCCAGGCATCCTGGCTAGTGGTCATTGATAGCCTTCTTTTACAGCCATCCAGGTTGGGAGTTCCACAGTTTAACTATATGTTGCACGAAAAAGTCCTTCCTTTTATCTGCTTTTTATCTTCCAACGTTCACCTCAGAATGGAAGATCTTGCCTGGCTTGCAAATATCTCTGGTATAAAAATGTACGGAACCCACAATATAAGGTTTCCAAAGGCTTAGAACAGACATGTCCAAAGTCTGTTTCGGGGGCCTAATCCTGGGGTAAAATTGTAACAAAACCTCAACAACTTCAATCCTAAAAAAAGCTCAACAACTAAGGTTGGCCCTTTGGTCAGCCCTCACGGCCCTCACTTTATCAAATCTGGCCCTCTTTGAAAAAAGTTTGGACACCACTGGCTTAGAGGATAAAAATATTTTTTTTGTTCTGTGAGGTGGAGCTTTTGTCATTTATTTATACCAATGCAACTAACCTCCAGCACTCTTTGGCTATACCAATGAGGGAAATACGGACCTCTTAATGTTTCTGCTAACAGGTGTCTCTTCCCAACTTCTGACTTTGCTGTCAAATCGAGAGAACAGATACGTTTCAAGTTTGTTGTTGTTTTTATTGTGTTTCTATTTTATTATATGTTGGAGTGAAATGAACTTTATTTCAATAAAAATAAATAAAAAATCTCTTCTGAGAGAACTGAGTGTGTTTACTTGCCTCTTGGAGCTAAGCAAGCTCAAATGATGTTTCCTTGTTTAAGCAATCTTTTACACCCTTCAAGAGTTAAACATAATTTGGCGTCCCCCCCACCCTTCCCCTCTTACTATATAGCAGCTTTCCTCTGGAAACTCTTTATATATATATTGTTTTAACTGTTGGAAGTCATCCTGGTTTGTTGAAGAGGGTATAAAAGTTTCAGATGAATTTCATTTTGCTGGGAAGGGAGAGCTGTTATTAGACCAGTATAACTTTAATAAATAAACCCTGGAAGAACCCGGAGTTTCGGCTGCTTTATGAATGGTCAAGGCTGCCTAATTTCAAATGAGCCAAAGTTCTCGTTTTCACGTGGCAGGGTTCCAGGAGAGCCATTTCACATGCTTCTTCATGGACTTGCAGACCAGTTCTTGGACCAAATGCTGTGCAAATAGGAAGGGCTGTTGTCGTCATTGTCAACAAAGTGGAACCTGTAACAATTTTGTCTTGATACTGCATTAATCTGCGATTCCCCCCCCCCTCAAAAGTCGGTACACAAAATTTGCATTTAAATACTGCTTAAATATGGGCCTTATCACAAAAGAAACACTTAAATGTTTATCTCAATGTATGCATATTATAAACACATTTCATCCTAAAATACAGGTATTGATGGATCTTTGGTATGTTTTATGAGCCGAGGACTAGCTTCACAAAATTCAGAGATGTGCCGAATTCAGGGGGATGATTATGTTCCAATCCATGTATCAGGTCAATTTTCTTTAAAAGTGGACACAACAAAATTCTCCTTCATCTCTAGTCACAACAGAGAATACTACGCTAGACAGACAAATTGCCTGATCTGCTGCAAAGGTG
The DNA here is from genome assembly GCF_964106645.2 of Podarcis pityusensis. Classification (NCBI taxonomy): domain Eukaryota; kingdom Metazoa; phylum Chordata; class Lepidosauria; order Squamata; family Lacertidae; genus Podarcis; species Podarcis pityusensis. Next base: position 5,476,273 of record NC_138039.1, on the reverse strand, counting down.
CTTCTTGTGTTCGTTGGCTAAGTAGAATATTGACTGGCCCAGGTAGTGTACAATCACTGAAGTTTGTTCTGGAAAATAAAAAGCACTTCCAGAAAATTTTGCACAGCCATCTGCCACCTGATAGCTATTTTGCTGTCAACTACATATCACAGATCTGCCCCAGGTGTTGTGGGACTGACAAATTTTTATTGCTGGGCTTCTATAGTGATTTGGAAACCACTGAGCTGGGCGGCCCCGGGCAAGTAGCTCTTCTAACAGCTCTAGATGGGCAGGCATCTATCGTAGGATAGATCATACGATGATAGGATGATTTTGAACTTAAGTTCAGCTATGACTTCAGCAGGGAACCCTTGGATTCAACCTTTCAGGACCTTCTGTGCTGGAGGAACATCTTGGCAAGGTCAGTTAAAAGTCTTCCTATCGTGGGATTATCTGACCTCTTTGGAAGTTCAATAGATGTGCCTATCTAATATTGCTTTTGCCGAAATACCTTCTGAATGCAGCATTCACACATTACGCAGCATCCTGGAAACCTTCCCTACATGGCCCCAGCACGTGACTCACCATTTGGATCAGCTGGGAGTAACTGCAGAAGATGAGATTTCCGAACCTTGTTCTGGTGTCCCACCAATATCCATCTTCATTGGAAGTCTATGAAGTCTAGTGTTAGGAGAGAGGAAGGAAAACTATCCACTTTCTACAAGCATGATTTTATAAACTTCTTTTGAAGACGGTCTAAGAAGTCATCGCATGTGTGCACCACATTTTTAAAAAAGATAATGTTATTTATTTACTGCACAAAATCCACATGATCCTCTCAGTGGTCCACAGTGCGCCTCAGACAGCCTACTAATTCATGCGTTGGCGCATTGGGCTTGCGCAAACTGAACAGAACCTTCTGCTGTCCTCAGAGCCAAGTTCTTAGTGCAGGTTGTGAACATCTGTCTTGGCATATGTTCAGAGCATACATCTTCTTTTCCTTACACCAGAGTAACTTGAGAAGCAGCATGAAGAAGCATCTCAGGCCTTGGAATCCCACCTAAGACAAGAGCTGGAGTTCTGTTTGTGAGTTGGACTGATGCTAGAATCTGGGGTGGTGACCCAGAAGAGGACATTCCCTCTGGCGGCCCCTAAATTGTGGAAATCCTTTGCAGTAGAACAGTATCTGGCACCTTCATTATACATCTTTTGGTGAATGCTAGACACACCTTTTCACCCTGGCTTTAGACTCTTGAGGTGAATATTTTTAGGACCTGCCTGTTTTTGTAATTCTAAGTTGTCTAAAACTGTTTTCAAAAGGTGTAATATCGTGTGTTCATATGCATGTTGTGTTTTAATTGTTGAAACCTGCCCTGGGACCCTAGAGTGAAGGATGGGTTATAAATTGTAGTAGTAATAATAATGCTAATAATTTGACAAATAAATTGTGCATGGCTTACTTGTAAATAAACGTGGATAGGTTCAAACTTCAAAACATGCTGAAAGTATTTTATTTCCAGTGATTGCTTGGATTCTGGGGAAAATGACTGGTACTTGTGTATCAGATAAACCATTTGTTTTAAAGTTTCATTAAAATGCAACTTTAAAAGGATTAAGCAAGTTTAATAAAAGAGACCCAAGTCACTGTGTTATGACTCATCGAAGGCAAGTGGAGGCCACTATCTTATGGAATTCCCTGCCGAAAAAAGAGACATCCGGCTTCATCAATTCAGCATTTTAAGAAAGTTTTAATATTTCATCTATTTTCCCTGGCTTGTAATTGAAGGTGTTATTGTGTAGACTGCTGCCGGAGTTGTTTCTTAAATGGCACTCAAAAATGCTCACTCTTGTTTAATTGTATTTATTGTCTGACTTACTGCTTATATTTGACTTGCTGTTCTGTGATATGATTTTTCACATTCAGTACACTGCCCTGGTATCTCATGTATGAAGGGGACACATAGACACACCACACACACACACACACACACACACACGTGTGTATTGGTTCAAGGCAGGGCCGGGTTTAGGTTTGATGTGGCCCTAAGCTACTGAAGGCAATGGGGCCCTTTATATGTCCAGCTGTCCTTTGTCAACAACAAATTGTCGCTGTTTCTTGTGTTGAATAAATGCTATATGGTAATTTATGGATCTAATAGGTATCTAAAGCCATTTGCACATGCAGAATGTAGGCACCCTATATATAGAAAGGAGCAAACCAGTGATATTTGAGGGAGCAGGCTAGCAGGCGGGGCCCATGACTTACATCATAGGAGCCTACACAACACAAAACACTGTTGCTGTATATAGGTTTTATTTTATTTGTTTTTTTATCCTATATTTTGGAAATGTACACCCAGTTTTTTCCCTTTAATTTTTTTTGGGGCCCCCAAGAGAGTGCGGCCCTAAGCTATAGCTTGTTTAGCTTATATGTAAATCTGGCACTGGTTCAAGGTCCCAGGAGATTGAAGACCCATCATTTCTGCAGCAGGGACTCTGTCCCCAGCATCTTAGAGCTGCCCAACCAGCGTGAAAGGAGAGTTTTTTTAGCCACAGAGGCCTTCTCCTCTCACTCACTGTGCTGGTTGGAGCCAATCAGAACGACAGAGGTGAGCCAGTCATTGAGGATCGGCTCCTAGGATCACTGTGGAGAAGGCACACGGGAAGAACACTGGGGGAGAGTTGTCCTGTATGCTCCAAAGCCAAGCATTTAGGAACACTGAAAACCCAAAGTCCTTCCGTTTCAAGAGAACGATGTGCAAGTTCTGTTACGTGCAACGGAACTTCAAGGAAAACGCAACTTGAGTCGTGCCAAAAGAAGATATCACAGCACTCCAAATCATTTGCCCATGTACGTGCACAGATAATAGTAGACGTAGCTTCAAGGGAACATACACTGAACATTGCAACACATCCCTAATCATTATAACGGCATAATTAGAAAATTATTGTGTGATCTTAGAGGGTTGTATAATCTCAGAAGGGGGCGTGGCTGTGACTGTCACAAAGGGATCCTGCACACATGCTATGAAGTGAGGCAGCCAGAGACATACCTTTTGCGAGGGGTCAACCTGTTGAGTCAAATTGTGAAGGTTGGCATGTGAAGTCCCTGTCCTACTGGAGCTGTGGAGCAACTCTGACCAAGAACTGGATTCAACTCTGTGGGTGCTGATGGATGGATGGATGGAGCTCGGACCCAGGGGAGCCATTCCCTTCTTTTGACCTCTTGGAGGGGTGGGTGTGGCTATGGCATCCAATATAAAGGCTGTTCAGCTGGTGAACGAGGAGAGCAAACTCCAGCTGAAGGTCCCATGGGTGGTAGGTGACATATCTGAGGAGGCTGGGCAAAGCCATCTTGATGGTCTTGGAGGTTAGGTTAGGCAAGGAGGTGCTGAATAATGTTGGGAAGGGGTTGCTCAGGAAACTGGGGAGACATGGCTGGGTGGGATCATTCGTACAAACACGAGTCGCAAGTTCCACCCATAGCCTAATAAGACTTGCAATTAGTGCTTAGTGGCCGAACCTACTGAAGCTCGATATGGGCTTGCCGTTCAGCCGTAGAAGAGATTAACGGGGACCGGCTTTTAATCTCATCTGGCATTCCCAGCAGATTAAGAACGGTTTGTTTCACTGTTGGGCTTGTGGATTTCTTGCTCAGCGTAATCTTAAGGAAGCAGCGGATTTATCCCAGGAAAGAACCTAGTAGGAGTCATAAGCCATGAATTACGGATATACATTTGAATTAGCGAGACGGGTGGGGGAGGATGAAGGAGAGGAGGGAGAGCAAAGGCGGAATGGCTTCTCATTTCTAAGGTACACTTATCAAGCACTAAACAAGGGGGAGGTTTGGGTGAATGCGTTCCTCATGGAGGCGCATGGGGGCGCAGAGCTGTGCTCACCACATCAGGGAAGCCGTTTGGAAAACTAAAGCCCGCTCTGAAATCTATGTTTACACATGTATATCAACTGCCCGACGAGAGAGGGTCAGAGGAGAATTTTGCTCCTTTGAATTTTCAAGTGATCTGACCTAACACACAGTTCCCAGACTTATTCGCAGATGACAATTACACCACACACTTCTCCAGATTTTGCAGAGCAGTTTGGCTTGACTGCAGAATGTGTTCAAAATGTGCATATTAGGGGAAAGTACATTAAAACATGTATGATTTAAATGCAGTGTTTTGAGGCAGTTAAAAGCAACAACAACAACAACAAAAAACTCCATAGAAATTTGACCAGAATGGACATGATCAAACACTTGTGAAACTGACAAGGAAGGGGAATAAGCTGATCCGATGTTCACCCCTTTCTGAGGACCAGTACAGTGAATGGATGGCATTCATAGGTGAATGAGGTTTAGTCTATGCAAGCAGCAGACTTGGTGGAATCACTGTTGGGTTCTTAGACTATACCACCATCAACTGCAAGTGGGGGAAATTTAGCCTGACTAAATGCTTCTTCCCCTCTGTGAAGGAACTTCTTGAATGGCAACAAAAATCCTGCATGCAGATAGAGAAGGGGTGCAATCCAGTATTATGATCAGCAATCTCTCTAAAGAATATATCTCCCAGGAATAGTTTTGCTGCATGACTCGTTGCTTGCAAGGATGGGCAAACAATATGTCAATTTCAGTTTCTCATTTTTCCAGTCTTAAACTCAGTTCTCCACTTTTCCACATCAGTTTGTGAATAATTCTTAAAGAAGTCCTTGTGAAAATTCGCCAGCATTCTAGTGCTTTTTTTTTAATCCTACCATGCACTTTTAAATGTGCAATTTTGACTGAAATACACATTTTTGCAAGGATGCTTCCCCTAATACAATGCAATTTTGCACGTTGTTTTTACTAATATATGCATTCCTATGCAAACTTTACCCCAATATATGCATTTTTGGGCCCATTACTTGGCTGGAGAATGGTATTGCAAAATTCAGAGATGTGCAAATTTTGCAGGGCAGCTGTGTTTCAGGTCACCTGTGGTTCTCAAAACATACCTATGGTCACACATCTCCAAAAACATCTCCATTTATTTTGGATTCAGCTGCCAATTCTCAAGGGTTGGTTCACATTAGCAAGGGAGTCCTTCAACATTTGATCTCTGGCTGCTGAATATGTGAATGGGATCCTTTGAAGAGCACGGTGCCTATGAGAGATCAGAAACCTCCTCTTAGCTGATTCTGTCTGTGATAGGCCATCCAGACAAGGAAGCATCATACAAGGTGGCAATCATCAAGTGATGAGCTCATCAAATGATAGACCACCACCATCTTCTCAAACAACAGGTCCCCAAAGGGGATATTAGCCACCCACAGATAGTTGTATGACAAATCTGGGGCAAGAGAGGTCCTCCTAAGGTTGCAATACGCCACTATCTCTTTCAGGGCAGATAGCATCTTCCCTTCCTCCAACAAGGGAGAAATCAGACCCTAGACCCACCCAGTCAACCCCCTTCAGCTAGCCCTAAGAGGCCAAGATAAGCAAGGGGCAAGGGGGCAGCTGGTCTACACACTTCTCTAGACAGCTTGGACACATTCTCAGGCTGCAATAATTGAAACTGATCCAGTACAGATGGAAAGGGACGCGGGTGGCGCTGTGGTCTAAACCACCCAAGCCTCTTGGGCTTGCCGATCAGAAGGTCGGCGGTTTGGATCCCTGCTCCTGCCAACCTAGCAGTTTGAAAGCACGTCAAAGTGCAAGTAGATAAATAGGTACCTCTCCGGTGGGAAGGTAAACTGCGTTTCTGTGCACTGCTCTGGTACTATGTGTTTATTTGTAAGCTGCCATTAGTCCCATCAGGGAAAATGCAGGGTATAAACAAACAAAAACAAACAAACAAACAAACAAACAAACAAACAAACAAACAAAGTAACAGTATTTGCACCACCTGCACACACACACACACACACACACACACACACACACACAGTTAGTTAGTTAGTTATTTAGTTAATATACCACCCTTCATCTGTAGATCTCAGGGCGGTTCACAACATAAAAATACAATAAAGGTGCCGACTGTCCTGTTTCATTGCTCACAGGTCAGCCAAGTGCCCAGGTGACTTCCATGCTCCACAGAGACAGCCAGCCCATTTAGGAACATAGAACTGCAGAGTTGGAAAGGCCCATGGGGGTCATCTAGTCCAACCCCCTGCAATGCAGGAACCTTTTGCCCAACGTGGGGCTTGAACCCACAACCCAGAGGTTAAGAGCCTCGTGCTCTACCAACTGAGTTATCCCATTGTCATTGTGACAAATGGCCCCATGCACCTCACATTTCACAGGGAGCAAGAGCCTCAACAGAACTGCCTGCCGTGTCAGTCAGCAAATCCCCACAGATCAGGGGAAACCCCTGCAGATCCGGGAGGTCCAAGTGGACCACAAGCATTGCTGTTTTTCTAGAAAAAGAGGGGCTGGGACTCACCATGAACACCTCCCTTGTTCTCTTATAATGGCAATGGCATCCACCTGAGAGGCGCCGGAATTGAGTTTTAGTGAGTTCCGGCTGAAAAAAAGCCCTGGCCGCAAGAGGACTTTGACATGGAACTGCCCATTGGACTGTCCTGCCCTAGAGAATTCAGAAATCCATCCGATTCTAGAAGTCTATGAGGATGGGCTCTGTCAATGGGTCCTCCAATATGAGGTTGCTGTGTTCAGACCAAGCCTTACCACAAGTGCTTAAACCCCATCCTGCCTTCCAGTACTGATTTCTTCTTCCCTGCTAACGTTCTGATTGGAAGCTCCCTGGGGCAGAGACTTGCATTTTATTTATTTATTCCTTTGCAATTTGTTATTCTCGCCTCACACCCTCCATGCATATTGACGGTGCAGCATAACAGCAGCGAGAACAGTAATTAGAATAGCAACAACAACAATAATATCTTGTCTGTTTCCAGAAGCAACAAACATATGAATTTGGTGTTCGTGCCACCAATAAGGAATTAAACATTGGATCTGGCAAGGAACCTTCTACACCTTATGAGTTTCTGCGCTTCCTATCAGACGCTGATCACGCTTAAATTTTTGTGTGTGTCTGTGCGCCTCACTTGCACACTCTCCTTGAAGTACGTACACACACACACACACACACACACACACGACATATTTAAGGCAAGTGTCATGTCTGCTTGTTTGGTAGCAGTGAATTTTCTCTGTGTTTATCCCCCAGAGGGGTTGTTTTGTGGCTTTATTGACTAAATAACGGTATTGATTTCTTAAGAGCTTTCCCACTTCCTTTCAATGGGAGATATCGTTTTGTCTCTCCCTCCTCATCTCTGGACACTGGGTGAGAAGTTCTTTTTAGTGACACCATAAATTTCCATCTCGGCTTTGTAAACAAGTGTTGTGCTGTCCACAGGGGTTAATTTGGTCATGTTAAATGTTCTGATGATTCCTCCTGGGCTTCGGGAGAGTAGACCGTGGCTCCCAAGAAAAAGCAGCTTGAAGAGAAGGCATCCTCCTCCTTTCACACTTTCTCTATGGTTACACCATCCACCCTGACATCATTCGTGCAACCTGCTGGTAATTAGCCAGGGAACCAGTTCCCCATCCTTTAGAGAGGAGGAAATTGATTCCCCACCTCCTGTTCCATTATTTTTTTTTTTTGTCTTGGTGGTCCAGTCAGCACTGGGTTCCCCTTCTCCTGGATTCTACATCCACATTGGTTTGTTTATTTAGGGACTGGATTTTCCTTTCCTCCATTCCTCCCAAAGGAGCCGAGGGGGAGGCAAACAATCAAGCAATTAAAAAGAAAATCAAAACAATTAAGAACCAAATGTTGGAAGATTCAGAACAGATCAAAGAAAACCCTTCTTTGCGCGGTTGAACTATGGAACTCTCTGCCACAGGAGGCAGTTACGGCCACCAACCTCAATGGCTCTAAAGGCAGATGAGACAAATTCATGGAGTGGTAGGCTATTGACGGCTGCTAGCCATTATGGCTGTGTTCTACCTCCACAGCAAATTGGGACGCGGGTGGCTCTGTGGTCTAAACCACTGAGCCGCTTGGGCTTGCCGATCAGAAGGTTGCCAGTTCAAATGCCAACGACGGGGTGAGCTCCCATCGCTCTGTCCCACCTTCTGCCAACCTACCAGTTTGAAAGCACACCAGTGGAAGTAGATAAATAGGTACCGCTGCAGCAGGAAGGTAAACGGCGTTTCCGTGCACTCTGGTTGCCTTCTGGAGCCAGCATAGTGTAGTGGTTAAAAGCAGTGGATTTGTAATCTGGTGAACAGGGTTCGCTTCCCCGCTCCTCCACATGCAGCTGCTGGGTGACCTTGGGCTAGTCACACTTCTCTCTGAAGTCTCTCAGCTTCACTCACCTCACAGAGTGTTTGTTGTGGGGGAGGAAGGGAAAGGAGGTGGTTGGCCACTTTGAGACTCCTTAAGGGGAGTGAAAGGTGGGAAATAATAATAATAATAATAATAATAATAATAATAATAATAATAATAATGTTATTATCCCTGGGCTCAGGGAGGCTAACACCAATAAAATCACAGTAAAAACATAATAGGGGGGGAAAAACCAATTTAAAATACAGGTTAAAATGTGATTTAAAATGCAGCCTCATTTTAAAAGTAGCCAATAGATCAAGACCATAAGGGGAGGGAAACATAAGGGTCAGACTGAGTCCAAACCAAAGGCCAGGTGGAACAGCTCTGTCTTGCAGGCCCTGCGGAAAGATGTCAAGTCCCGCAGGGCCCTAGTGTCTTGTGACAGAGCGTTCCGCCAAGTCGGGGCCAGTACTGAAAAGGCCCTGGCCCTAGTTGAAACCAATCTAACCACCTTGCGACCAAGTCCAAAAACCTCCTCCTCCTCCTTCCATCATGGGGTCCCGTTGCGCCAGAAGTGGTTTAGTCCTGCTGGCCACATGACCCTGAAAGCTGTCTGTGGACAAACGGCGAGACGAGCGCCGCAACCCCACAGTCACCTTTGACTGGACTTAACCAGGGGTCCTTTACCATTTACTTACTTTTACCCCCACAGGTGTATATAGAGAAGAATGCTGCTAAATGCTGGTTGCTGGAAGCCACAGGAGGGGAGAGTTGCTCTGGTTCTCAGGTCCGGCTTCCCACAGGTACCTGTTTGGCCACAGGGAGAACACGATACTGGACTAGGTGGGCAATTGGCCGGATCCAGCAGGTTGCATTTTAAGGTCCTATGTTCTTATGGTTAGGACACTCTGCTCTGAATCAAGATCTCAAGATCAGGAGATGGTTGTTGGCTTCTGCCCTCTGAATGTGTGAACACTCTTGTCCTGTTTCACAGCAGTAATAATAATAATAATTTTTTTTATTTATACCCCGCCCTCCCTGGCCAGAGCCGGGCTCAGGGTGGCTAACACCAGTAAAATCATAATAGGAAAAAAACCCCAATTTAAAATACGGGTTAAAATGCAATTTAAAATGCAGCCTCATTTTAAAAGTAGCTCATAGATCAAAACCATAAGGGGAGGGAAAACATAAGGGTCAGACTGAATCCAAACCAAAGGCCAGGCGGAACAGCTCTGTCTTGCAGGCCCTGCAGAAAGATGTCAAGTCCTGCAGGGCCCTGGTCTCTTGTAACAGAGCGTTCCAGCAAGTCGGGGCCAGTACTGAAAAGGCCCTGGTCCTAGATGAGACCAATTTAACCACCTTGCGACTTGGGACCTCCAAAATGGTGTCATTTGTAAACCTTAAGGTCCTCTGCGGGGCATACCAGGAGAGGTGGTCCCGTAGGTACATAGCTGTGACCACCCAATCACAAGAATGGGGGGCTGAGTGAGTGCATTCTCTCTCTCTCTCTCTCTCTCTCTCTCTCTCTCTCTCTCTCTCTCACACACACACACACACACACAGAGTCCCCAAACCAAAACAGCCTGTTTTCCCTTTTAAAAAAATCAAATCAAACAATCCCCATCTCCCTTTGAAGGGGCCAATAAAACAAAAAAAACAAAAAACAAAAAACACACACACAAACCAGTACATTTTTTCCTCCTTTTTTTCTATTAACTGGCAATTGAACCAAAAAAGAGAAGAAAAACCTTTCGCTTTCCCCACTTTAGCCGCAGTAAATAGAGACTGACAGTTTATTTCCGACCTCCTGGTTTCAGAGTGCGGGGACAGGCGCACGCAAACACACACACACAGAACGCCGAGCGTAAACAAGCCCCCAACGTTTGAAATAAATACTTATGGGCCCAATGACAGACACGGCAGAACACAGCCAGCTCTCCGTAGCAATCTTTCTGAGCTGTCACACTCTCTGATCGGTCTTTCCCCCTTTTTTTTAAACACAAACACAGCTGATTTCTTATCAAATGTAAAAAACCTAGGCGGCACTTTCTTAAATGGTTACCGCGAGCATGAAATTGACATTGTGAATCATATATGACACTGCCTTGTCTACTTTGTAATTGATCTGTGCTTAGGAAAAGCAGACAGAGCTTGTACATCTTCAGTTCCAATCACCTGCCTCCTCTTCTCTCTCTCTCTCTCTCTCTCTCTCTCTCTCTCTCTCCTTCTTCCTTCCCTGTAGCGCATACCAAATTTCCAAAGAATTTACTCAGGACCTCAAGTGACAGCAAATTGTTATAAACTGTAAGGGCAATGTTTTTTTAATATTCTTTTTGGTTCTTTTTTTTTTTTTTTTTAAAAGGAAGATTAAAAGGGTTTCATTTGTTTGAAGAAAAGGTTTTTAAAAGGCTCTAATCCTCCGAGGTGTCACTTTTAATGTTGATGAATTCATTATTATGCATTTCAGACGGTTGTAATTGGTTAATCCAGAAATTTTCTCCCTTAGGGAAGAAAGCGGGGGGGGGGGGGGGGGAGAGAGTTGGAATGAAGAAAGGAAAAGGATGGGATGCAAGGCAAATCAAAGAGGTTCGCCCCCTCTTTTTCTGTCTTTTTTGCTGCTGCTGATGGCACCTGTGCCACCCTGAGCTTGGCAGTCCAATAAAACAAAAGTAAAGGGAGATTGGCATCTTAACAGGATCCCATTTGGTTCGGTTAACTGAGTGCCATTTGGAAACCAAAGTTGTCCATCACGGCATGAAAGAAGGACCCTGCAGACAGGGGGAAGGAACCTCCCTGGGAAATCAGGAACCATTCATTTGTTTCCCCATCATATGAGAATGAGTCTGTCCATCTGATTATTCATCGGAGGGGGTGGCAACCATTTAAGCCATGGGTAGGCAAACTAAGGCCCGAGGGGCTGGATCCGGCCCAATCGCCTTCTCAATCCGGCCCGCAGATGGTCCAGGAATCAGCGTGTTTTTACATGAGTAGAATGTGTCCTTTTATTTAAAATGCATCTCTGGGTTATTTGTGGGGCCTGCCTGGTGTTTTTACATGAATAGAATGTGTGCTTTTATTTAAAATGCATCTCTGGGTTATTTGTGGGGCATAGGAATTCGTTCACCCCCCCAAAAAAATATAGTCTGGCCTCCCACAAGGTCTGAGGGACAGTGGACCGGCCCCCTGCTGAAAAAGTTTGCTGACCCCTGACATTTTAAGCAGACCTTGCCACTGTCTCGTTTTGACCAAGACATCTACCGCCCTGGCTTTTTCTATGGGAAAGTGTTCCTTGGTTTTGGAACGCTTTGGTTTTGGAACGGACTTCCGGAACAGATTAAGTTTGAGAACCAAGGTACCACTGTACTTGTCAATCTCTCTTCCCATGGAATTCTGGGAATTGTAGATCTGGGGAGGGTGGAATAGGGACCTCCTAACAACTCTCGGCAACCTCAGCAAGCTATCTAGCTCCTTGAACTGCACTTCCCAGAATTCTTTGCAGTGCAAAACATATGGAGGGCAGAAACCAGGCTAACGAAAACTGGGTGTGTGTCCCAGGCTAGAACCGAGGAAATGCAGACGCAAACCCTCCCTCAGACGCAAAGCTCACACGATGGTCTTGGATCAACCCCCCACACCTGGTCTTTAATGTACCTCACAGGGCGGTTGTGAAGATCAAACAGATTGGGGACGGTACGATATGTGCCACGTTCGAGAATGCTGGGATAAACCTATAGCAAGCAAGAATCAGCTAGCCGGGCTCGTGAGCTCGCGGGCTGCCGATGACGGAAGTTTGAATGTAAATGTTACATCACGTGCAATTTACATAACGGCCCAGTTGTCATGACACCACGCGCATAAAAATCAATCAATAAATAAGTGGAATTGGTGTCAATGGAAATTTTGCGCAAACGCGAGAGCTAAAGCACGACCCATTCATTTGGGAAGGCCAATTTCCATTTGCTCTCATGTGATATTTCTCCCTCCTCTTTTTTTAAAAAAAGCTTTGCCGGGGGTGTGTGTGTGTGCATTTTGAATGCGAGCTTGTAATACGCCCCTGTTGATTTCATTCAGGAATCAGAACGGTAATAAGGAATGTTTATTCTTTTATCAGATTGATGGAGATCTTCCGCCTCTACGAGGAAGGCCCTTTTCTCAGGTGCGCCTGCCGCAAACACCCAAAGGAGGGGCGGATTTTGTAATCCAGTGGGAGAAATCCGTTGGGGTGGAGAGATCTCAGAAGCACCATGTCCATTATCTCAAGAGGCAGGAGGTCAGTTTCATGAGTGAATCCTAATTTGTCTAGGGTATTTCATATCTGTGGATAATAAGAGGGACGTGATCTAATGTTCAGTGCGGCTTTTGCATGCCAGAAGGCAGTCAGATCCAGCTATCGTGCAGTTGGAGGCAGAAGGGAGGCAAAGGGAGACCTCCCAGGCAGCTGGTTGATCAAAGCGATAGTCAGGCGCGACCGGGATGCCTTAAAATCTCTTACGAAGTGTCAGATTGGTGCAAGGTAGACTTCTCCAGTGGGTGACACTATCCCATCACCTGTGTTGCAGTAAGATGCTAGTCCAGTTCGCTTTTGTATGTGGAGCAGGAAGAGACGCCATCTTGACCTTTGCCTCAGGCAGCAAAATGACTTGGGCCAGTCCTGTTTGTAACCACGCAGCTCACAGAATCATAGAATTTGTGATGGCCTGGGCCTGGGGCTCGGAACCAGAGGAGTCTCAGTCTGCACCGGATCCTTTGCCTCAGGCATCATTTGAACCAAGTCTGGGGCCTGATCCTGAAGAGTCCCAGTCTGCACAGGTTCCCCTGCAACAAGCACCAGCTGGGCCGAGTCCGGGGCCTGAGCCTGCCCTGGGTCCAGATGCGGGGATTACCTCGTTGCCTTCAGCTGGGCCATCACTTACAGCTGCTCCACTACCGGTTGGGTCAGGGGAGGCTCAGATGACCCCTGGGTCTAGTAACCCATCAACATCTCTGAGCTGCAGAGACTGAGGTCTGAGAGAAGGAGAGACCTGAGTATTCGCAGGAGGAGTGCTTGCCTTCGGGCGAAACTGGGAGGTGAGTTGCCAGGGGATCAGGACTGGACGCTAGCCCGACAAAGATAAAAGCCTGTCGGACCCTGCCCCAGGTTGTGGGAGCAACATTGCTGTTTGCTAGATCCTGTACCTGTCCTTGCCTGGTTTCCTGCCTCGTGTTCTGCCTTGGCCCTGTCGGACTGACTCCCAGCGGAACCTTCAGATTCTGGACCGGTCCTGGACCGCGTTTCATGGGTTACCCCCGGGCCCAGCACAGAATTGTAGAGCTGGAAGGGACCCCAAGGGTCATCTATTCCAACCCCCTGCAATGCAGGGATCTCAGCTAAAGCATCCATGGATAGATGGCCACTCAAGCTCTGCTTAAAAACTTCCAAGGAAGGAGAGCCCACCACCTCCCGAGGGATAGTGTTCCACTGTCAAACAGCTCTTACCTTCAGAAAGTTCCTCTTGATGTTTATTCAGAATCTCCTTTCTTGTTACTTGAAGCCATTGGCTTGGATCCTATCCTCCATAGCAGGACAAAAACTTGCTCCATCTTCCATGTGGTAGCCCTTGAGATATTTGAAGATCATATCTCCTCTCTGTCTCCTCTTTTCCAGGCTAAACATACCCAGCTCCCTCAACTGTTCCTCACAAGGCTTGGTGTCCAGAGTCCAGACCCTTCATCGTCTTGGTCTCCCTCGTCTCCACACCTTCCAGCTTGTCAACGTCCTTCTTAAATTGTGGTGCCCAGAACTGGTGCCCAGTTGTGGCCTTGAGGACCACCTTCTTCTACTTCGGCCTCCCTCTATGCTTCGATCGGGATGCTGGACTAGAAATGCCATTGGCTTCATCAAGCAGGTACTACTTATGTTCCTTTTTTGATAAAATGATTGATAAGTTGCTTTTCTTCCCTTGCTTTGACAATATTAGTCCATGCGATCCTTTGAACCTCATTTGTATTATTATTTTTTCCGGTGGAAACTGTGTCCAGTTCTGGGCACCACAGTTCAAGAAGGACACTGACAAACTGGAACGTGTCCAGAGGAGGGCAACCAAAATGGTCAAAGGTCTGGAAACGATGCCTTATGAGGAACGGCTAAGGGAGCTGGGCATGTTTAGCCTGGAGAAGAGGAGGTTAAGGGGTGATATGATAACCATGTTCAAATATATAAAAGGATGTCACATAGAGGAGGGAGAAAGGTTGTTTTCTGCTGCTCCAGAGAAGCGGACACGGAGCAATGGATCCAAACTACAAGAAAGAAGATTCCACCTAAACATTAGGAAGAACTTCCTGACAGTAAGAGCTGTTCGACAGTGGAATTTGCTGCCAAGGAGTGTGGTGGAGTCTCCTTCTTTGGAGGTCTTTAAGCAGAGGCTTGACAACCATATGTCAGGAGTGCTCTGATGGTGTTTCCTGCTTGGCAGGGGGTTGGACTTGATGGCCCTTGTGGTCTCTTCCAACTCTATGATTCTATGATTCTATGAAATGGCTTGGGGACCTTTGGTCTGGCGAAAAGTGGCCTAGAAATCTTTTAAATAAACCAACAAACTCAAGGCCTATGGCTGGTGGGCCAAATTCCTGGAGGATCCGTTGCATTTCTCTGTCTTTCCAGCAGCCAGTGGAAGGTTAGACTCAATCCAAGAGAATCATTGTCAGACTGAGGTGCCCCTGGCCAGCATTCTGCCTCTCTCGGAATGAGTAGGGGGAAGAGGGGGTGGGTTGGAAATCAAAACTTTAAGGTATATGAACTGTGAAATTAAATCGAAATACTCAAATAAGGAATCACATAACAACATAAGCAAAGATGTTTACCAGGGCTTGAAGTTAAATACAGATTTTTTCATAAAACCCAAACACGGAATGCAATAAAGTTCTGTGGAATGTTAAATATAATTTACTATTGGGGGGCAGTGAGATGGGGGCCGGCGGGGAGGGGAAAAAAATATATGTTCCCAGCTGTCATAAACCATCTTTTGTGGTGTCATTTACCCTGGAAAAAAAAAGCAAGCAGGCAAGCTGCCCTATAGCAAATTGGTATTTTGTCATTTCTCTCGCCCTGAGCAACCTCGGTCAAATCTGTCACCAGCATTTAAAAGTGTGCCTCGTGCCTGCCAAGTGAGAGCTAATTAACAGAGTGGTTAGAAATATGAGGGACTCCAGCAGAGACCTGTCTCCTTAGGGTGGGGAGAATCACTGGTTAGGACCACCTGCATCAGATTGTCCATGTTCAGGGGCAGAACAAGAGAAGAAGACTCTTGTACTCCTTCCATAGCCGTCAATTTGAAAATAAGGGACCAGCAGCCTCAAAAATAAGGGATCAGCAGCCAAAATAAGGGATTTTCTGAACATAGGTATGTTCAACTTCTGAGCCCCTCCGAGCCAAAGGCAGAAAGCCCAGCCAGCAGCCAAACGAAGCCTCAAGCGGTGGTTCCCACAGCGCAGCAACCCGGCAAAGGGGATGTAGCAAGGAAAACCACCGTCACCTCTCTGCTGGGAAGCGCTGAGCAAAGGCGAGTCCCCAGGCAACGTGGCCGATTTGAGTAGCACAAGGCATGCAAGCTCCACCCCCCAGTCATTCTTAGACTCCTTATTGGGTGAGCAACGCAGCCAAGCAACACAGTTGGAGCCTCCCTCCTCCCTGGCCGGCAGGGAGGGAGGGAGAGGAGCTGCTTCCTTTGAAACCCGGGAAATTTAAGGGACATCATCAATAAGGGACAGCAGCGGGACACAGCGCTGGGGTAAGGGAGTTTCCCGCCAAATAAGGGACGGTTGACAGCTATCACGACTTCCCTTCTTTTGGCCTTCTCAGAGACATCTGGTTGGCCGCTGTCAGAACAGGAAGCTGGACTAGATGCCCCCGCTTTGGACTGGTCCACCTTTAGGGCTCTTCCCATGTTCTTAGTTGTTGGAGGAGAGACAGCAAGAGACAGGTTGGCCTTCACACCTTGCTTGTGGGCCTCCTTGAGACATCTGGTTGAGCCCTGAGAGGTTTCATCCAGCAGGAGTCTTCTTCATATTACAAAAGTTGGGTGTCTCCCTCCCTCTCTGTCGAGTGGGGACAAGAATCCATGGGGTTCCAGGCACTGTGGTCCTTTGGAGAATTGAGACGTGACAGAGACTTTAAGAATTATTAAGAATTTATTCACCTATTAGCACCTTCAGTCTGCAAGGAGCGAGTTCAGATCTTATAGCACGGTCCTTTCTAGAGGGCCTTGTCCCTCACAGCAGAGCAGTCCTGGAGTCCAAGGCATCTCTCCCAGCCAGCCTTCAGCCAGTCTGCCCAAGATGGATCCCAGTCTTTCTTCTTCCTTCTCTT
This sequence comes from Podarcis pityusensis, assembly GCF_964106645.2. Classification (NCBI taxonomy): domain Eukaryota; kingdom Metazoa; phylum Chordata; class Lepidosauria; order Squamata; family Lacertidae; genus Podarcis; species Podarcis pityusensis. Next base: position 5,459,680 of record NC_138039.1, on the reverse strand, counting down.
CCTCCCAGAACACCTTGCCAAAAGCCTCTTTTTTTCCTGTCACCTCACACCCAGTTACCCTGGCAGCCTTCCAACCCCCCAGTCTCTGTTCACACCTCAGGACAAGGAGAAGTTCTCTTCCACTGCCAATGGCTCTCAATGGCTCTGTATTGTTTCTTAAAGGCCCTAGCTTGGCCAGGTCGTTTTGTATAGGCAAGCCCAGAGATTCCTCTGTAATTGTAGTTCTCCCTTAACATCCCAAATGATCAAAATCTTACCATTTATTAATTTCTAGGGTTGGGGGGGGGGGTGTCTCTCCAAATCTATAACAGTATGTTCTAACCCAGAGATGGGGAACCTGGTGCCCTATCATTGGACTCCAGCTCCCATCAGCCCCAGGCAGCATGGCTGGTGGTCAAGGGATGATGGGAGTTGTAGTCCAACAACATTCACAGGTTCCCTAGTCCTTTCACAGGATGTGGGGGTTACATCCAAGTATCAAGAGAAGTGAAGGCATGCTCAGTCTTTGGAGTGCGCTCTCCAATTATTCTTGAGAGTTACTCCTTCGTGTGTGTGTGTGTGTGTGTGTGTGTGTGTGTGTGTGTGTGTCTGTGTGTGAGGGCCTAAGGAAGGGGTGCAGAACCTTTGGCTCTCCAAATATTGCCGGACTCCATTCTCCATTTCCCACCGTCTCTGAGCATTGGCCATGCTGCCTGGGGATGATGGGAGGTGGAGTCCAACCATATTTGGAGGGACACCACTTCCCCATCCCTGGCTTAAGGAGAAGTTCCTTCCTGCAGCCCTGATGCCTTATCACATAGGTGTGCTGGGCCCGGGGGTAACCCGTGATACATGGTCCAGGACAGGTCCAGAATCCGAAGGTTCTGCTAGGAGTCAGTCTGACAGGGCCAAGGCAGGACACGAGGCAGGAAACCAGGCAAGGACAGGTGCAGGATCTAGCATACCGCAATGTTGCTCCCGCAACCTGGGGCGCGGTCCGACAGCCTTTTATCTTTGTCGGGGTAGCGGCCGGTCCTGATCCCCCGGTGACTCACCTCCCTGTCTCGCCCAAAGGCAAGCACTCCTCCTGCGAGTACTCAGGTCTCTCCTTCTCTCAGACCTTAGTCTCTGCAGCTCAGGAGACGTCAGTGGGTTACTAGACCCAGAGGCCACCTCAGCCTCCCCTGACCCAACCAGTAGTGGAGCAGCTGTAAGTGATGGCCCAGCTGGAGGCAACGAGGTCATCCCCGCCTCTGGAGCCAGGGCAGGCTCAGCCCCCTGACTCAGCCCAGCTGGTGCTTGTTTCAGGGGAACCTGTGCAGACTGGGGCTCTTCAGAATCAGGCCCCAGACTTGGTTCAGATGTCTGAGGCAAAGGATCCGGTGCAGACTGAGACTCCTCTGGTTCCACGTCCGAGCCAGAGTCCCAGGCCATCACAATAGGCTACCAGTACACATAGCAGGCAGGGGACTCTCAGTTCTAGCTCCAGGAGCCCCCGGCCTCTTCCTATAACTTTGGGAAAGTCCTAGGATGCCCATAGATCCATGAGCCACACATAGGAATTCGGATCTGCAGAGGTTCCCATACTGGAGTTGAGAGATGTAGATCCTACCTGAGAGCCATCAGCTGCCTAGGAAAAATGGAGGGAATTTTGGGCCAATTGCAACATGTCAGTGTTTGTAAAGGGCAAAAAAAAGAAGGAAAGGGTTCTGACCTCCCTTTGTCTCTTCAGCCTGGTCCTCGGACCCTTGTCTGCATAAAAGAGTCCACGAGAATATCCTTGCAGAGTTTTATTCTTAAAAGTCTTTGTGCAAAACACGACTGAATAACTATACACACCAGCACTAACCAGCCAACCAACCCAAACACCAGCCTCAGCACAAACTAACATTTCTCACTTTATATATACAACTTGGTGCAAGCCGCTGAGCAGTGGCGTAGCGTGGGGGGTGCCAGGGGGGCCGGCCGCACCGGGCGCAACATCTGGGGGGGCGCGCTCGCTGCCTCCGGAGTCGCCGAAGAGCCTCGGGCGCAGGCTGTAGCAGAGCCCCATGTCTCGTGGAACCGACGAGCTGTGCGCGCGCCCGGGCTGAAGGCGTCCGGCAGGCAGCGGCTCTCAGCCCCGTGCGTCAGGGCCGCGGAGGACGTGCCAGGCAGCCCCTCCTCACAGCCCCGCCTCCGCTGCTGCTGCTGCAGCTGCTGGGCCATGTTGCATTTTCCTCGCCTCTCTGCCCCCCTCCTCCTCCGGGCAAGCGGCGTGGTTTGGGCGGCAGCGCCAGCAGCAACTCGACTCAGATCGGCAGGTTAGGGGTTGGGGGGGCGCAAATTACTTGCCTTGCCCCAGGTGCTGACAACTCACGCTACGCCGCTGCCGCTGAGTCATGCTGACCCAGCTTTATTCACATTAAAGAAACAGCGGCCATTTTAGCCGTGACACAACAAGCCAAGGAAACACATTAACACCAATAGGCTAGAGAGAACATCCCTGCAGAAAGGCTTCTGGGTATTATTATTATTAATAATGATAAAATTTACATGCTGCTTTTGTCAGAAAACCAAAAGGCAGTTTACAGAGTACAATACAAATGTCACTATATAACATGACATCTATGCCATAAAGAAATCAAAACAATTACAGCGGAACCTCGGTTGATTAACGTAATCCGTTCCGGATGACCGTTCGACTTCTGAAACGTTTGACAACCGAGGTGTGATGGGCGGTTGGCAAACGCCATTGAGAAAATGGAGAAACGCATCTCGGAAGCCATTTGATGGAAGCATTCACTTCCGGGTTTTTGGTGTTCGGCTTCCGAATCGTTCGGCTTCTGAGATGCTCGAAAAGCAAGGTTCCGCCGTATATGCATATAATTATAATGCTAAGAATATAGATTCTCATAGCAGCAACAGCATTAAAAAATAAGGGCAATGAAAATCAGCCGCAGGGCATCTAAAATACAAAAATAGTGCACCAATATAAACTCTTCTCTCAAAGGTAGCTCTTCAATCTGGACCACCCACAGAAAATGATAGACCTTCCCAGCTCTCACCTGGGAGCTTTCCCCTCCTCTATCCCTTCCCTGCCTCTCTGTCAGGGTCTTTCTGTCTTCTGTCTGGGTGTGGCCCCCGGCCCCAGTAGCAGCCCAGAAGGAGCGACACCAAAGGGCTGATTTCCTGCGCTGCCTCTCCTTTGTGGAGACCTCCCACTCCGACCAGCTTCTCTGCTGTGGGGATTTAGATGTTCCTAATCGCCTGCCTTCCAGGCACTTCCCTGCCACTAAGAATCACCTTAAGTAGCTCCTTACGACTTCCACCGAGCCACATCTTTCCATCAGCGAGGAAAGCGTTCAAATAGCTCTAATTGTCCTTCTGGACATTTCCGGTCCCTGAACTGTACAATTTCATCCGAGGCGATTGCAGGGAGATTATTCCTTGACAACTCCCTTGCTTTCTTTCTCTCTCTCTCCTGCCTCGCCCGCGAGCCAGGCACCCCTGACACGCGCACCCTGGGATGACAAGCTCGGAGGAAGGCAATCTGAATGTCACAGCCTCTGGCTTCGGAGTCACGGCTGGTGTCCTTGTGGTAGCTGCAGAGATATTCATTAAGAAGCACTCATCAAGCCCAAGCTCATTTGCGGAATTGCCTTTGGATGGTGGAAGTCAAGGCGGTGGACGCTTCCGACATTTCCTGTTCACTAAAAAGCGTTTGACGGACAAGCAGCCGGCCTGGTGAACGCCATCTTCACTTTGTGGCTGGTGTCTGTGAGACGGATCCACATCTACATTTATCTGGATATTATTAATTAAAAATAACGTTGACTCCACTGTCCTGTCTCCAGTTGAGATGCCCACAGAGGCTAAGGAAGAAACAACGGCACCGGCTGCAAAATGACAACAATCCAATCCAAAATAATTAACAGAAACGGGCATTCAAAATGACCAAGAGGATGCAGTGATTGCCCTATAAGCAAAGGCTGCAGCTTTTGAGGTCGTTTAGAGAAGAGGCTGTGGGACACGGGTGGCGCTGTGGATTAAACCACAGAGCATAGGACTTGCTGATCAGAAGGTCGGCGGTTCGAATCCCCGCGACGGGGTGAGCTCCCGTTGTTCGGTCCCTGCTCCTGCCAACCTAGCAGTTCGAAAGCACATCAAAGTGCAAGTAGATAAATAGGTACCGCTCCAGCGGGAAGGTAAACGGCATTTCCGTGTGCTGCGCTGGTTTGCCAGAAGCGGCTTAGTCATGCTGGCCACATTAACTGGAAGCTGTACGCTGGCTCCCTCGGCCAATAAAGCGAGATGAGCGCCACAACCCCAGAGTCGGCCACAACTGGACCTAATGGTCAGGGGTCCCTTTACCTTTACCTAGAGAAGAGGCGACATGACTGAAGTCTACAAAATCATGCTTGGCATGGAAAAAGTGGATGGATAAAAGTTTCCCTCCCTCGCTCGTAACATTAGGACTGGTGGATGTCCAGCGAAGCTGAAGCCTGGAAGATATAATAATAATTTTAATAATAATAATTTATTATTTATACCCTGCCCATCTGGCTGGGTTTCCCCAGCCACTCTGGGCGGCCTCCAACAAAAGATTTAAAATACATTAAAACACCAGACATTAAAAACAGTCATTATCATATGTGGTGGGATTGCAAGATTATAAAAAAAGGGAAAATGATATACAACAAACTGAAAAGAATGTTTAAAATAACATTTGTTAAAAACCAGAAGCCTTTTCATTAGGTATTTTAGGACAAGAGCTGCCGAAAGAAAAACCGACATTATTTATGTATGCTACAACAGCAGCAAGAATTCTAATAGCATAAAATTGGAAGACTGGAGAAGTACCATCTAAAGAACAGTGGCAAGAAAAATTGACGAACTACGCAGAGTTAGCAAAGTTAACGGATAAACTGTGAGAAAAGGACAACAGGGACTTGAAAAAGAATGAGAACCTTTTACAATATATTTGCAGAAACACCAAAAAATGGACACGTTGGTAGGATTTAAATAAACATTTACAATTTTATTTACATAAAACAAGGAATATAACACTGTGATAACATAGTATTGTATGACAGAAGAATGTATCATTTGATGTAATAAACCAGAAATGGATGCAGAGGGAAGTCAATGGGGTGTGTGTGTGTGTGTAAAACTAATGTTTAGTATTGATATTGAATATTTGTTTTGAAAATGGAAAATCAATAAAACCTTTAACAACAACAAAAAACAACCAGTTATTGAAAACTTCCCTAAACAGGGCTGCCTTCAGGTGTCTTCTAAAAGTCTGGTAGTTGTTTATTTCCTTGACATCTGGTGGGAGGGCGTTTCACAGGGCGGGTGCCACTACTGAGAAGGCCCTCTGCCTGGTTCCCTGTAACCTCACTTCTCACAGTGAGGGAACTGCCAGAAGGCCCTCGGAGTTGGACCTCAGTGTCCGGGCTGAACGATGGAGGTTAATATATTAATATATTATTAATCATACTATTAATATTATTCATGATCTGTTCTTGCTATAATTGCTATTTCAGCTGTATGATGAAAATGCATCTATTTACACCTGAGAAATGGAAAACGGGAGAGGTCCCAACCAAAGAAGAGTGGCAACTTAAGTCACTGATATCTTAAGGATGTAAAATGAGTATTTTAAATTGTAAAACAGAATATATATATATATATATATATATATATATATATATATGAAGAGCTGGCAAAAACGACCTGAGGGTCTAGGGAGGCGAGGATGATCTGAGGGTGTGGGGGAAATGGCAATTCTTCAGCTAACCTGGCCCCAAGCTCTGAAGGGCTTTAGAGACCAAAACAGAGCACTGTGAATTGGGCCCCCAAATGGACTGGAAGCCGACGCAGCAGATCACAAATATAAACAAAGATGTATCTGAAGAAGTGTGCTTGCACACGAAAGCTCATACCAAGAACTAACTTAGTTGGTCTTAAAGGTGCTACTGGAAGGATTTTTTTTCTTATAAACAAAGATGCAGTACTTATTTTCTTTCTTTGCTTTTTCCATATGTATTGCTTATTACCAAGATGGCCTCTAAGCAGTTTACAAAAACACCCCCAAGTACATGATCCCTGCAGATGGTGATAGCAGTCACGAAATCAAAAGACGGCTGCTTTTTGGGAGAAACCGATGACAAACCTAGACAACATCTTAAAAAGCAGAGACATCACCTTGCCAACAAAGGTCTGTATAGTTGTACCTTGGGTTAAGAACTTAATTCGTTCTGGAGGTCCGTTCTTATCCTGAAACTGTTCTTAACCTGAAGCACCACTTTAGCTAATGGGGCCTCTTGCTGCCGCCGCACGATTTCTGTTCTCATCCTGAAGCAAAATTCTTAACGCGAGGTACTATTTCTGGGTTAGCGGAGTCTGTAACCTGAAGCGTATGTAACACGAGGTACCACTGTATAGTTAAAGCTATGGTTTTCCCAGTAGTGATGTATGGAAGTGAGGGCTGGACCCTAAAGAAGGCTGATCGCCGGAGAATTGATGCTTTTGAATTCTGGTGCTGGAGGAGACTCTTGAGAGTCCCATGGACTGCAAGAAGATCAAACCTATCCATTCTGAAGGAAATCAGCCCTGAGTGCTCACTGGAAGGACAGATCCTGAAGCTGAGGCTCCAGTACTTTGGCCACCTCATGAGAAGAGAAAACTCCCTGGAAAAGACCCTGATGTTGGGAAAGATGGAGGGCACAAGGAGAAGGGGACAACAGAGGACAAGATGGTTGGACAGTGTTTTTGAAGCTACCAGCATGAGTTTGACCAAACTGCGGGAGGCAGTGGAAGACAGGAGTGCCTGGCGTGCTCTGGTCCATATGGGGTCACGAAGAGTTGGACACGACTAAACGACTAAACAACAACAATACATCTCTCAAACAATGAAGCTGAAAAACTACAGTGCTAAATAAGATTGCCTTATTCCATATATGCCCTCTCAGCTGTTTCATTCTGAGGAACTGGCCCTGTTCCAGGGGCCACATAATACGTTCTGCATTTGTAAGAACTTGGTTTTCTAACGTGGCAACATCTACACTTTGGAACTCCCTGCCGACTGATACCTGTCAAGTGCCTTCAAAATACCCTTTTTAACACCTGCTAATTTTTCTTCAGACAAGCCTATCCAGATATCTAGAAAGCTGATGAGAGTTTTCATCTGTTTTCTGTTTATTTTAACCCTTTTGAAAACGTTAAATGATGGTTGCTAATTGTGATGTTTTATCTTCTTTTTCATAAACCGCTTTGAGGTTTTGTGTTGTCTTTCACACGGGCTTTATGAAATTATCATTATAAAATTAACCAATAACTAAAAATCATGATTGATCAGTGGCTTTACTCACAGTCAGGCCAAATGTGGCAAACAATATTGTAACGCGTCAAGCATCGCGCTCAGATTCCGCCTTCCGCCTGCCCCCTTCAAATTTCCCTGTTACATGAAGACAAATCATGCGGCCCTGTCAAAAGGCCTGTTATCTCTCGCCGCGGCCCACCTCAGCTCAGAAAATGAGGACACCCGGAAGCAGGCCTCTCGCAAAGACCTTAGAAAGGTGGCAGGATTGTGTGTGTCAAAATAAATCATCATCATTGCATCATGGAGCGCACAGTATGTTACGGAATTACATAATAAGCAAAGGCAGTTCCCTGCCCCAAAGAGCCCTCAATTTATTTATATATCTCTTTAAATGGGCTTTTATTAAAGATTTTCTTATGTTACAAAACAAACAAATAAACAAGGAGGAATACATACAGAGCCTGCCGTTTAGATGACCACACAGGTTTGTGTGTGTGTTGCACATTATTCTGCAAAATAATATAACCTGAGTAAATACAGGTCCCTGCCCTGAGGAGGCTACAATTGAACGTTAGATGGCCACAGGAGGAGGTGGGGTAGCAAGACAGGAATGTGAGGAGGAAAAGAAGAAGAAGACGATGAAGAAGGGGGTTTCTTCCAGGACTGGGCAGGTGTGGGCAGGCACACGTACAAATATGCTGAAACTAAATTCATTTTTTTCCAGCCTTTGCAAGAGGAATGGGGGGAAGAGAAAGGGGGGGAACTGTTTTGATCGCGGTCTGGTTGGAAAGCCCAGGTCACTGGGGGAATGGAAGAGAATCCTTTGTGCCATCAAGTCCCAGGTGCATCATGTACTGGGCCGAATTTGAGCTTACAATTTGGGATTAAAGTAAATCCTAGTATTTTTCTGCATGCCTGCTCGGCTCCCCGTCTCCCGGAGACTGCTGGGTAACTGCCTATTATCCCGCGGTTCCACTCCAGCGCCCTCCCCAATAAAACTTTTCATATCCTTATAAACGAACTCGATTGCCGTGTTATAAACATTTACACTGTGCTAACAGATCATCTCCGCACATCGGAATTGGCTAAATTCCCTTTTCCAGATGAATATATTGAAGGAGATTAGAGATATGATAGCTTTTCAGATTGCTGAACCCAGAGAAATTAGTTTAGTGAGCATTTACAGAGGCTAAATTGGAACCATTAAATAGTGGATTAAATTGATGGTAGTTTCATTGTCTGTCCTTCGGTACTGCTGTAAAATCAATTAGCCGTCACTATTCCATTCTCCATATAGTGAGATTGTCAGCCTGCTAGGAGCTGCGGAACCTCGCCGGAGCGGCGGGTGGTGTGAAAATACACCTATTAGGTGATGTGGCATGAAATAATATCACAGGGCAGAAGCCCGGTGAGATTTATCCCAGCCTTATCTTGACTTTAACAGAGAGGGAACAGACAATAGTCTCGAGGTGACACTCATCTCCTAAGAACATCGACGGGGCAGGATGCGCTCTCAACTGACAATTATTATGACATCCCCGACTCCATCAACCTCAATTTTTATTTTTATTTCGCATTAAAAAAAATCTGCTTGGGCCATCCACCACCCTCCTCCCTCAAATTTGCAGTGTCTGACACGAAAAGCGCGCTCTCTCTCTGTGTGTAGGTATATATATTTGTGTGTGTTTGTGTGTGTTTAGTTATTAGTCTTGGGTGTGTGTGTGTTAGTCTGCGTGATGCTCAGTCCCTAAAAACCTGCATGAGCCATTTATACTCCTCAAATTTGCTGTGTCCTACATAAAAAGCTGTCTGTCTGTCTGTCTCTCTGTGTAGGTATATATATATTTCTCTACGTTTGTATGTACAGTTATTAGTATTGGGGGTGTGTTAGTCTGCATGATGCCCAGAGTTCTTAAAAATCTGCATGGGCCATACATTCTTCCCCTCCTCAAATTTGCAGTTTCCTACATAAAAAGCTGTGTGCATGTATCCCAGTGCAGTGGTACCTTGGTTTAAGAACAGCCCTGTTTACGAACTATTCGGTTTACGAACTCCGCAAAACCGGAAGTAGTGTTCCGGTTTGTGAACTTACCTCAGTCTAAGAACGGAATCTGAACAATGGAAGGGCACCAGCAGCGGAAGGCCTCATTAGGGAAAGCACGCCTCGGTTTAAGAACGGTTTTGGTTTAAGAACAGACTTCCGGAACAGATAAAGTTTGTAAATCGAGGTACCACTGTGTGTGTGTGTGTGTGTGTGTGTAGTTATTAGTGATTATTTTGGGTGGGGGATTAGTCTGTATGACACCGCGAGTCCCTAAAAGCCTGCATAGGCCATCCATTCTCCCCTTCCTCAGATTTGCAGGGTCCTATATAAAAAGCAGAATATTACTGTTACAAGTTACAGTGGTGCCTCGCAAGACGAAATTAATCCGTTCCCCGAGTGTCTTCGTCTAGCGGTTTTTTCGTCTTGCGAAGCAACCCTATTAGCGGCTTAACGGATTAGCGCTATTAGCGGTTTAGCGGCTATTAAAGGCTTAAAGGCTTAGCGGATTAGCTGCTAAAAGGCTATTAAAGGCTTAGCAGCTTAGATAAAGGGGGGGGGGAAGTGAAAAAAAAATCTCAAGACTCGCAAGACATTTTCGTCTTGCGAAGCATGCCCATAGGGGAATTCGTCCTGCGAAGCAACTCCAAAACGGAAAACCCTTTCGTCTAGCGGTTTTTCCGTCTTGCGAGGCATTCGTCTTGCGGGGCACCACTGTACTTAGTATTATATAAAGCAGCCAGCTAGGCTGCAGTGAGTCTGACTCCAGGAGCAGTTCTAACTGCTGTAATAAAGAGCTGTGAATCTAAAAAAATAAAATAAAATAAAAAGCAGAATATCTATCCTGCTATATGTGAGTTTGTGTGTGTGTGTATAGCTAGTAGGTTTTTTTGGGGAGGGGGTTAGTCTGCATGACCCCGCGAGTCCCTAAAAGCCTGCATGGGCCATCCATTCTCCCCCTCCTCAAATTTGCAGTGCCCTACATAAAAAGCAGAATATCTATCCTGGTATATGTGAGTTTGTGTGTTTGTGTGTGCCCATTTGCATTCTGCCCCGAGTCCCTTCCAGATCCTTGGGTCTTTGTATCTGTAGGGATAAAAGATATGAGGGCAGACTTGCCCTTTGTGTAGGGCATGGGTAGGCAACCTAAGGCCCAGGGGCCGGATCCGGCCCAATCGCCTTCTAAATCCGGCTTGTGGACGGTCTGGGACTCAGCGTGTTTTTACGTAAGTAGAATGTGTCCTTTTATTTAAAATGCATCTCTGGGTTATTTGTGGGGCATAGGAATTTGTTCATTATTCCCCCTTCAAAATATAGTCCGGCCCCCCACAAGCTCTGAGGGACAGTGGACCGGCCCCCTGCTGAAAATGTTTGCTGACCCCTGGTGTAGGGCAATGTCTGTGGTTGGCATATCATGCCCCACAAGTGTCCTGGTTTTCCAGGGACAGTCACAGAATTACAAAAGCCATCCCAGTTTCAGATTTCATCCTGGAAAGTCTCGCTTTTCCTTTTTCCTCCCTTCCTCATCTCGCAGAACAGTTAAAAGTGGTGTGTGTAGGTGCAAAAAAACCAGAGCCCTGTTTATATTGAAAATAAAATTATTGCGGGAGTTTTGCGGGAGGTGCCACCCCTCCCAGGAGCCGTAGAATTGCAGCCCGAGGCACCTGAAATGGTTTGTATGTTTTCAGTTGGCACCCGTTAATTTATTCCTTAATTCAGAATATTTATAGCCTACCTGTGAGATCGCTTTACCCAAAATAGGCCCACTCAACAGCTTCGATCTGCGGAACATGAGCTGTTACCGATGCCACACAATACAGCGGTACCTTGGGTTAAGTACTTAATTTGTTCCGGAGGTCCGTACTTAACCTGAAACTGTTCTTAACCTGAAGCACCACTTTAGCTAATGGGGCCTCCTGCTGCTGCCACGCCGCCGGAGCGCAATTTCTGTTCTCATCCTGAAGCAAAGTTCTTAACCTGAAGCACTATTTCTGGGTTACCAGAGTCTGTAACCTGAAGCGTCTGTTACCTGAAGCGTCTGTAACCCGAGGTACCACTGTACTGATTCCACATTTGTAAGGAATCATTTTTGTTTAGGAATGTCTGTCCAGACACGTCGAATGTGTTGTTTTAATCTGGTTTTGTTTAAGGCTTATTCTTGGCTTTATTTATTTCCTGAACGTTTTAAAGAGCTGCTTTTCACTTTTTCCCCCATTGATAATTTTAACATTTTATTCTTTTCGCAAACCACTTGGAGGCTTTATTCTTACAATCAAGAGGCATATAAATTGCATGAAATAATAATAATACGTAATGACGAATAATAGTATGTAATGCAAAAAAGCCACAGGGCAGTTTACCACGACATCAAATAGTAGGAGAAAAGAATGCATAAATTAATGTGGTCCCTAAAAATGACAACCACTCGTAAGGTTTGATGTTTTATTTTGCTTTTATATTTGTTGGAAGCAGTCCAGAGTGGCTGGGGAAACCCAGTTCAGTTCAGATGGGCAGGCTACAAATAATAATAATAATAATAATAATAATAATAATAATAATAATAGCAGCAAATCACAAAATAGTAGTTACGAATAACAGCAGCAATTAATCCATTGGTCTAGCTGGATCCTTGGAAGGCTCAGTATATTTGGTGATGCAGAAATTTGCCCTATACTGAGTCAGACCATTGCTCTAGCTGGCTCAGTACTGCCCCCACTGACAGACAGCAGTTCCCCAGGTTATCAGACAGGATACGGCCCCAGCCCTACCCAGAGCTGCCAGGGCTTGAACCTGGGGCTTTCTGAATGCACAGCAGACGCCCTATCCCTGAGCTACAGCTCATCCCTTAAAAACAAAGCAAGTTTGTAGTCCTCATTATGGGCTGATTTCAATAGGAACATCGGAAGACGGGTGCCTCCTGCCTTCACAGTTCAAGGACTTTCTATCACCTGCCCTGAATCTTCAGGACAGCCCCACTGGATGCCCACAAGTTCACGAGAGAGGGAGAGAAAACCTTTTCTCTATCTGTTCTCTATTTCCCCCATGCCAGGCATCGCTTTATAAACTTGCCCGTAGTGAGGGCATCACAGCGCACACACTCCCGACGCGGCCAGAGCCCACAGCTTTGGAGACTTTGTAATTGTCCTCAAATTGGGATTCTCGGAAGGAGAAGCGACTTTGGCGCTTTATGAACTATGACAACGTTGCGCCCGCTCCCCTTCTGCCCGCTTCCTCATTAACGGAGGGCGTTGCTCTTTCAATCAATAGAGAACGCCAGCAATCAGCTTCTGCCATCCATCTCACGCCTTCTTGGGTTCCCTCCATCTATCATCATTACCAGCGTCGCGTTGATGAGCAGAAAGCCATCCCTGCCATGGAAGGACACTCGGCTGGTACTCGCGTAATTATTGAATCTCGCGTAGCAGTCCCCTCTCAAACCTTTTGTGACACGGCGCCGCAGCTTCCTCACCACTGCCGGGCCTGGCAGGTCCACACTGCGCACCCCATAGCGATTGGACCACCTGTGAGGGCAAGCATGCACGTGCAAATGTACCTTGGGCGTTAGGGTTGCCATATGTTCGGGAATCGGGATTTAACCGGTGAAAATGGCCTCGCTGTTCTGAACATTGCGTTTCCTTTCCTAAAACTTCAACAACTTTTGCGTCCTGAAATATGACATGGATGGCTTCTTGAAGGAAGCTTGACCCTTGATTCCTTTCACCCGAAAGTCATTCTCTTTATTGTGTGCAGGCCTCAGTTGGGTACGGAACGTAGAATCATAGAATTGTTGCATCGGAAGAGACCCAGAGTGTCAGGGGGTGGACTGAGGAGGAATGTGATGGCCTGGGACTCGGGCTCAGACTCGGAACCAGAGGAGTCTCTGTCTGCACCAGATCCTTTGCCTCAGGCGGCATCTGAACCAAGTCTGGGGCCTGATTCTGTAGAGCCCCAGTCTGCACAGGTTCCCCTGAAACAAGCAGCAGCTGGGCCGAGTCAGGGGCCTGAGCCTGCCCTGGCTCCAGATGCGGGGATTACCTCATTGCCTTCAGCTGGGCCATCACTTACAGCTGCTCCACTACCAGTTGGGTCAGGGGAGGCTGAGGTGGCCCCTGGGTCTAGTAACCCACTGACGTCTCCTGAGCTGCAGAGACTAAGGTCTGAGAGAAGGAGAGACCTGAGTACTCACAGGAGGAGTGCTCACCTTCAGGCAAGACAGGGAGGTGAGTCACCGGGGGATCAGGACCGGCCGTTACCACAACAAAGATAAAAGGCTATCGGAGCCCGCCCCAGGTTGCGGGAGCAACATTGCTGTTTGCTAGAACCTGCCTGAGACCCTGTGCCTGACCTTGCCTTGTTTCCTGCCTCGTGTCCTGCCTTGGCCCTGTTAGACTGACTCTTTGCGGAACCCTTGGATTTGGGACCGGACCTGGACTGTGTTGCTCAGGTTAACCCCTGGGCTCAGCACAAGGAATGGTGGGGAACACCACCCCTTCTCCTGAACCTTCCTGAGAACAGGAGAACAGTGTAGATTTAGAACAGTGGTTTGCAGAAGGGCATAATCCAGAGACTGCAGAGGGGAGAAGCTGGGAAATATTGAGAAAGGAACAGCAGGAAGCAGCAGCACCAGGGAAGAGACAGCTGATAGACTCCATGTCCTTGGAAAGCATTCCTGACCCCCCCTCTCCCAGGACCAGGCGAGCATTGAGAGTGTCAGGAATGAGCCAGCTCCCGGCAAAGATTTGCAGCCAACGGCAGAAAACAGCCAGGAACAGAGAGGCTTAGATGTTAGTCATGCAGGGGGAGAGCCGGCAGCTGCAGACTTCGGCTCTGCCTGACCTTGACAGGCTGGCTGATAAGGCAGTAGTGGAGAGCAGCCTAGAACTCAATCAAAGCTCTCCGGAAACTCAAATAGGCGGGAATAGACACAAAGAGAGTCTCTCGGAAAAGGAAGAGGAGGGAGATGATCCAATAAGTCTGCGGAGTCGGCCAATGGGAGGGCTGCTAGACAGGAAGCAAAACAAGAGATTTAAGGTGCAAAAGTTAATATATTCTGTAGACACAGGAAGCAGTCTTCAGAAGGGTCATGTTGCATTAGAGTTGTCCAAAGCTATCTGTTTGTTTTTGCCATAAATCCTCCTTTTTAATTAGCTACGGTTACTGTGTTATCAGGCTGGGAACCCAGACTCCTGGCAGAGAGTAGGAGAACAGAAAGCTCAGAGGCAGAAGGCTCAGATCAGCCGACACAGGGGTGACGTAGAATAGGAGAGACGGAGGGAGGGAGACTTTACTCGGAGCAACACCATTATCTAGGGAAGACTGCATTCCTTTGTTTCTCTCTGTACATTTTGAATAAAGTACTTGGTAAGAACTCTCCTTGTTGATCTGTGTCTGGGCTGCCACCGTGGGAGGGATCGGATTCCCAGAAGCCTGACGCCAAAGTTCATCTGGTTCAACTCACTGCAATTTAGGAATCACAATGGAAGAATCCCTGGCAGGTGGCTACTGAAAACCAGCAACAACAACAACAAATTTATTTATACCCTGCCCTCCCCAGCCAAGACCGGGCTCAGGGTGGCTAACACCAGGTATAAAAACAATTAGTTAAAATACAACTTAAAAACAAGATTAAAATACAGCATTAAAATGCAGCCTCATTTCAGTAGAAACTCAAATCAAAAACTTTTTTGGGGATGAAAACGTCAAATCTTCACCAAGGCCAACTATCCAGACTGGTCCTACGTGGGCCAGAAAAAAGCCAGGGAAGTCCCCAAATAGGGGTTCCATCACAGAAGGAGAAAGGAAAAAGGAAAGAGGAAAGAGGGAAAGGGAATCAAGTTGATTCCAAGCCAAAGGCCAGGCGGAACAACTCTGTCTTACAGGCCCTTCGGAAAGAAATTAGACCCTGCAGGGCCCTGGTCTCATGAGACAGAGCATTCCACCAGCCGGAGCCAGTGTTGAGAAGGCCCTGGCTCTGGTTGAAGCCAATCTAACTTCCTAAGGGCCCGGGATCTCTAGGGTGTTGCTATTTATGGACCTTAAGGTCCTCTGCGTGGCATACCAGGAGAGGTGGTCCCGTAGGTACGAGGGTCCTAGGCTGTGAAGAAGAGCCTACCACATAGGAAACCACATGATGATGATGATGAAGAAGAACTGTATCCTGCTCTTCAGCCAAAAAGGCTGGTTTTCTGGGTGCATACAGACAACCAGATTAACAAAGGACAATCATTTGTAATTATTTTTTTGTTACATGAACTGCCCACGTGCCTCCCAGAACCACAAGGCAATGGACACGGCACCGCCTGCTGTATTTATCCATGCAACAACCTTGTGAGGTAGGCTGGGCTTAGGGGTAAAAGGTAAAAGGTCATGGGGTCAGGAGACGAGGTCAAAGCTCAACCAGAAGGTTCAAGGGGATGGAAGGACTCTCCTATGAGGAAAGGTTGCAGCATTTAGCATTGTAGCACGTACCTACGGGACCGCCTCTCCTGGTATGCCCCGCGGAGGACCTTAAGGTCCACAAATGACAACATTTTGGAGGTCCCAGGTCACAAGGTGGTTAGATTGGTCTCAACTAGGGCCAGGGCCTTTTCAGTACTGGCCCCGACTTGGTGGAACACTCTGTCCCAAGAGACTGGGGCCCTGCGGGACTTGACATCTTTCCGCGGGGCCTGCAAGACAGAGCTGTTCCACCAGGCCTTTGGTTTGGACTCAGTCTGACCCTTATGTTTTCCTCTCCTTATGGGCTACTTTTAAAATGAGGCTGCATTTTAAATTGCATTTTAACCTGTATTTTAAATCGTTTTTTGTTTTCCCCCTATTATTTTTTTTACTGTAATTTTACTGGTGTTAGCCGCCCTGGCCAGGGAGGGCGGGGTATAAATAAAATATTATTATTATTATTATTATTATTATTATTATTATTATTATTATTTCAGACCTTTTAGTCTAGAGGACTGGTGAGTAAGTGGTGACATGACAGAGGTTTAGAAAATGGAGACAGCAGATGGAGAAAAGTTTTCCTTCCCCTCTCAGAACACTTGAATTCATGGACGTCCAATGAACTTGAAGGTCGGAAGACTCAGGACACCCAAAAGTTAAACTGTGGAACTCACTGTGATGTCCACCAACTTGGATGGCTTTAAAAGAAGATTAGGCAAATTCGTGGAGAAGAAGGCTACCAAGGACTATTAGCTGTGATGGCTATGCTGTGCCTCCACATTGGAGGCAATAATGTTTCTGAATCCTAGTTTCTGGAAACCACGGGAGGTGGGAGTTGTTTCTGTGCGCAAAAATTCCTGCTTTCTGGTTTCCCATAGATGTCTGATTGGCTGCTAAGAGAGCAGGATGCTGAACTAATGTGCCATTGGCGTGATCCAGAAAGGCTTTCCCTATGTTCTTATGACCACCACACAAGCATTTTTTTATACTTTGTGCAGTGGTACCTTGGTTCTCAAATGCCTTGGTACTCAAACAACTTGGAACCCAAACACTGCAAACCCGGAAGTAAGTGTATGAACTTTTTCCGGAAGCCAAACGTGCTCCATTTTGAGTGTTACACTTCTGATTTGAGTGTTATGCTGAGATCTGTCTGTTTTCGCTATTTCTTTTGCGTTTTTGTTTTTGCGGCTTTTCTGTTTCGTTTTTGTGACTGTGTGGAACCCAGTTCAGCTACTGATTGATTGTGTGACTGCAGTACATTGTTTATTGCTTTCATTTTATGGGTCAATGGTCTCGTTGGATAGTAAAATTCATGTTAAATCGCTGTTTCAGGGGTTGTTTTTAAAAGTCTGGAATTAACCCGTTTTGCATTACTTTCTACGGGAAAGCACGCCTTGGTTTGGGAACGCTTTGGTTTTGGAACGGATTAAGATTGAGAACCAAGGTACCACTGTATTGCTTTTGAAATGAAAGACGGGGGGGGGGGGGGAGGTCTTCTGCCTTCAATCACTGTGGCATTTCCTAGATAGTCAACCCAGGACTCCCTCTCCCTCTTTAATAAATGTCACTTTCTCCAAAAGCCTGAATCTATTAGCCGAATTAATTATACAAGCATGCAAATGAGTGGTGCTGGCCCGGTTTTCCCTGAGTTTTGACATTTGGTTTTCCTCTAGCGCAGGATTTGGCACACTTGTTCTTATCACCTCCCCCCCCCCCTTAAGTAAATCTCGGGTTCATTCAAAAGAAGCCTCATTCATGACTTCCTGCTATCCTGGTTCTTGTTTTCCTTTTCTGGAAATGATGTAACTTCAAAAACACCTCCCTTTCCTCGGTTCAAAGCCCGGCTACTGAACTTTGATTGTCCGGAGAAATTATTCACTGGTTGTAGGAGCCACACCAGGGGGTGGAAAAATGAGCCGGGATCTCCATAGCAATGCCCCTTCTTTTGCTGTTATTCGTGGAGACATCAAGACGCATGAACAATTAATCCTTGATTTCCAGACCCAGGCGACTCGGCCAATAAAACAGCTGTCAGCTGCCGGTCCTGTTGAGGTGCAGTTTAATATCCCAAGAGAGGATAATTATTCTTATCTGATTTGGCTCAGGAATGAACTGGTAAGAAGCCTCATCCCGTTCGTTACCAAAAAATAAAATAAAATACAATAAAATAAAAAAAGATTCCAGGTCTTCTGAGAGGGCTACACGGAGTCTAAATGGCAAACATTCGTGCCAGTCTTTACTTCATCTAACAGCTGGTGTGTGACAAAATGTAACCAGTAGAAGCATAGGAAATATTATTTTTAAGGGAAGGCATGGAACACCTGCATGCAAATGGTCCAACCCGCCCCGCCCCCCATGGAATCTCCAAGAAATACAGGGAAACCCTGGACAAAAGCTGCCAGCCAGTGTAGACACTACTCAGCTGAATGGAACAGTGATCTGATTTAGTATAAGGAAACTCCCAAGCATTTTGGAAGGGACAATTGCTTAGCCATAGGGCACATAGAGACATCACCTTGCCAACAAAGGTCCATATAGTTAAAGCTATGGTTTTCCCAGTAGTGATGTATGGAAGTGAGAGCTGGACCATATAGAAGGCTGAGCGCCGAAGAATTGATGCTTTTGAATTATGGTGCTGGAGGAGATTCTTGAGAGTCCCATGGACTGCAAGAAGATCAAACCTCTCCATTCTTAAGGAAATCAGCCCTGAGGGCTCACTGGAAGGACAGATCCTGAAGCTGAGGCTCCAATACTTTGGCCACCTCATGA
Source organism: Podarcis pityusensis (assembly GCF_964106645.2). NCBI lineage: Eukaryota > Metazoa > Chordata > Lepidosauria > Squamata > Lacertidae > Podarcis > Podarcis pityusensis. The sequence goes on along the minus strand of NC_138039.1, from coordinate 5,441,147 downwards.
GAAGACTCCCTGGAAAAGACCTTGATGTTGGGAAAGATGGAGGGCACAAGGAGAAGGGGACGACAGAGGACGAGATGGTTGGATGGTGTTCTCGAGGCTGCCAGCATGAGTTTGACCAAACTGCGGGGGGCGGTGGAAGACAGAGGAGCCTGGCGTGCTCTGGGCCATGGGGTCATGAAGAGTCGGACACGACTAAATGACTAAACAACAACAACAAGGGCACATGAATTGCGCACATAAGGTCCCAGGTTCAAGTCCTGGCATCTCCAGGTAGGGATTAAAAAACAACAACCTTCCCTATACAGGGCTGCCTTCAGATGTCTTCTAAAGGTTTTCTTGGCTCTGAGGTCGCACAACTCCACACCCTCCAACTTTTCTCCAATGAAAATAGGGACGTCCTAAGAAAAAGCGGGACATTCTGGGATCAAATCAGAATCTGGGGCAGCTTCTGTAAATCTGGGACTATCCCTGGAAAAAAGGAACACTTGGAGAGTCTGGGTAAATGCACTTACCTGGGAGTAACTATCATTGAACACACATAGGTTAGGTGCATCATTAAGTTAATTAATCCATTAAATAAATCTAATTACTTTTGTATGTGGGTTAAAACAGTGCCTCTGAAGCGAGAAGCGCCTGGAATTTTAGGACGCGTATCTGTTCATATATGTAAGAAAACACAGACAAAACCACTGAGAGACCCATAAATGGTCTAAGATGTAAGCCATAATATAATATAATATAATATAATATAATATAATATAATATAATAATATAATGATTTCAAGGTCCCCCACTTTCAGATCACCCTCTCCCTGCCCTCCCTCCCTGAGAAAACAAGATCCAGCTGCCACATGCATTGGGCCAATGACATGTTGGGACAGCCCTGTTATTATTATTATTATTATTATTATTATTATTATTATTATTACAGCCATGAAGTTCCAAGCCACCCAAAAGACAGCTGCCTCGGCTTGGATGTTGAAGTCCCCCAGAATCTGTAGTCTGGGAGTCCTCAACACTGCCTCCGAGACCAGCTCTGTCAGCTCAGGCAGAGACTGCTGGGCAAAATCCCTAATCTGTTCCAATTGCCCAGGAACACATGCTAGATACTGTGCCAGATTTACGTGTAAGCTAAACAAGCTATAGCTTAGGGCCCCACTCTCTTGGGGGCCCCCAAAAAAAATTAAAGGAAAAAAAGTTTTGTGTTGTATAGGCTCCTATGATGTAAGTAATGGGCCCTGCCTGCTAGCCTGCTCCCTAAAATATCCCTGGTTTGCTCATTTCTGTATATAGGGCGCCTACATTCTGCATGGACTGGCTGCATGGCAACATGTGCGCATGGCTTGAGATACCTATTAGGTCCATAAATTACCATATAGCATATATTCAACATGAAAAACAGCGACCATTTGTTGTTGACAAAGGACAGCTGGACATGATGGACCAAGGCCACCAATTGCCCTTGGACCTGAGCAGGAGGAAACTTAATCTAGATACTTTCTTACTTTTTAATTTCTTTATTTGGTTTTTCAGATTAAAAGTTTACAGTCACATATCCAACAAACAACACAAAAACAAGATTCCAAGGAATCTCTTGGATTTCCATCCTCCCCTTTGTGGGTCCTATTTTTAATAATTTCCTCTTGCATCTTTTATGATAATCCAAATCTTTTACTTCTCCATTGTGTCCAAAATCTACCATTAAACTACAAGTGATATTCCAATCCCGCTAACGATTTTTAACTGTTTACAATGGTCTTTAAGCTAAGTTATAAATTTCCCCGTTCCTTATTAATGTCTTGGTCTTCCTGATTTCCGATTCTTCCGGTCATCTTAAGCCATTCCGGCATAATCCATCAACTTGATCTGCCCTTCTGCTCTGGTCAGGACTTTATCTTCTTTCCATCTCTGGGCCAGAGAACTTAATCCAGATTCAAGCCAGTCTAACCTTTCTAGCACTGATATGGCCATGACATGACTTTGTGGAGGAGATGGACTCAGTCAATGCTTGACCTAAACCGAAAGAGGGACACCGGTAAGAGGTTTGGATTCAACGCCAAAATTCTAGAACCAATCCAGAGTTTGTAACATCTTAGCTCTATTATCTGACCTAATGAAATAGATGGAAGGTGCTTCTTTATCCGATGAAAACCTCTTTCCCCCTCTACGCCCACCTGCCTGGCCTCATTGATGATGATCAGAGTTATGATTATGTTTCGAGGAGCTGATGATTTGGCAGGGGGATACAGAACTGACTTCTTGTTTAAAGTTATGAATGACCTTTATCATTATCTTCCTTACCTCCCATCTCGAGAGGCTCCTAGAAGTAATGACCATGGAACTCAATTTAACATCCTCCGAACTCTTGTTTACTGAAGCCTTCAATTGAGATGGCGTGCCGGATTAGCGGATCGGCCCTGCGTCTGAAGTGCAGCTTAACGGGATCTGCGCGCGATGCGAGGACAGCCTTTGAGAGACCTTGGCAGGCCGGAGGGAGCTCTTGAATTTGAGAAGCTGTTGAAAACCCTGGGCGGGGAGGGTCACCGCGGAAGATTGATGGTGGGGCTTGGGTATCACAGCTCGCTAAGTACTGGGTAGGACATTAAGGGGCTTCCGGGGTCATCCTATTCGGTTCTGGTAATCAGTTCATCTGAGAGTTGACCCATCCTCCAAACTCAGCTGGGGAAGACAGTGGTATTTCAAGTATTACGGCTGCCCTAATAACTTTGTAGTAGAGTCTGGGCATATGATTTCCTCTTACTCTGCAGACATTTGCCAGATCCCCCCAGAAATGTCAAAGCAATAAGGGTAGGGCAATGGTGAGAACTGAGGCACAATGCAATGAGATTGCGGGAAATGGATCCGGCCACATGCCTTTCTAAGTACAGCATTTTTAAAATTTCCAGTAGCAGCCAGTCTGATGCCTCTGGGAATCCTGCAAGTTGCTTGGGAGCCTGATACTTCCCCCCTATTGTCAGTATAGTGAAGATAGACTGCTCTTGTAGATGGAGATTCAATTAGTGATCATGCCTAGTAGCTGCTAATAGACCTTCTTCTCCCATGGACGTGTCTCCTTCCTTCCCAGAGCCATCCAAGCATGTAGCCACCACTCTAGCTTGCACAATTAATGGCACTAATCTCACCCTGTGCCATTATTTCATTTTTTCCCTGCCTGCCAGTAAGAATAATTTCCCGGCCCCAAGTCTGAGCTATGGGAAGAAGAAGAATGTTCTACATTGTTTATAATTTTACATAATTTTGCCCAGACCCATCCTTTCTGCCCCCCTCCAATGGCATTTCCTCTTTGGAAAGAAACATGATAAAACAGTATTTGAAAGGTAAGTCAGATAGCCTTTAAACCAGGAGTAGGCAACCTAAGGCCCGGGGGCCAGGTGCGGCCCAATAGCCTTCTCAATCCAGCCTGCGGATGGTCCAGGAATCAGTGTGTTTCTACATGAGTACAATGTGTCCTTTTATTTAAAATGCATCTCTAGGTTATTTGTGGGGTATAGGAATTCGTTCATTTTTTCCCCTTCAAAATATAGTCCGGCTCCCCACATGGTCTGAGGGACAGTGGATTGGCCCACGGCTGAAAAAGGTTGCTGATCCCTGCTTTAAACTGTAATTTTTACCTCCTGTTCTTTAGTGCATGCCATGACATGGGCAATAGTCTCAGTGAACGCCTGAATTTGGGAGGATATGTCATGACTTCCACTGGAGCCCCAGACATGAGCCACGCAAGAATCAGGGATTTGCTGCCAATCTGCTATCGGGCCAAATTCAATATTTTACTATCAGTTCAGTTTGGCAGCGCCTCCACTGTGGAACTCCCTGCCTTTTGACATCACTCTACTCCTTTTGGTACCTTCTAAAAAAAAAATTGTTTTTAGACAATCCTATCCAGGTATTTAGAAAACTGATGCGAGTCTTACTCCGTTTCCAACATATCATCATTCTAACTTTTAGAAAGTCTTAAATTATCGTTGTTACTTTTTCTCATGGATAATTTTATTGCTTTGTCTTTTTTGTAAAAGGCTTTGAGGATTTTCTTTTGTACAGTCAAGCAGTGTACAATAAAATAGATCCATCAATAAAAATAACTATATCAAACCCCTAATGTCTGGGGAACCAGCTTTGTTGAAGGATCGCCTTTCCCAATCTATGGTCTCTTGACCGCTTCGATCTGCGGAAATGGCCCTGTTACGGGTATCACATAATACCCATTGTCCAGTTGTAAGAATTCCATCTTTTAGTATGGCGGCACCTATCCTTTGGAACTCCCTGCCTATTGATGCCTTTGCTGGGCTCTTTCTGGCACCTGCTTAAAGGATTTTGTTTTGTTTTGCTTGTACACATGCCATATAAAGTTCATTTGACATCTGCTAGGAGTCAATCTTGTGGAATGCGGAAAATGCCCACGCTTTGGGACTCCCTGCCGATTGATATTAAGCACTATTTTTCTCTTCCATTTTTATTTCAGCAAGCTTATCTGGATACGCCATTTACAGTGGTACCTCGGGTGACATACGCTTCAGGTTACATGCGCTTCACGTTACAGACTCCACTAACCCAGAAATAGTGCTTCAGGTTAAGAACTTTGCTTCAGGATGAGAACAGAAATCGCGTGGCGGCAGCGGGAGGCCCCATTAGCTAAAGTGGTGCTTCAGGTTAAGAACAGTTTCAGGTTAAGAACGGACCTCCGGAACGAATTAAGTACTTAACCCGAGGTACCACTGTACTTACAGCTTTTTAAGTTTATCAGTGTATCACCAATAATCACTCTCTTGTTTTACGCACGGCACTTAGAGGTGCCTGTTTATGTGTGTGTTTAATTAAACGGATTATAATCCCACCCCCCAATATAAATAAATAAGGCAGCGATCCCCGGGTTGAGCCGATGAGAGATGGTGCCGTTTGGAAAGGTCACCGTAAGCCCAGAAGGTGAGAAGTGCTGTAACAACAGGTTCTCATGAACCTGGATGACCCGAGCCAATCTCAATTGTGACGGTCCGTTTTGGCGAGAAGAGGGGCTTCAGCATCCGGGAGCCCGGCCGCTCCGACTGACAGCCCCGATTATTTAGAGCCTTCTTGGACAAGGAGCACAGGTGTTGCCCAGATGCTCGGGAGCCTGACATTTCTCTGGCGCAGAGTAATAGGCCCTTCTGCCACCCCTCTCTATGGGAACCACCATTGACTCCTCTACGAGGAGCCAGGGGCCTATGAAAAGACAGTGTAAACACATCACAGAGCCTCGTGCATCTGTTACTAGGGGTAGTAAAAGGAAACGCACAGGGACCCGGACGGGAACGGGGCAGAAAGAGAGAGAGAGAGAACAAAAAAGAAAATGCCAGAGAATAACCCTCGGCAAAAATGTTTGCTTATTCCTTGTTCTGGGTCAGGGAGAAGCCCGAATTTGGTTGAAAGGAGAAGGGCAGGGGCAGCCTGTTTTATTGCTGCTCTCGCGTTACAGAGAGAAGTTAGAAGCATGGGATTGCAGAGTTGGAAGGAGGGACCATGTGGGTCATCTAGTCTGACCCCCTGAGATGCAGGAATGGTTTTAAAATTAATTTTGGTGTAAAAATGTGTGAGATTACGATATTGCATTCATTTGCATTACCTAGAGCCTGTTCTACTGATGAAGCCTAGGATGGCGAAACAAGGCTAATATTCCGGAAATCCTTGTCTTAGACTCTGTGAAAGGATTCTGTGGAACTGTAACAACCCTTTATGTGGATTATTGGACTCTATGAACAGACAGATGGAATAGACACTTATACATGTGTGGCCCTCATGCATGAACTGACTAGAGAATGAACTGATCCACTGGGTCTTCTGCTTTTTTCGTTGAACTTTATGAGACTTCCGTTGAAATCTACAATTTGATACAATGAATAATATACCTTATTTATTCAAAAGTACAGCCAATTATGTCTTGTGCGTTTACTGAGTATGTTTCACGTAACCATAGGTTTGTTGTTGTTTAGGTATGCAACTACGGCATTCGAATTCGATTTGAAGACAATCGAATACACAGAATTGGCAAAGTTGACTGGGAAAATCTGAAACCAGCGTGATCAAACGTTCCAAAAGACTGAAGTCAATTCATACAGTATTTAAAGAACAATTGCAAGCAATTAATAACACCAGCAGGACTGACTTAAGCAGACTTGTAATGTTGATACATTTTTATTTAGAATTTGACAATGGAATTGAATATAATGTAGAAAGGGAAAGTACAAATTTCTATGATATAGAAAGGAATTAAGGTAACCACAAGGTGGGAGGGAGGGAGGTCGACAGCTCAAATGAGCAATTATTAATGTGAAAAATATGAATGTGTTTTAACAATATACCGGTAAAATGGAAACTCAAGGGAAATTACCGTATTTTTCGCCCTATAGGACGCACTTTCCCCCCTCCAAATATGAAGGTTCTCAAATGACCAAAACCCAGAAGTAAGTGTTCTGGTTTTCAAACGTTTTTCGGAAGCTGAACGTCTGATGTGGCTGTCAGCTATTGTTTCCGGGGCACCTGCACTAATCAAAGTTTCACCTTGGTTTTCGAACATTTCGGAAGTCAAAGGGACTTCCAGAATGGATTAAGTTTGGCGCTTTTGTTTTTGCTATTTATTTTTTGTTTTTGTTTTTGAGGCTTTTTCAGTTAATTTGTTTTTGTGACTGTGTGGAAACCAGTTCAGTTACTGATTGATTGATTGATTGAGTGACTATGGAAATGTATAAAAGCCCCCCATCCAAACAATGACTATCATCAGTGAAGGTAAGGGGGGAAATTTATTTTAATTTTTAACATCTACAATACTGTCTTCTTTATTTTATAGTACAGTACACTGATTATTGCTTTCATTTTATGGATCAATGGTCTCGTTAGATAGTAAAATTCGTGTTAAATTGCTGTTTTAGGGGTTGTTTTTAAAAGTCTGGAACAGATTAATCCATTTCGCATTACTTTCTATGGGAAAGCACGCCTTGGTTTTGGAACGCTTTGGTTTTGGAACGGACTTCCAGAATGGATTAAGTTTGCGAACCAAAGTACTGCTGTAAAGAAACGCCAAATGTATAAAAGCAGCAGCATTTCCTCTCTTCCTCTCTCTCTCTCTCTCTCTTTTTGCTGGAAATAAACAGCACAGGGAAGGAAACAGCCACCGAAGCAGACTGGCGATCAGTCACTGATATTGAGGGATCTGTCACGAGAGTATAACGGGAGGTTGAACAAAGAGACTTCAGAACCCGTCAAACATTTTCAACATCCCTTTTCTAATTGGCAATTTTGTAATATTAATTCACAACAGATCTGATTGCTGGATTCCCACTGGCTCCCCTCAGGAGGTTTTGCGTGAAATCTATTTGAAATGGTGTGTCAGGGTTTCCAACACCCCCCTCCTTCCTTCCTTCCTTCTTCCTTGAAGTCACCATCTGGCTGATAGACTTGAGTCTGTTCTAATACAGTGACCCAGCGAATCACTGTTAAACAATTCCCCTGGGCTCACGGTCCTCTCGCAGGCAATCCATCGAGGGAAATGCTGTGCGGAGAGAGACACAAGGAGATGCGCAGAGCGATAGGGGCGTATTTTGAATGAATTAAGCTGACGGATTGTAAAATAATTTGATTTATGGGGAAGGAGAAATCTGTGGGGGCGATCTCGTCCGGCTCCCTCGCACTTTGGTTGGCCTGGTTTGGTTTCCAAGGATGGGGGTGATCCCTTGGCTTTTAATTAATGTCAGGGCCACTCTCTCTGGAACGGTGCCAGGTTCAAACCCTAGTCCAAAGCAATATAAGAAAAAATCTCACAGTGCAACCAATACAGGTTGCGGCAGAAAGCCAATTCTGTGGAGGAGACAGGGAGACCAGACAGAAAGTTATGAAAAACTTGGCCTATCATTCAACATCCAAAAAACCCGAAGTGCTTCAACCAACAAGCACAAAATAACAACTCTTCAGCGCCACAAATCCAACTCAATGGTGTAACATTGGAAAGTGTCTCCTACCTTGGCACTTTTCCTACCTGGGCAGTTATCTTTCCACAAGGGCTGACAATGATGCCGAAATCCAGAATCGCCTGAGCTCTGTGAGTGCAGCTTTTTCCCACTTGAAGTGCAGAGTCTTTGAGGACTGGGACATTGGCAGAGAAACCAAAATGCTTGTTTACGAAGCTATTGCACTACCAACCTTACTGTACGCTTGTGAACCATGGACCACTTATAAACGCCATCTCCAACTCCTCGAAAGATTCCATCAACGGTGTCTCCAGAGAGTTAGTGTGGTGTAGTGGTTAAGAGCGGTGGACTCATAATCTGGTGAACCGGGTTCGCTTCCCCGCTCCTCCACATGCAGCTGCTGGGTGACCTTCGGCTAGTCACACTTTTCTGAAGTCTCTCAGCCTCACTCACCTCACAGAGTGTTTGTTGTGGGGGAGGAAGGGAAAGGAGATGGTTAGCCGCTTTGAGACTCCTTAGGGTAGTGATAAAGCGGGATATCAAATCCAAACTCTTCTTCTTCTTCTTCTAAAAATTTTTACGCATCACTTGGGAAGACAGGCAAACTAATGCCAGTGTACTGGAAGAAGCAAAGATCACCAGTGTTGAAGCAATGATTCTTCAACATCAACTTCGTTGGACTGGTCATGTTGTGAGGATCATGTTGTGAGGATCACTCATAACCGAGTAAGATTGTCTTCCGTGAACATGGTCTTAACAGTGAGTCCACAAGTGACTGTGGAGGCCAATTCTGGATCCACACATCCTTCCACAGTGGGGACATTGGTTTCCGGGTGGGAGTTGATCATGGCGTGGTTGTGCCAAGCGTGCCTTCCTCTTAGCATGTTTCTCCCTTGCGTCCTGAGTTCGAGTGTCTTCAAAGCCCATGACACCTTTGGTAAAGGTTGTTCTCCAATTGGAGCGCTCACAGGCCAGTGTTTCCCAGTTGTTGGTGTTTATACTACATTTTTTTAGATTTGCCTTGAGAGAGTCTTTAAATCTCTTTTGTTGACCACCAACATTACGCTTTCCATTTTTAAGTTGGGAATAGAGTAGTTGCTTTGGAAGACGATCATCAGGCATCCGCACAACATGACCAGTCCAACGAAGCTGATAATAGTAATAATAATAATAATAATAATAATAATTTATTACTTATAACCCGCCCATCTGGCTGGGTTTCCCCAGCCACTCTGGGCAGCTTCCAATAGGAGATTAAAAATACATTAAAACATCAGTCATTAAAAAACTTCCCTAAAGATCCTTGCTAAGATCCTTGGGTGAGCACTTTCTCTAGGCCCCATCAATATCTGAAGAATGGGTGGTGGTGGCACAAAAGAGAAAAAGAGCCTTTCCTGTGGTTGCCCCCCAGACTGTGGGAATCGCTCCCCCCCAGGAGGGGTTAGAGTGGCTCCCTTGTTGTTATCTTGCCACCAGCAGGTTAAGACCTTCTTGTTCAGACAGCCTTTGGAAACTCTTCTTCCTCTTCGTCCTCCTCGTCCTTCTCCTCTTATTCTGTGATCACTCATAGCCTAGTAAGACTGTCTTCCATAAGCACGGTTTTAACAATGAGTCCGTAAGTGACCGTGGAGGCCAATTCTGGATCCACACATCCTTCCACAGTGGGGACATAGGTTTCCGGGTGGGAGTTGATCATGGTGAGGGTTTGCCAAATGTGCCTTCCTCTTAGCACGTTTCTCCCTTGTGTTCTGAGTTCGAGTGTCTTCAAAGTCCACAACACCTTTGGTAAAGGCTGTTCTCCAAGTGGAGCGCTTGCAGGCCAGTGTTTCCCAGTTGTCGGTGTTAGCAGATGATGCTGACCTGCAGACTTATTTCAAGGCAAACTGCATTTTAATTGCTGGTTTTAAATGCATTCTGTTGCCTTTTTCATTATTGTTTTTCACTGGTTTGATTTTATTACAGTGGTACCTCGGGTTACAGACGCTTCAGGTTACAGACTCTGCTAACCCAGAAATAGTACCTTGGGTTAAGAACTTTGCTTCAGGATGAGAACAGAAATTGCGTGGCGGCGGCGTGGTGGCAGCAGGAAGCCCCATTAGCTAAAGCGGTGCTTCAAGTTAAGAACAGTGTCAGGTTAAGAACAGACCTCCAGAACGAATTAAGTTCTTAACCCAAGGTACCATTGTACTTTGCAGTTTATAATGATGTTTTTGAAATGTTGTGAGCTGCCTTGAATCCCAGCTTGGGAGAAAGGTGAGATATAAATACACAAATAAGAATAAATCACACACACACACAGAGAGAGAAAGAGAGATCTGATTCTGATCCTTTTACGAGCTCAAGCAGCTCCCTCTAAGCCGCTGTTTCCTCGAGCCTGAATTGTGCCTTCCAATATTTTGCAAATATTATTCTTGCGACCCTAAATCGTCGCAACTTGCCTATTGAGCAACCCCCTGCCAAAGTGAATAGCCGAAGGAACAGATGGAGCCTTTGGGCCGTCCTCTCCTGAGTTCTTCTGCTCTGAGCGCAAGCCTAATCAGCTGTTTTCCCATCCTTGATGCTGGGAAGAGGGGAAGCAGCCTTTACTTGGCTTCTGCGAAAGGTGGATGCCAGCCAGCCACCGGCTTCTGTTTGTAAATACAGCTGAAGATCTCCTCCGATGGACTCACGCTGCTGAAAGCCCACCTCAATGGTGGGAAAGTGAAAAGGTAAACAAAGGCTGCTCGTTCCCACCAGCTACCGGACTCCACCAGACTTTTAAATCTTCTACCTCTAGAACAAATTGATTTCTTGCCAGTCGGCAGACTTTTTACTGATGTTGTGGCTGTTCTGGTTGAAGACAACCAGGTGCAGAGAGCTGGGATAATCTTCTCCCCCCCTTTCTCCTTTCGCTGTGTCCTGTTCATCACCCCCTTCCTCAGCGCACAGACACAGAGATCTGAAAGGGGGAACTAAGCCTATCCCAGAGGGAGCGACTCACCGGTGCGGTGGGGAGGGGGTAGGGAGAAGGGAAACCCAATATGGGGAAAGAATGAGCCTTGCCGGGATCTGGAGACTTATACAGGTTTGCGGCGCAGACAACAGCAAGGTCACACCACTCATTTTGGATTCAAAACTAACTTGGGCCAGACCAGTTCAAGCCTTGAATGTGAAACACCAAACTTGCCTGACCAGAGATTCTCAGAAGACTGGAGTAAATTTACGGACTATTTGAAAAGTAATTGTGATGAACAGATTACGCTAGTAGGTTTGCAAGAAGTTTTGTAAGGTGAATCATTTGAAATATTGCAAGAAAGAGAATGAGGGGAATTATTAGTTAAAGATAATTAAAGGTAATATGAAATTAAGAAATGCATAGTAAGTGATAAGAACGGAAAATCATCAGAGGTGTTGACGGAAGTCCAAAAATTATTGTATAAGATGAGTTGTTGTGTGAATGATAATTAATATGTTAAAAACTAATAAAAACGTATATAAAAAAAAGAAAAGGGGGCTCAGAAATTGAAGGTCAGATATGCTTCAAAAATGGCTGTTGCTTCTTTCAGTATCTCTGCTGTTATGTCTTTACTCTGTATATATAATTAAATTAAATATTTTTTTCCTCTGTATATAATTTTTTAATTACATTTTCCAAATATTGCTGTTGCATTTGGCAAGGTTTAGCGGGAAGACACCCCAGTGAAAATTTCTGTTACTATATATCTTATATATGGCTGTTTCTTTCTACAGTCGTACCTTGGAAGTTGAACGGAATCTGTTCTGGAAGTCTGTTCGACTTCCAAAACATTCAGAAACCAAAGCGTAGCTTCTGATTGGCTGAAGCCAATCGCATGCACATCAACGAAGCCACCAATCATCTGCACACTCACTGAAAGAAAGCGCTGGTCGGTCTCCCAATTGCTGCAGCAGCCAATAGCCAGCAGACATTTACACACCCACCAATCACCAAAAAACACACCTCTGACAATCTCCTGCTCATGGCAGCCAACAATCGCCTGTCCCACCTCCCAACTATCCATATATAAGACAACCCCCAATTTTCAGCATATTTTTTTAATAAAATAACCTCGTCTTATACACAGAAAAATACGGTAAATACGGTGATAGTATTTCAAAAGACACCTCAGCAACTGCAGTGGGTGCATGATGGCAGACATAGTGCACAGATATTTTACATGCCTTTGCACCAGTAACACGATTGACCAGGCAGATCTAACTTCTAGAGACCGTGGAAAGGGAGCTGAACACTGACCGGGCAACTTTAGCAACTCATACCAACAGCATTTTAATAAGTCATTTCCAAAACACAAAAACAGGAACAAGGTCAAGTTGGTGGTTCCATTAAAATCAGCGTAGCAAATTATCCATGCCTTAACTCCCATTGATTTTGCCAGAACTGAGTTTAACTGGCTTACTCGGGATCCAGTGATCTCTGAAGGACTGGAAGACAGGGGCTGCCCCCTGGATAGTGTAACCATTGGAAGGTAGGTCTTTGCACAATCCATATGTCACCTCCAAAAAGTTTTCTGATTTATCAACAGAGGGAATACATTACAAAGATGTTATTGGATTTATCAATAGCCAGGAATCTGGAAGATCATTTCCAAGTATATATAAAATGGTTTGGTCTGTTTAAGGAAAAATGGGATCAATTGAAGAAAGGTTAGACGAAAAGAAAAATGAAAGATGAATCCAATTAATGGAGTCACTGTAGGTTGGAAGCAACAAATGCTATAGAGAAAAAAAGTAGTATTATAATTCGAAATTGACGATTATGTTAAAGAGAAGATTCCTAGTCCTTCTTGTAGAAACTATTATGCTTAATGCAATCTGAATCCTGAAATACTGCTCATGATGGGAGGGGAGTCGTTTATATTTACTCTTCAATCAATGTTCCTTTTGTAATGCAGTCACGGTATGGAAAACAAATAAATATATTTATGATTAAGGAGAAGGGGGGGAGGAAACGATGGGAAAAGCTGTGAGTGCTCAACACTTTCAAGACTCTCAAAACAATCTCGGATTTCTTCCCGCAAATCAGTGAAACAGGGATCCGGGATCCTGCAGAGACAGCTCCAGCTCTTCCTTTGATTGCGGACATCTATCTCTTCCTTGACAACTTTGCCTGTTAGCAGAGCGAGTCGGCTGTTTAATTCACCTGACTTGTTAAGGGCTCCCTGCTCCCCCCCCCCCTTCTATTCTTGTTTGCTTTTTCTGAAGTTCTGGGAAGTCAACGATCTCGCATTTGCAGGCTAAGTGCGGAGTTCCCGTCGGGTGACTAAAATTCACAAATAATCTGGCAATTTGTCCACTGTCTCGGGAGCCCGCGGGGAAGCTGATCACTGCAAGAGTTTTTGGTATAAAAGAGGGAGATTGATGAGCTGCCCGGAATGCGGGGCTGGCTGGCAGCTTCCCAAAGCTGAAGATGAAACGCTACAAGCAAAGGGAACTCAATTGGCAACGCCGTCCGTGATTGTTCCTGCATCCTGGGCGGACTCTTGATTTGGCAATCCTTGCTTTAAAAGGCACCGCTGCTGAAACCACAAGTCCCCGCTGCTCAGATAGACTGCTCCAGGCTCATACACTCTTCTGCAACAAAACAGAACCTGATTAGCTGCCGCTGTCCAGAACCTCATTTTTAAAAATTGCATTATGCTCCACTTTTATCTCCAAAGGGGAAGCGGGTGGTGCTGTGGGTTAAACCACAGAGCCTAGGTCTTGCCAATCAGAAGATCGCCGGTTCGAATCCCTGCGACGGGGTGAGCTCCCGTTGCTCGGTCCCTGCTCCTGCCAACCTAGCAGTTCGAAAGCACGTCAAAGTGCAAGTAGATAAATAGGTACCACTCCGGTGGCAAGGTAAGCAGCGTTTCCGTGCGCTGCTCTGGTTCGCCAGAAGCGGCTTAGTCATGCTGGCCACATGACTCGGAAGCTGTATGCCGGCTCCCTCGGCCAATAAAGCGAGATGAGCGCCGCAACCCCAGAGTCGGCCACGACTGGACCTAATGGTCAGGGGTCCCTTTACCTTTACCTTTTTATTTCCAAGGAACTTAGGGTGGTGGGCATGGTCCTCCCCACACCTCATTTAGGTAGGTTAGTCTGAGAAGCAGTGAACAGCCCAAGGAACTTCATGGCCAAGTTCGGCATTTGAACCCTGGTCTTCCACGTCTCAGTCCGCAACTCTAATCATTGAGACACACTGGCTCTCCCGTCATGCCCTTGATTATCTTCTCCCGGCCCCATTGGCACGCTCAATGTACTTTACTGCGTTAGGCTGAGAAGCAGGAGCCTCTGTGCTACACCTCCTGACCTGCTGCCCACACTAAGCCCCAAAGCAATCTTTTCACAGAGCATCTCAGAGGTAGGCTTAATTATTCTGTGCTGGAAAAGGAAAATCCTGGACTTGGGTCAAAGGTGGGGAAAGTGGTACCCTTCGAGTGTTGTTGAACTCTGACTCCCATCATCGCTAACCATTGGTCATGCTGGCCACGGCTGGCAGAATTGAAATTGAGCAGTGCTTGGAGGGCACCACATCCCCCATCCCTGTTTGAGGCCTAGGATTTTGCTTCCAGTAACAACCGATGGGACCATGTGCAGGACTGCCATCATAGAATCATAGAATCATAGAGTTGGAAGAGACCACAAGGGCCATCGAGTCCAACCCCCTGCCAAGCAGCACTTGGCATCACTGGGCAGCTGCTCAGCCTGTGCCAATCCTTGTCCTGGGCTACCAGGCAGCCTCACTTCACTCCCACTTAAATTTCCCACAATATCCTCAATACAGCAACATTCTGGCCCATCGTGGGAAAGGAAAATGGAGATGGAGCCAGCATATTGGTCCTTACCAACTGTAGGCAAGGATGGAAGCCTGCCAGCTTTGGTTCCCTCAATTTTTCCAATCTTAAATTTGGTTCTCCACATTTCTGCAGCAATTTCTAGATTTCCTTTTTAAATTTTTAATCCTCCTGAAAATTCTTTAGCATTTTAGCGTGACATTTCCCCACGAAGCACAGTTTTGACCAAAGTACACGTTTTGGCAAGCCATTTCTCCTAATACGTTACATTTTGTATGCGACTTGCACAAACACATTCATTTGTAGGCACATTTTCTCTCAATAAATACGTCTTTGTAAACAATGTTTTGGAGAACTGAATTGCAAAATTCGGGTGAGTGCAAATTTCAAAGGATGGCTGCATTTCTGTTCTCGTATTGTTTCAGAAAGTGTGAAGATGATAAATTTGGCAAACTGAATTAAAGTTCTCTCCACATCCCTATCACCAGATAAGTCCACTGGGACAAACCATAAGAAGGGGAATTCCCAAAGCGAAACTTGAACCCAGGACCCCATCAGACCTGGAGTCGGTCCTATCAGTTCACCTTCTCATCTGTTTTCACCTGAGAGATGCCACCCACACCATACATTTAAAGCACTATGAGCAGCTGCGGCTCCCCCCAAAGAATCCTGGGAGCTGTAGTTCATTAAGGGAGTTGAAAGTTGTTAGGAGGCCCCTATTCCCCTTTCAGAACTACATTTCCCAGACTGGCTTAACCATCAATCCCAGGGACCTTTGGGAATGGCAGCTCTGTGAGGGGGACAGGGAGTAACCTAATGCCTCTCCTTCCCCTTAATAAACTACAACTCCCAGAATTCCCTGGGCTAAGCCACAACTCCTTAAAGTGTATGGTATGATTCTGGCCTCTTCCTTTTTGGCAGAGAGAAAACACACTGGACAGCATGTCCCGTCTTTTCTTTCTTATTTATTTATTGTTTATAGTGTGCTATTATATTTATATAAGGGATGCGGGTGGCACTGTGGGTAAAAACCTCAGCGCCTAGGACTTGCCGATCGCATGGTCGGCGGTTCGAATCCCCGCGGCGGAGTGAGCTCCCGTTGTTCGGTCCCAGCTCCTGCCCACCTAGCAGTTCGAAAGCACAATTAAGTGCAACTAGATAAATAGGTACCGCTTTCTAGTGGGAAGGTAAACGGCGTTCTGTGTGCTGCTCTGGTGCCGGTTCGCCAGAGCAGCTTCATCACGCTGGCCACGTGACCCAGAAGTGTCTCCGGACAGCGCTGGCTCCCGGCCTCTAGAGTGAGATGAGCGCACAACCCTAGAGTCTGTCAAGACTGGCCCGAAAGGGCAGGGGTACCTTTACCTTTATTATATTTATATTATTATATAGGATTGTTATCATTAATTCATTAATGCATTGTCCCTTAATGTAACAGAAAAGCTATCACTCCTTTATTAATGGAACAAATTCATATATACCACAGACTCGATAGAAAACCTTATAGTCATGGTGTTTTATTTATCCGTTTATAAAAAATATCTATATATTCTGCCATGCCATAAAAATACATCAAAGCAGTTCCCAGCACTAAAACATAAAACCGTGGGTAGGCAAACTAAGGCCCGGGGGCCGGATCATTGGAATGTGCCCCCAAATAGGAACATGGACCTTGTTAGCCTGTACAGAGGATGGAACATGGTCCATGCATATGTGTGCAAAACCTCTGACTTACGTGCGGCTGGAATGCAAGCTGATTATTTTTTTAACAAATGTATACAGCCCTTGACAGTCGTAAAAGCTTGATGTGGTTTAAAGCGAACCAAACACAGAAATATATATATATATATATATATATATATACATATATATATACACACACACACACACATATGTGTGTGTGTGTGTGTGTGTGTGTGAGAGAGAGAGAGAGAGAGAGAGAGAGAGATATACTTGTGATACAAAAGTTCATACCCAGTACAAAGTATCTTTTTATAATACACCACAGACATGAGAATTATTAACAAACAACAGATATTTTAAAAACATACACAGCTAATTACAAACAACAGCAAGCGAAAAACAGATTAAAACAGTGCTTTTTTCTTTTAAAAAATAATGTTTAGGGGTACTCTCATTTTCCTACTCATATTGCCCCTCAATAAGGCCAGACTTAGATTCACAAAATGTTTAGGGGTATGTGTACCCCTGCGTCCCCCCCCCCCAGAAAAAAGCACTGGATTAAAACATGTCTAACTTCTTCGTGTCTGCAAAAGTGTTATAAGCAGGTGCTGGAAAGAGGACAGTGAAGGTGCCTGTCTGGTGTCCAGTGGCAGGGAGTTCCAGAGGGCCATTTCTGCAGGTGGAAGTGGTTGAGTGGGCATATATGGAACTGGCAACCCTGCAAGCAAACTGGTCCCAAGCTGTTAAGGGCTTTATATACTATATGGCAAATTTGGGGGGAAACTCCACAAGCTCTTCAGAAGTACACTCTCTGGTAATCGAGGGGAAAGAAGGGTGTGACTTGTCAATTGGTAACCTCAAGGCTGTACTGCTGTAATGTTCTCTACGTGGGGCTGCCCTTGAGGCTGTTCCAGAAGCTGTAAAGGGTAAGGGGACCCCTGACCATTGGGTCCAGTTGTGACCGACTCTGGGGTTGTGGCGCTCATCTCACTTTATTGGCCGAGGGAGCCGGCATACAGCTTCCGGATCATGTGGCCAGCATGACTAAGCTGCTTCTGGCGAACCAGAGCAGCGCACGGAAACGCTGTTTACCTCCCCGCTGGAGCGGTACCTATTTATCTACTTGCACGTGCTTTCGAACTGCTAGGTTGGCAGGAGCAGGGACCGAGCAACGGGAGCTCACCCTGTCGTGGGGATTCGAACTGCCGACCTTCTGATCGGCAAGTCCTAGGCTCTGTAGCTGGTGCCAAATTTGGCAGGGGGGCTACTTGGAATTACATGGGCTTCCAATCAAGTACAGAGCCAGGTGTGAGGTTTTGACTTTGACCTAGGGGCTTTGGTCTTTATCCCTTCCGCCCTAATAAATCGTTGCCTTCCTCTGGTAATGCCTTCCTGGTGGTGGCTCCCCTTTTGTGGAAGCATCTTCCCTCGGCACGCAGGCAGGCACAATCCTTGAGGACCTTTCAGCTCCTCCTAAAAACGGATTTGTGTATGCAGGCCTTTCCTGCGGTTCGATTCCAGTTTGCGATTTCACTTGCTAGTGCCCAATTTCAGGTGCATTTATTCTATACAGTGGAACCTCTACCTGCGACCGTAATCCGTTCTGGAGGTCCATCCAGAGTTCAAAGCGGGTCTCTGGGAGAGGCATCATTGTGTGCAGGTGCTTCAACAGTGATCACCGCTCCTGCGCATACGCGACTGGCAGCAAACCCGCCAGTTATTTCCGGGTTTGCCACAGATGTTGGGAGAAATGGACGCAAGCGGAGGAAGACATAAAAAGAGTTTTGACTGCATATGGACTTATTGTTATATAAGTTTCTTTTGGGGAGAGAGGGGGGAAAAGGAGGCTACCTCACGCCTGATTTGGGAGGCGGTATAAAAGCATTTCAATGAGAAATAACGAAAAGAAAGAGAGGAAAGTGAAAGAAGAGATTGGGTGAGATTCCAGCATTTAATTAGACAGAGAACGTTCTAGGAACAGCAGGCAAATTGCATTGAATTTCTCTGATTTATCCTTCCGGTAGATGGACAGGTCTAAAAAAATCTAAACCTGCAAAATCTATTTACAGGTTGGGGATGAATAATATGAGTCTACACTTCAGTGCTTTGACAATGTTGGTTCCATACAGAGCGGAAATGAACATTTGCAGGCGTTTGAAATTCATTTCCCAAATGTGCCTTCTGGATTGCTGGATTCTACCTGGATGTGGAGTTTGTATTTGTTTTGGGGTTTTTTTGGTGCAAAATATTGGCTGCCTTGCCTGCCATTTGTCCCTATTCCCCTAATTAAGAACATAAGAAGGGACTACTGGATCAGGCCAGTCACTCTTCTGGTCCATCATCCTATTCTCACAGTGGCCAACCAGGTGTCTCTTCTACGGTGCTCCCTTTGCAACCCATTCTATAGGAGTTAATTATGGCTCCTGTTAAGTTGTGGGCGAACATATCAGACGACACAGCGATTCTTCAAATAGCTCTTGTTTATTCAAAGGCCAGAACAGAACTGAATTGAGGAGCTCAGTCAGCCTGCTTATATAGAGCTCCAGAACTACGTAACTGTAGCAACTTTCTAAAACTATCCAATCACTGAACGTCACTTTCGATCCTTCATTTGCATAACTATCTACAGTATCCCCCTGCTGGCCCAGGGTGAGCTTCAGTACATAACAGCTCCCCTGAAACCCTACCCCCTTATGCTTCCACATTCACGGTTGGGGTGCTTAGATGCTGGGTCAATTTTTCAAGGCAGGGGTCAGAACATGCCACCCACTACTGGAGCCCCTATACATACACATGCCAAAAAGCCTCAAAATTTATCAGCCGGTTTCAGCTCTCTGTTTACACAGACAGCCAAGCCAAAGTTTCTCTCCCGGAAACTTTTGACTCAGCATTCGTTTTAATTCCTGCATCATCCACTCGTACACATGCAGGGCCAGATTTAGGTTTGATGAGGCCCCAAGCTACTGAAGGTACTGGGGCCCTTTATATGTTCAGTTGTCCTTTGTCAACCACAAATTGTCTCTGTTTTTTGTGTTGAATATATGCTACATGGGAATTTATGGACCTAATAGGTATCTAAAAGGGACGTGGGTGGCACTGTGGGTTAAACCACAGAGCCTAGGACTTGCCGATCAGAAGGTCAGTGGTTTGAATCCCTGCGACGGGGTGAGCTCCCGTTGCTCGGTCCCTGCTCCTGCCAACCTAGCAGTTTGAAAGCACATCAAAGTGCAAGTAGATAAATAGGTACCGCTCCGGCGGGAAGGTAAACAAACGGCATTTCCGTGCGCTGCTCTGGTTTGCCAGAAGTGGCTTAGTCATGCTGGCCACATGACCCAGAAGCTGTACGCCGGCTCCCTTGGCCAATAAAACGAGATGAGTGCCACAACCCCAGAGTCGGTCACGACTGGACCTAATGGTCAGGGGTCCCTTTACCTTTAGGTATCTAAAGCCATTTGCAAATAACAAAATATGTATTTATCGAAGTAATTGTTACAACCAGTCCATGCAGAATGTAGGCACCCTATATAAAGAAATGAGCAAACCAGTGATATTTGAGGGAGCAGGCTAGCAGGCGGGGCCCATGACTTACATCATAGGAGTCCACACAACACAAAACACTGTTGCTGTATGTAGGTTTTATTTTATTAGTTTTTTTATTTTATATTTTGGAAATGTACATATGGGGTTTTTTTTCCCCATAAAATTTTTTTGGGGCCCCCAAGAGAGCGGGGCCCTAAGCTACAGCTTGTTTAGCTTAAACATAAATCCGGCACTGGACTGGATGCAGCCAAGGCTGAGGCTTCCTTTGTGTAGCAGAGGCTCTTGCCTTGCCGAATCGCTCTCCCTGTTCCCTTTGATGCTTGCTCCACATAATGCGTTGACAGCCTGTGTTTTGTCAGTTGTTTTACAATGTTGACAAGGAAGTGTGTGTTTTCTTGTGCGCGAAGCCCAGCCCGTTCCTTCGAGGGAGGCAGCTTCGGAGGGTTCAGAGCATGGAAGAAACTCGTGAAATTTAGCCACACCGTGTGATGTCCAGGCGTGGGAAAGGGAGGGGGGCACAAGATGACCGGGGTCATAATGAAGAGCAATGCAGGGACTTAGAAGTGTCTTCAGGCCCCCTGCCTCTGCCTTTTGCCTTCATATTATAAGCAGCTCAAGGGGGTGGGGACCAGAAACCTGATTTTCAAAATTTCTTTCTTTTCAACACCTGCTGAAAACTTTTCTATTCTGCCAGGCCTAGGCAGGCAGTTAAGAATACTTCTTTACACAATAGCTAATTGATTCTTGTTTGCAAGTTTTGGTGGGTTTTTTTTTTACTGCATGGTTTTATGCAGGGGTCAGCAAACTTTTTCAGCCATGGGCCGGTCCACTGTCCCCCAGACCTTGCGGGGGGCCGGACTATATTGGGGGGGGGGGGGATGAATGAATTCCTATGCCCCACAAATAACCCAGAGATGCATTTGAAATAAAAGCACACATTCTACTCATGTTAAAAGCATGCTGATTCCCGGACCATCCGCAGGCCAGATTGAGAAGGCGATTGGGCTGGATCTGGCCCCCGGGCCTTAGTTTGCCTACCCATGTAGTAGATCTTGCTCCAATTCATGACTAAGATCCCATCCTATTGGACCTGACATAGGACTGAACTTGGGGGGGGGGGATGTTTGGCAGGCAGACAATTCTACCTGCTCTTCAAGACGAGACAAGTCATTCCGGCAGCCTGCCTTCATTAGAAACACTGAACATAATCACCATATTTAATGCTTTTATCATGACTCAATGGATCACTGAACAGAGGAGCTACAGAAAGACAATTAGAAGCGTTCGTCTTTACTCAAAATTTTCCCCATCTCTCCAGCTTTTGTCTGAAGACTTATTTGTTCGCTAATTGCAAATATATAATTTGGTAGGGAGACTCTAGCTGCATTCGCTGCGTGGTTAATGCGCTGACCGGGCAACTTTAGTGCATGGATCCTTCCGTTGAAAGGCTATATCCATATCTAGCCATCTGGATTTGCGTGCTGAAATGCAGTTATTTATTGCTATTATTACTATTATTATACGTGCTGGTTTTTTTTTCTAGAAAAAGAGGTGCTGGAGCTCATCTTGTACTTCTCCCTCATTTTCTTAGAACGGCAATGGTGCTCACTGAGAGGTGCTGGAGCTGAGCTCCTGGGAACTCTGGCTGGGGGGGGGAGCCCTGATTATTATTAAATGTACAGTGGTACCTCTGGATACGAACAGGATCCATTCTGGATCCCCGTTCGCATCCTGAAGCAAACGCAACCCGTGTCTGCGCATCTGCACGTACATGGGTTGCAATTCGCCACTTCTGCACATGCAGGTGACGTCATTTTGACTGTCTGCGCATGCATGAGCGGTGAAACCCGGAAGTAACGTGTTCCGTTACTTCCAGCTCACCATGGAGCGCAACCCGAAAATGCTCAACATGAAGCACCTTCAACCAGAGGTCTGACTCTATTTCTATCTCACCTTTCTCCCAAATTGGGGATTCAAGGCTTAGAAACACCACCACTCCTTCAGAAAGAGGCCTCTGGACTGCCATTCCTTGGGGCATGTGGTTTACAGAGAATTTTGCAAATTTATGGCAGACCCACCATATACATTTTAAGCGTATGTGAAGCACATTTGAAGAATCCTGGGAACTGTAGTTTGAGGCAAATGGGAGCTTTGCGAGGAGGAAAACTACAGCTCCCAGGATTCTTCCCGGGGTGGGATGAGGAAATCATGTACTTTAAGCATGTGTTGAATATATTTTAAATGCATAGGATGGATTTGACCTCCCATCCTTTGCCCTCTGATGCCGTCACGACCTGCATCCAGAGAAAAGAGGAGCCTTGTTTGGTTTCTTCAACGAGAAATGAAGTCTTTGGCTCACTAAGTAGGAGGGTAAAGGGAGGGGAGGAGATTGATTCAAGGTTTGGGGTATTTGAATGAGGGCCCCCCGGAAGTATTAGTGATCGGTTTGGAATCAATGCCCCCCCCCCCGGCTCTGGATTACACAGGGGTTCCTGGAACGAGGAAGACCGACCTCCGAGGAGAACGTGCTAAGAGACCTGATTACTCCCTTCGTCCCATCCGAGCTCAGTGGGGGATTGGAACAGCAGGCAGACTCTAGCTAAACACTCAGAGTGAGAAAAACAACTTTCAGGTGTGGTTTACGATGTAGCCCAAACAGTTCCCACGAGCCGACTCCATGCGGGAAGCCTCTCCGGATAGACCATCGCAAAGAGGAACCTAGGCAAACTCCGGCAATGATCCAAACCCACACTTTTGCCTGGTTCCCATTAACACCCGCCTCCCGCAAACTTATAGGTTTCCCTATAACAGGGGTAGGAAACCTAAGGCCTGGGGGCCGGATGCGGCCCAATCGCCTTCTCAATCTGGCCTGTGGACGATCCGGGAATCAGCGTGTTTTTACATGAGTAGAATGTGTCCTTTTACAGTCATACCTCGGGTTCAAGTAGCTTCAGGATAAGTACTTTCGGGTAGCGCTGCGGCGACCCGGAAGTAACAGAGCACGTTACTTCCAGATTTTGCTGCTCCCGAATGTGCAGACGGTCAAAATGACGTCACGCGCATGCGCAGAAGCAGCGAATCGCGACCTGGCACACACAGACACGTGGACGTGGGTTGCATTAGCTTCTGGAAGCGAACAGGGCTCCAGAACGGATCCTGTTCACATCCAGAGGTACCACTGTATTTAAATGCATCTCTGGGTTATTTGTGGGAGCTGCCTGGTGTTTTTACATGAGTAGAATGTGTGCTTTGATTTAAAATGCATCTCTGGGTTATTTGTGGGGCATAGGAATTTGTTCATTCCCCACCCCCAAATATAGTCCAGCCCACCACATAGTCTGAGGGACGGTGGACCGGCCCACGGCTGAAAAAGGTTGCTGACACCTGGCCTAGAAGCTGGTCGACGAATTATAAATTCAGTTCCAAAACATGCAGCAGTAGCAAAAACGGATTAAGAGTAGGGCTTTTGATTTGCTGGGGCCTAGGATTGGCGCTGTGGGTAAAACCTCAGCGCCTAGGACTTGCCGATCGCATGGTCGGCGGTTCGAATCCCCGCGGCGGGGTGCGCTCCCGTCGTTCGGTCCCAGCGCCTGCCAACCTAGCAGTTCGAAAGCACGCCCGGGTGCAAGTAGATAAATAGGGACCGCTTACCAGCGGGAAGGTAAACGGCGTTCCGTGTGCTGCGCTGGCTCGCCTCTAGAGTGAGATGAGGACAGCGCTGGCTCCCGGCCTCTAGAGTGAGATGAGCGCACAACCCTAGAGTCTGTCAAGACTGGCCCGTACGGGCAGGGGTACCTTTACCTTTACCTTAGGATTGACCCAACTCCCCCCTGCAACCTCTAATCAGGAAATGAAACTTGAATCATCTGCTAATTCAGTTTCCCCCAGGCTGGGAACACCATTGATCGCTTGGACTACAACTCCCATCATAAGAAAATCGGAAGAGCCTGCTGGATCCGATTGATGGCCCATCTAGTCCAGCATCCTCTTCACTGAAATCATCTCCTTTCTTGGAGGTTCTTAAGCAGGGGTTGGAAAGCCATCTTTCTTGGATGCTTTAGTTGTGATTCCTGCATTGCAGGGGGTTGGACTACATGACCCTCGGGTCCCTTCCAACTTCACGATTCTACGATTCTTTGATTTGATGTTGTTCTCACAGGGGCCAACCAGACGCATGTGGGAAACCTTCGAGCAAGACCTGAGCACAAGGGCACTCTTTTCCATGTCCATGGTTTGTAACAATTCACATCAAGAAGCATTTACTGCCTCCAGCCATCGTAGCTAGTATCCACCATGAATTTGTCCAATCCTTCTTCTTTGAAACCCTTTGCCCTTTTCTCCCTCATTTGATGCCACCTAGCAAATCTCAAATGCGACACGGGTGGCGCTGTGTGTTAAACCACAGAGCCTAGAGCTTGCCGATCAGAAGGTCGGCGGTTCGAATCCCTGCAACGGGGTGAGTTTCTGTTGCTCGGCCCCTGCTCCTGTCCATCTAGCAGTTCGAAAGCATGTCAAAGTGCAAGTAGATAAGTAGGTACCACTCCGGCGGGAAGGTAAACAGCATTTCCGTGCGTTGCTCTGGTTTGCCAGAAGCGGCTTAGTCATGCTGGCCATATGACCTGGAAGCTGTACGCTGGCTCCCTCGGCCAATAAAGCAAGATGAGCGCCGCAACCCCAGAGTCGTCTGCGACTGGACCCAATGGTCAAGGGTGCCTTTACCTTTACCTTTACCAAATCTCAAAAACATTTGTGGGTAGTGATTAACAAAGCTTTGCAATGGTTCCCCCAACTTTTGAGAGTTTTCTTAGCTATGGTTTTTTTGTTTTGCTTGAAAAATGCTTTATTTATTTACCGCATTTATATCCTGCCTTCTTCCCCAAGGAGCTCAATGTGGCAGACATGGTTCACCCCCTCAAACGACCCGACACGGTAGGTCAGGCTGAGAGGCAGTGAATGGCTTCCAAGGCCATCCAGTGAGCTTCGTGGCTGAGTGGGGATTCAAACCTCACAGGTGCTAGCCCGACACGGAAACAACTGCAGCACCCTGGTTTGATTGAATGCAATGGTTTTAAGTGAGGAGAATGGGCCGTGAAATATAGGAGTGACATTTGGGATTCAGAATGTTGACATGACACCGATCACAGCTTGCAATTGGCGAATATGGCATTCTGAAAAGTTTCACATGCTATATGCCCTCGACATTATGTTAGTGTGGTTTTACATTAATAATAATAATAATAATAATAATAATAATAATAATAATTTATTATTTATACCCTCCCATCTGGCTGGGTTTCCCCAGCCACTCTGGGCGGCTTCCAACTGAATATTAAAAACAATACAGCGTTAGACATTAAAACCTTCCCTAAACAGGGCCGCCTTCAGTTGTCTTTTAAAAGTAAAATAGTTGTTTATTTCCTTGACATCTGATGGGAGGGTGTTCCACAGGGCAGGTGCCACTACTGAGAAGGCCCTCTGCCTGGTTCCCTGTAACCTCACTTCTTGCAGCGAGGGAACCACCAGAAGGCCCTCGGTGCTGGACCTCAGTGTCCAGGCTGGATGATGGGGGTGGAGATGCTCCTTCAGGTATACAGGACCGAGGCCGTACTATTACGATGGTGATCGGGAAAATCTTTGGGGGGGGGCGTTGCTGCTTGCTCCTACAGTATGTATCTTGGGGTATCTTACCTTGTAAATAAACTGTTCTGTGATCCTCACATGACGTGGGGTATAGAAATTAACCAACCAACCAACAAACAAACAAACAAGGTAAAAAGTTAAAGGACCCATGGACAGTTAAGTCCAGTCAAAGGTGACTATGGGGTTGTGGCGCTCATCTCTGATTTCAGGCCGAGGGAGCCAGCGTTTGTCCACAGACAGCTTTCCGGGTCATGTGGCCAGCGCTTCTGGCGCAACGGGACACCGTGACGGAAACCAGAGCGCACATAAATGCTGTTTACCTTCCCATGGCAGCGGTACCTATTTATCTACTTACACTGGTGTGCTTTCGAACTGCTAGGTTGGCAGGAACTGGGACAGAGCAACGGGACAAACAAACAAACAGTCTCCTTCAAAATGAAGATGGGAAGAAGAAGGTGAACGTCTTGCAGGTGTGTGGGGAGGGAGGGAGGAAGAAATGGATAATAATGAATGGGGGTGATGTGGGAGGGGAGAGAGATTTGCCCTACCAGGCCCTGCAACTTTTGAAAATGGATTTCCCTGGCAAAGGATGCCGTGGTCACGGCTAAACTGGGTCAGTGGGGGGACCTGCTACGACTCCCTTCCTCAGAGGGGCACCTGTTAAGAGGAAGAGCATTAACTCTTAAGCAGGTGGAGCAGGGAAACTCGTGACAAAACCAGTGGCATTTTGAGGCCACTTTCTTGAAGCTAATGGGAAAGGTTTAAGCATCTGGGACATTAAAATACAGCAATAAGAATAAAAGAAAATTATTACGAATTAGTTTGGAGGTGGTACAGTGGTGGCTCGCAAGACGAAATTAATTCATTCCGCGAGTTTTGTCGTCTTGCGATTTTTTTCGTCTTGCAAAGCACGGTGTCGGGAAAGTTTTGGAAAAGCTTCAAAAATCACCAAAGTCTTTAAAAACCTCAAAAAAGGTTACCACACCGCGTTCTATGAGTTGCTCCTCGAAGTCAAGTCACAACTGTATTAACGGTGTTAAGAAAAAGGAAACAAACTTGCAAGACGTTTCCGTCTTGCGAAGCAAGCCCATAGGGAAAATCGTCTTGCGAAGCAGCTCAAAAAACAAAAAATCCTTTCGTCTAGCGAGTTTTTTGTCTTGCGAGGCTTTCGTCTTGCGAGGTACCACTGTATTTAACACCAGTCAGATTAAATCAAATAAACAAGGAATATTCGGTGTTATGTTGGAGGGAGTGCCAGGAAACCGGGAATTATGTTCACATGTGGTGGGGGTGTAATTATGTACATTTTCTTTCTGGAAAATGGTGTTTAAGGAGATAACAGAAATCACTGGGTTAAAGCTGACCGAAAGTCCAGAGGTAGCTTTATTATCAATTTACAATGGGGTGGAAGGTTCGCGGAAGGACTAGGAAGGACTTGCTCACAAATTATGATTGCTAGGAAGTAGAAGGGGCAAGCAGAATATGAAATGGAAGAATGGTATAAAAAGGTGTGGGATATAGCTATTAATGATAAATTAACATGTGCCATTAAGGTAAGATGGGGAATATGCAGGAGAAATGATTTTGAGGAGATACAGAAGGTGTTTGTAGAATTTGTACTGTTAAAACGGAAAGGGGTCAAACTATCACAAGAGGTGTTGAAATTTTGGGAGGATGGATAGTTACAATGGAATGGTCTAGGTGGCGGGGAGCACATTTTTATTCTTATTTATGTATGATTATTACTTTCTCAAAATATAATACTACTACTAGTACTACTACTAATAATAATACTACAGTGGAACCTCTATTTGCGACCATAATCCATTCTGGAGGTCCGTCCGGAGGTTGAAACAGGTTGCTGGGAGAGGCGCAGTTGTGCGCAGGTGCGGGCGGCGATTGCCCACTCCTGCGCATGTGCGAAAGGCGATTGCCACTCCTGCACATGCGTGAATGGTGGCAAACCTGCCGGTTACTTCCAGGTTTGCCGTGTTCGCGACTTGGAAGGACTGTAAGAAGAGGCGGTGGTAAGTAGAGGTATGACTGTAACAATGTAGCAAGAGGTGGCATGGCCAAAGTTCATACAATTATGCCTGGCATAGATAAAGTCTAGTTACAGGTAGGTAGCCGTGTTGGTCTGCTGTAGTTGAAACTGAAGTGAAGGCATGAGTCAGGTGTTGATCATCAGGTGAGCTGTGCATGAGCAAGCTGCCAGCTAGCTCTGCAGAAGCTCCTTTTATTGGCACAATATGCAAAACCAGACAGATACATTTTGGACTGTGACCTTTACACATCTTCCAATCCCGAGATTGAGGGATGGTACAGGTTATTTTGGCACCTGTTTCCACCGTGTCACTTTCCCCTTGCACAAAGTTTATTCGGAAGCGACAAAAGTCACAGACAGGGCACGGCAGACTACTAAGAGAGCAAAAGGTTAGATAGAGGGCAAGATGTTCAGACGGCTGTGGCTTTATCTGTGGGGGGGAGTGTTCTCCGCACCACAAGGTCATGCGTGTAGACAGCTGAGGCTGCCCGCGGGTGGAAGTGTGCTTCACACCCAGCGATCATTCCTACAGAAACAAAATAATTTTTTGTAAAGAAAAAGAAGGAACATTTTATCATATGTGGTGGGAATGTAAAAAGGTGAAAAACTTCTGGGAAATGATATATAATGAGATGAAAAAAATGTTGAAATATACATTTATTAAGAAACCAGAAGCATTTTTACTGGGTATTGTAGGAGATGATATAAATAGAAAGGATTGTAAGTTGTTTTCATATGCAACGACGGCAGCAAGTATATTATTGGCACAAAAATGGAAGCAAGAAGAATTACTGACGAAAGAAGAATGGAGGATGAAATTGATGGACTATGCAGAATTAGACAAACTAACAGGAAGAATTCAAAACCGGCGGGACCAGAGATTCACAGAAGACTGGTGTAAATTTATGGACTATTTGAAAAGTAATTGTCACGATCAGATTACGTTTGTAGGTTTGCAAGAAGTTTTGTGAGGTGAATAATTTGAATTATTGCAAAATTGGATAAGGAGGAGGATTGTTAGTTAAGACAATTAAAGGCAATATGAATTTAAGAAATGATAAAAATGGTGGATCATCAGAGGTGCTGATGGAAGTCCAAAAAGATTGTATAAGATGTGAAGTTCTGTGGTATGTATGATTATTAATATGTTAAAAATTAATAAAAAATCATTATAAAAAAAAGAAATAAAATATTTTCCCCTCTTCCAGTAGCACCTTAGAGACCAACTAAGTTTGTTACTGGTATGAGCTTTCGTGTGCATGCACATGTGTATCTGAAGAGGTGTGATTTTTTTTTTTTTTTTTTGGTAATGGATAAAGTCGACAGAGAAAAGTTTTCATCCCCCTCTCAAAACACCAGAGCTTGTGGATTTCCAATGAAGCTGAATGTCAGAGGATTCAGGACAGATGAAAGAAAGGACTTCAGTGCAAACCACAGAAGTCTCTCCCAGGAGGCAGCGATGGCCACCAGCTTGGACGGCTTTAAAAGGATTGGACCAATTCATGGAGGAGAAAGCAACTGATGCCTACGAGCCATGGTGGCTAGGCTTTGCCTGCACTGTCAGAGGCAGTAATACTTATGAATGCCTGTTGCTGGAGACCACAGGAGGGAAGACTTGCTCATGTGCATCTGGTCCTGCTTGCATCTGGTTGGCCACTGTGAGAGTAGGATGCAGGAATGGATGGACCATTGGCCTGACCTAGCAGGCTTGTCTTTATGTTCTTGAGAGTTTGGCAAAGACCAATGGAAGCTGGAGGGTGGTGGTGGTACCAGCCTAGGAGTGGGGAAACCTGTCTCTGCATTCTTGGATTCTCAAAAGCTGTGTCATTTGAGTTTGTGTGTGTGTAAGTGGTGTCCAAACTTTTTTCAAAAAGGGCCAGATTTGATGAAGTAAAGGGCCATGAGGGACGACTAAAGGGCCGACCAAAGTTGTTTACCTTTTTAAAAGGATTTTACCCATGTGGGAGGGAGTTCCACCGTCTAACCATGTACTATGTACTTCCTTTAATGCAGTGGTGTCCAAACCTTTTTCAATGAGGGCCAGATTTGATGAACTGAAAGGCCATGAGGGCCAACCAAAGGGCCAACCAAAGTTGTTGACCTTATTTAAGGATTGAAGATGTTGAGCTTTTTTTAGGATTTCCCAGAGAATAAACTGCCACAGGGGCCGGATTAAGCTGACCGGGGGGCTGGATTAGGCCCCGAAATGGATTTTGGTCATGCCTGGAAGATACCTTCACACTTCAGCTCTTCAGAACTGAGAGAGAAAAGGGGAGGGGGAGAGAAAGAGAGAGAGACCCCCCCTGGCGGATCAAAATCACTTACCAGGTCCAGCCCAGCCAGGAACAGGTGTGTGAAAATCAGCACCCAGACACCAGATAGAACAACATTCCCCCCTCCTCTCTCCTCGACTTCCATAAATCAACTCTCTAATCTTTCACTGTCCAGCCAGATTGCTTGCTGGGAGGGTGATGAATTGCCCTCCAGCCCCTGACAGCTGCAGGAATATCACTCATGGCCAAAGACAGACCTCTAAATCTGCCATTATAGAGTGTTGAAAGGAAGAATGTCTGTTTTTGTAACCTACCTCAGTTATAATAAATATTTAAAATCCACATTAACATCCTCTTATAGTTACAATCTGCCCTCTGTGGAACAGCGTCCAACTTAGATTTAATTAGCGACTGAATCTTTCCAGTTTGGGCTCCTGGTTAAGCTGAAGATTCTTGGGCCTCTCGCGGAATGCCTCTGTTTTCATAAACTACCTGCACCGGCATAAATATCAGCCACGTCGCCCGGCCGCCCTGCTGGAGACAGAGACCCTTTTGTCTTCCTGAATGCTTACATTTAATTTAAATGATTGGATCTTTCCAGACTCCCGAGTGGGGGGGAGAAGGCGAATGATTTCCCTCCTTGCCAAGAACTCCTGCCATGCCTCACTTCGAAAAAGCTGGCACAATACCTTTGGCATCAAGGGGGGAAATGGAGCGATCTGGAGCAGGTAAGAAGGAGTCAGAAGCTCCCAGGCCAACATTCTTGGGTCATTATGGATGGGGCTGTTCAAAGGTGAGTTTCGTCAAGTTTCAAGGGTTGAGATCCAAGCTCCTCCCACCATGAGAAAGTCTGTTCCATAGCTGAGTCACCGCGGAATTGCGCCGCAAAGTGAAATTCAAGATGAAGTTGGAGCTTCCTATAATCAGCCTTGATGGCAGAAAGTGAGGAGGAATGAAAGAATCTTTTAATGAGGGTGAAAGAGGAGAGCGCGAAATATGGTCTGAAGCTCAACATCAAAAAAACTAAGATCGTGGCCACTGGTCCCATCACCTCCTGGCAAATAGAAGGGGAAGAAGATTGGAAGAAGATTGGAAAAAATTTAAAGATTATTTACAGAAATATTGTAAAATCAATGAATGTTAGAAAAATGTTGGAATGAAGTTACGTGGCTTTAGTAGAAATGTTATAAGGAATTAAGTACAAATAGATTAATAGAGTATTAAAGGGAAAAATAAGGTTAGAATGAGTTAAGATAATTATAGGATAGAAAACAGAGGAAGATGGAAAGGAATTGCTGAAATAATTAACAGAAGTGGAATACAAAAAGGGAGATGTGAGGAGGTCGTGGAAATAAGTGAATGAAAGATGGGTTAATGAAATTGTTGGATTTATTTTATTGTTTTTGTTGTGTTTTTGTTAGTCTAATGTATTGTATTGTATTGTTGTTGTTTTTTGTTTTTGTTTTCTCCTTTAAATTTTTTGGAAAAGCAATAAATATTATTTAAAAAAAGAAAAAGAAATGGAGGCCGCCTCTTTCTGTAATGTATGCATAGTGCTTTTTTAAGGACTTTGGCTAAGGGGTTGGGCAATTGCAGAAGTCTTTAAAGGTTCCTGCACACTTTGTTCTTGGTCCTCACCTCCTTACAAGGTAGCGGGGGGACGGGGGACTCTGTTCAGCAGAAAAATAAAGACCTTCCTTGCTTTCACTGCCTCCTGCCTCCATCCATTCTTCTCTGACCGATCATGGACTTTAGGGGACCCAGAGTCCCTTGAGCACTGGGAATAGAAGGAGTGATTGAGATAGAACCTTGCCTGGCTCTCTCCCTCCTGCCACAGCATCCCATCATATGCATGTTTTCCCTCTGCCTAGCAGAGAAAACGCTATCCCCCCCTTGGGGTCAGCCTCTCTCTGTATATTATAGATCCCGCTCTGTCTTAGAAAGGAGGTTAAAAGTAGCTCAATCCACTTAAGGGAGAAGTTAAAGTCTTGAGCGTTTAAAGTTTGCTGTTGCTTCTGGAAAGAAGCTAGCCTGAATTTGGGGAGGGGGGGCACATGGTCCCTCGAGTCCAGCAGTAACATGAGCTCTTGCTAGCTTTTTTTTTTTTTTAACCTTCGCTCTTCCAGATGGCTTTTCATTTCCACAATGAAGCAGGCGAGCAGATCCTTCGATCCGCCAAGGAAAGAGGCAGAGAGAAAGTAGAAGCCAAGCATTGGCCCGTGGAGTTTGAAGAATCATAGAATCATAGAATCATAGAATCATAGAATCATAGAGTTGGAAGAGACCACAAGGGCCATCGAGTCCAACCCCCTGCCAAGCAGGAAACACCATCAGAGCACTCCTGACAAATGGTTGTCAAGCCTCTGCTTAAAGACCTCCAAAGAAGGAGACTCCACCACACTCCTTGGCAGCAAATTCCACTGTCGAACAGCTCTTACTGTCAGGAAGTTCTTCCTAATGTTTAGGTGGAATCTTCTTTCTTGTAGTTTGGATCTATTGCTCCGTGTCCGCTTCTCTGGAGCAGCAGAAAACAACCTTTCTCCCTCCTCTATGTGACATCCTTTTATATATTTGAACATGGCTATCATATCACCCCTTAACGTCCTCTTCTCCAGGCTAAACATGCCCAGCTCCCTTAGCCGTTCCTCATAAGGCATCGTTTCCAGGCCTTTGACCATTTTGGTTGCCCTCCTCTGGACACGTTCCAGTTTGTCAGTGTCCTTCTTGAACTGTGATGCCCAGAACTGGACACAGTACTCCAGGTGAGGTCTGACCAGAGCAGAATACAGTGGCACTATTACTTCCCTTGATCTAGATGCTATACTCCTATTGATGCAGCCCAGAATTGCATTGGCTTTTTTAGCTGCCGCGTCACACTGTTGGCTCATGTCAAGTTTGTGGTCAACCAAGACTCCTAGATCCTTTTCACATGTACTGCTCTCAAGCCAGGTGTCCCCCATCTTGTATTTGTGCCTCTCATTTTTTTTGCCCAAGTGCAATACTTTACATTTCTCCCTGTTAAAATTCATCTTGTTTGTTTTGGCCCAGTTCTCTAATCTGTCAAGGTCGTTTTGAAGTGTGATCCTGTCCTCTGGGGTGTTAGCCACCCCTCCCAGTTTGGTGTCATCTGCAAATTTGATCAGGATGCCCTTGAGTCCATCATCCAAGTCGTTGATAAAGATGTTGAATAAGACCGGGCCCAAGACAGAACCCTGTGGCACCCCACTAGTCACTCTTCTCCAGGATGAAGAGGAACCATTGATGAGCACCCTTTGGGTTCGGTCAGTCAGCCAGTTACAAATCCACTGAGTGGTAGCATAGTCAAGACCGCATTTTACCAGCTTCTTTACAAGAATATAATGGGGCACCTTGTCAAATGCCTTGCTGAAATCAAGGTAGGCTACATCCACTGCGTTCCCTTCATCTACCAGGCTTGTAATTCTGTCAAAAAACGAGATCAGGTTAGTCTGACATGACTTATTTTTCAGAAATCCATGCTGACTATTGGTGATCACAGCATTCCTTTCTAGGTGCTCACAGACTGTTTGCTTAATAATCTGCTCCAGAATCTTCCCTGGTATTGATGTCAGACTGACTGGGCGGTAATTATTTGGGTCCTCTCTTTCCCCCTTTTTGAAAATAGGGACAACATTTGCCCTCCTCCAGTCTGCCGGGACTTCGCCTGTTCTCCAGGAATTCTCAAAGATGACTGCCAGTGGTTCTGAGATCACATCTGCCAGTTCTTTTAATACTCTTGGATGCAGTTCATCTGGCCCTGGAGACTTGAATACATCTAAACTAGCCAAGTATTATTTTACTATCTCCTTAGTTATTCTGGGCTGTGTTTCCTCTGCTGAATCATTTGCTCCAAATTCTTCAGGTCGGGCATTGTTTTCTTTATTGGAGAAGACTGAGGCAAAGAAGGCATTGAGGAGTTCAGCCCTTTCTGTGAAGAGATCTTGGCTGTCATCTAACTCAGCCCCCGGCTGAATAGGGTTGCCTGGTCAGGACCCAGAGATTTCAGGGCCTGAACCTGAGTCTTAGGGTCAGCCCCAGGGGATATCTTGAAAGACCTACATTGGCTCCCAGTACGTTTCCAAGCACAATTCAAAGTGCTGGTGCTAACCTTGAAAGCCCTAAATGGCCTCGGCCCAGTATACCTGAAGGAGCGTCTCCACCCCCATCATTCAGCCCGGACACTGAGGTCCAGCTCCGAGGGCCTTCTGGCAGTTCCCTCATTGCGAGAAGTGAGGTTACAAGGAACCAGGCAGAGGGCCTTCTCGGTAGTGGCCCCTGCCCTGTGGAACGCTCTCCCATCAGATGTCAAAGAGAAGAACAACTACCTGACATTTAGAAGACATCTGAAGGCAGCCCTGTTCAAGGAAGTTTTTAATGTGTGACATTTTAATGTATTTTTAATCTTTGTTCGAAGCCGCCCAGAGTGGCTGGGGAAACCCAGCCAGATGGGCAGGGTACAAATAATAAATTATTATTATTATTATTATTATTATTATTATTATTATTATTATTATTATTATATCATGAGGGGCAATGTCATGGGGATGGTCTCCAGTGATTATTATTAATATTATTAATTAAATTTGTAAACCAACATTCATCCCAGGGTGGCACATAACATAAAAATACAAAATGACGACACACAAAATCCCCCCAAAGCAATAAACCCCTCCCACAAAGGACCATAGAATGTTACTGAGCTAAAGGTCTGGTTTTAGATAAAGGTTTCCGCCTGGTGCCTAAAGACATGGAATGAAGGTGCCAGGCGAGCCTCCCTGGAGAAAGCATTCCACAAACCAGGAGCCACCACAAAAAAGGCCTCTTATCACGTTGCTGCCCTCTGGGTCTCTCATGGGGGAGAAACATCATACCCTCCAAGATTTCTCTGATGGAAAAGGGATCAGATTATGCAAAATGTTAAGAGGGATGTTTGAAGAAGCTGGGTATGTTTAGTCTGGGAAATGAGAAGACTGAGAGGTGAGGTGATACCCTGTATACCTGAAGGAGTGTCTCCACCCCCATCGTCCAGCCCAGCGACTGAGGTTCAGGATCGAGGGCCTTCTGGCAGTTCCCTCACTGCAAGAAGTGAGGCTACAGGGAACTAGGCAGAGGGCCTTCTCGGTAGTGGTGCCCGCCCTGTGGAACGCCCTCCCACCAGATGTCAAGGAAATAAGCAACTATTTTACTTTTAAAAGACAACTGAAGGCGGCCCTGTTTAGGGAAGTTTTTAATGTTTGATGCTGTATTGTTTTTAATATTCAGTTGGAAGCCGCCCAGAGTGGCTGGGGAAACCCAGCCAGATGGGCGGGGTATAAATAATAAATTATTATTATTATTACCTTCAAAGAACTCAAGGGCTGTCACACGGAAGAGGGAACAAGCTTGTTTTCTCCTGCTCCAGAGGGTAGGACTCAACCCAATGGATTCAAGTTAAGAAAGGGAATTCTAACTAAACAACAGGAAGAACTTTCTGCCAGTAAGAGCCCTTAACAGTGGAGCAGACTCCCTCAAGAGGTTGTGGACTCTCCTTCCTTGTCGGTTTCCAAGCAGAGGTTGGATGGCCATCTGCCATGGATGCTTTAGCTGAGATTCCTGCATTGCCGGGGGTTAGACTAGATGACTCTTGGGGTCCCTCCCAAGTCTAAGATTCTATGATTGAGCCATGGAGACATTAGCAAAATGCAAATCTGAGTAGCATTTGTGGCTTTGTGTTCACAAAGAGCAGATTTCTGGACCGTACCACTTTGGACTCAAACTGGGAACCCATCTGAATAATAATAATAATAATAATAATAATAATAATAATAATTTTATTTATATCCCACCCTCCCCAGCCGAAGCCGGGCTCAGAGCGGCTAACAACAGTAAAAATAACACAGTTTACATAAAATCACAATCAGTTAACTGAAATACATTCTAAAATCAATTCATTCTAAAATCAATTCAAAATCAAATTAATGGCAACCATTGGGCTAGAGTGCTATGAGGATTACAGAAGGAGACAGGGGGTCAGACTGTGCCTTGGCCAAAGGCCTGGTGGAACAGCTCTGTCTTGCAGGAAAGATGTCAGGTCCCGCAGGGCCCTAGTGTCTTGTGACAGAGCGTTCCACAGGGCAGTCTCATGTCTCATGAGGATCCCAAGTCTCATGAGGAACTTCTTACAAGTTTAACTAAGCACCACAAAGAGCACAGCACCTATATATAGTATATATACCTATAATGCATATATATCACACGTAGAAAACTAGACACCCCCAAAATGGGTTCTAACCTTCCTGCTACAAGACGTTCCTGCAAGGAATTTTGTGGTTGTTCTATGGAGGGTCATGCAGCCATGCGAGCCCCCACCTGCAGTTTGAAATGGTACAGTCCAGAAACAACCTGACGACCTCATCTGCTTTCTTTTCGTGAGGAGAAGACCCAGAAGCCTCTGCGGCTGCGTTCGCTGTAATGCAGAGGGTCTCTTCCAACATGCGGACATGCTTTCCCCTCTGGATAAATCAAGCTGCTCCATCAATCAAATGCTGAAATGCTGAGTTCATTCTCACGTGCCTTTCCGTTGCCCCCGAGACCCGGAGCTGTTTCTCTGGCTGGGGCTGGTGGTGATCACCTGGAACCATTTCCCAGTCCTCGGGAGCAGCAGGAGTGTCCATTAGCTGCCACGGATCAGTGGGAATGGTGTGTAAATTCCGGATATCGATGGCGGGGCCAGGCCTCTTATTGGCCGACGCTTTCCGCTCTCAGAAATGGGTCATTTAAAGAGAAAACTGTAAAGTGTTCAGCGCGGAGAAGGTATCATAACAAGTCTTCTGTCTCCACCGTGGCGCACACAGAGTAGGCATTCAAAGAGGAAACTTGGGGGAGCTCATTTAATGGAATGAACCCAAGGACCCCCAACAGACCTCTCTACCTTGCCCCTTTGCTACCGTTTCCCACACAGACACAACAAACGCTTCCCTTCTTTGGCATCATCCATCGACACAGACGTCTCCACCCGTTGCTGCCTCCCCCCCCCCCAAAAAAAATAGTGGGGCAGCTTATTTTGCTTGTAGGGCATGGTGGTAGCAGGATCGGTGATAGCTTGTTGTTGTTGTTTA
Source organism: Podarcis pityusensis (assembly GCF_964106645.2). Taxonomy (NCBI): domain Eukaryota; kingdom Metazoa; phylum Chordata; class Lepidosauria; order Squamata; family Lacertidae; genus Podarcis; species Podarcis pityusensis. Next base: position 5,404,109 of record NC_138039.1, on the reverse strand, counting down.
GTCATTTAGTCGTGTCTGACTCTTCATGACCCCCTGGACCAGAGCACGCCAGGCACTCCTGTCTTCCACTGCCTCCCGCAGTTTGGTCAAACTCATTCTGGTAGCTTCGAGAACATTGTCCAACCATCTCGTCCTCTGTTGTCCCCTTCTCCTTGTGCCCTCCATCTTTCCCAACATCAGGGTCTTTTCCAGGGAGTCTTCTCTTCTCATGAGGTGGCCAAAGTCTTGGAGTCTCAGCTTCAGGATCTGTCCTTCCAGTGAGCACTCAGGGCTGATTTCCTTCAGAATGGAGAGGTTTGATCTTCTTGCAGTCCATGGGACTCTCAAGAGTCTCCTCCAGCACCATAATTCAAAAGCATCAATTGTTCAGCAATCAGCCTTCTTTATGGTCCAGCTCTCACTTCCATACATCACTACTGGGAAAACCATGGCTTTAACTATATGGATCTTTGTTGGCAATATGATATCTTAGAAGTCACTAAGAAGAGCGCTGTTGACTTTGACAAGATTTGTGCCAATGAGGCCGGCAGGGCTCTTGAAGGAACAACAACTGGTTTTTATTAGGCCAGAGAATCCATCAGCTTCGGAGAAGTCAGGGGCATTCTCTAAGGAGGACCACATCAATTTGGACAGGTCAAAGACCTCCAAAAATATGGTTGAGCAATGGAGCACCCAGCTGGAGAAGTGGGCATGAGAACTGGTTATGTTTAGCCTGGAAAAGAGGAGTCCGAGAGGAGATATTATAGCCATTTCCACATATCTAAAGGGCTGTCACATGGAAAGTGATGTCCTCCAGATATTGTTGGACTACAATGCCCATCTGCCCTGAGTGTTGGCCATGCTGGCTGGAGCTGATGGGAGTTGGAGTCCAGCAGCCACTGGAGAGCACCAGGTTGGCTATGCTTGGTCCAGGCTGCTTGCCAAATTATCACCAATCTGCTCCTGTGTGCCCGGCTAACATACAGCGCCATTCAACTCCCATCTTATAATTTCCTCCTTAGATGCACCTGTCAAATAAGATTTCACTTCATGCATCTGATGAAGTGAGCCTGAATCCACAAAAGTTTATGCCATCATAAATTTGTTTCAAGGTGCCAAAAGACTCATTGCACAGGAGCCGACTCCCAGGAGCCAAGGTCCTTCATCCCCCTCAATAAAATATTTGAGTGGGCAGGGCTCCCCATAGTTATTGGGCATTGCCATTCAAATTTGTGCATGCAGTGTATCATGTGACTAATTATGTGGGACAGAGCTTACCTGCCCCCCCCCATATTTTATTCAAGTTGGCACCCCTGGGTGAAAGAGACTAGCAAGTTTATAGTCCATGGAATTTTAACCAAATTTTAGCTTTTTGAACCCCATGGTATTTTTTTTGAACCCCAACAATTTTGATAACACCTCTCAGGTGGAAACAGCCAGAAGGTTCCACTTGTCTCTATGTATTTGCTGTCTCACTTGAACTGCTTATTTTGAAGCACCCCTGGTTTCCTGATCTTTGATTTGTCCATTGCTATTTGTGCTTTTTAAAAATGGGATGTGGTGGGCAACCTTATAGCATGCTGCATGAAGAACTACAATAGCCATGCCTGGACATTTGCAAGTTTGAAAATCACGTGGAATCATGGAGCATGCGTATGTGTGAATCACAACAACCAGTCTTGGGGGATAATGATAATTGAGATAATATTCTGCACCTTGTTGTTGTTGCTTAGTCATTTAGTCGTGTCCGACTCTTCGTGACCCCATGGATCAGAGCACGCCAGGCACTTCTGTCTTCCACTGATCAAACTCATTCTGGTAGCTTCAAGAACAACCATCTTGTCCTCTGTCGTCCCCTTCTCCTTGTGCCCTCCATCTTTCCCAACATCAGAGTCTTTTCCAGGGAGTCTTCTCTTCTCATGAGGTGGCCAAAGTATTGGAGTCTCAGCTTCAGGATCTGTCCTTCCAGTGAGCACTTAGGGCTCATTCCTTCAGAATGGAGAGGTTTGATCTTCTTGCAGTCCATGGGACTCTCAAGAGTCTCCTCCAGCACCATAATTCAAAAGCATCCATTCTTCAGCGATCAGCCTTCTTTATGGTCCAGCTCTCACTTCCCTACATCACTACTGGGAAAACTGTAGCTTTAACTATACAGACTTCGGTAATTTTGTTACTTCTTTTCCAGTCATACTACATTGTTTTGCAGCTCAGCTCGGACAGGTCAGATCAGAAACCAGAGCAGGTACATTTAGCCAAAGGTCTCTTGGCAGAACCTTGTTGAGCATCCTTCACTGAGAGGCGATTGCCCAGTAGCACACAGGAGGGACTAGGTGGAGAACTTTGATTGTGCACATGGTACCAAACCACACTACAACTCCCAGGAGGCCGGTGCAATAATAGATGTGTGAATGGGCCATTCAGCACCCACATGAAGAGCCGGGATCAAATTCTTAAAAGAACAGGCCAGCTTTTTCTGAAGGCTTGTAAAGACTGAGCCAATTCTGAGTTGCAGTGTTCCTAGTTTCAGTCAGTGGTGCTGTATCAAAAGGTGACATTTGGTGCTACAGAACTTAGCTATCATTCTTTGGCTGTTGCATGCTGGAAAACAAAGGGGGACGATATCGGCTGGCTCTTGGATAAAGAAAGAGGACAAATAACTCAGATGCATCTGGAACGGAACTGCCTGTCCAGAGAAAAAGGTCTTTCCAGCTACCAGAAGGCCGATGCCTTGCCCTCAGTGCCTGAAGACGGCCAAATCCTAATCAGGAGGGATGCACTTTGCAGAACAAGTTGCCTGCCTTCCTGTCTGTCTGTCCATCCTTTCCATTTGCTGTGCAAACAGCAATTCCTGACAGCTAATATTTCACCGAAAACAGAGCCAGCATTCTCTCTCCCCCTGTCTCCCTCTCCCTCTCCCCTGTTTATGAAGCTGAGGGTAAGTGTTTAATTAGTTGCCTAATTGCCTGGGTAATTGGTAGACATACTCAGCTCTCCAAGTAATCAGTCTGAACAGGCCTTGAAAATAACTGGCCCAATATTCATTAGTGCAGTTAAATCGTTAAACAGTTACTGTGTTTGGTTCCCGACAAAGCCCAGCTAACAGCTGCGCTGGGCGCATCTCAATGGCGCTTCCCGTCCTCAGCGGATGGGAAGAGATAGGGCCAGCCGACCAGCGGACTCTCTCGCCATCGTGGCTGGCAGGGAAGGAGAGGGGAGGAGAGGACGGGACAGATGGAGGCGCTGAGCTGGGCGCGAGAAGCGCCTCCCTTCGTACGGGGCGAGGTGCTAAGCCGATTCCCCTCACTGTTGCCTGGCTCCTCTTTTTCCTGAGGATCTGCCAATATTGGGAAAGCTCTGCTCAGGAGAGAGGGGAGACGGGCGTCTGCTTCTGAAATCCATGGCACCGAGGGAGATGCGCTGAGGGGTTGTGTGCAGCTGGAGCCATGTTGCAGATACATGGCCTCAGCACCCTCACCCAAAGCCACTTGGCGTGCATAGAATATGTTTGCCACATTGTCCTCTTCTCTGGTCATGTCAGTTCCTGCATCTCACCAGGCCTGGGAGCAGGAGTCCTGCTAGTCACAGGAACAAGGGGTGTGGGGAATAAAGATCTGCATTGTGATCTGCTGCCCCTATGGATCTTGCCACCTGAGGCGATTGCCTCCTCTTGCCACATAGGTGAGCCGGTCCTGCTCACACAATACAATATTGAATTGAAATTGAAATTGAAATACTTTATTGTCACTTGTACAACTTGTATGCAGTGAGATTACACGAGCACCCCCCACTCAGCTCTCTTAGTCTTAATTCCCCTCCTTTACTGATGCACACCCACCAAAGCCGAAAGTCAGTTGCCCTGTTGTTATCTTTTCATTCAGCAGCCTAACAGCCCACGGATAGAAGCTGTTCTTTACCCTGTTGGTATATATATATATCTATATCTTCTGCCTGAGGGTAGGAGATCAAGAAAGTGCCAGCCAGGGTGTGAATCATTCCTGAGAATTTTTCTCACTCTCCTGAGGCAACATTCTTCCGCTATTTCATCCAGCAGATTCATGGGACAGTCCATAATATATTGTGCTGTATTCACCACCCTCTGTAGGCACTTCCTATCAGTTGATGTCAAACCAGAGTACCACATGCAGTATGAAAGGACACTTTCTATTGTTGACCGGTAGAAGGAGATCATCAAATGTTGATTGACATCGTTCTGAGGAACTGGGCCTTTGTACAACACTGTGGCCAGGCAGAGGCCTCTAGGAAGCCCACAAGCAGGACACAAGGCAACAGCCGTCCTTCCTGCTGCTTCTCACCAGCTTTGATTATTCATAGGTATGCTGGTCCTAAATATGGAAGTTCTATTTAGCTCCACGGACCGCCCTCTCTCAGGTGAGTCTACCTCTTCACTACAGTAAGCCCAGGGGACTGTTGTCAGTGGGCCCCTTGACCAGGCATGGGCCCCACCAGATGCTTGGACAGGCCAAGGCTTGGCGCTAGGTCCATGCAGGCCACTCTGTCCCCTGAGTGTCTCCCAACCAGGCCCTGCTCTTTCCACCTTCTCCGGTTGGACTTCTAACCCCATTTGCCCCATCAGTCCTGTTCTCTGGTCTTGCCAACTGGTGAGGGAAGCTGCTTTTACAGTCAGCAAAGCGGCAAATGTGAATATCTGCAGATCTGGAGTCTGTGGATTTGCATGGCCCCCTCCAGGTGGCAGGTGGAAAGCTTAGACCCCCAGGTTGGCGAGAATGCCAATAATAAAAATACCAGGAGGAGGTTGGAGGATGGATGGCGGCTAACTGATTGAGGTTGAATCCTGACAAGACAGAATTACTGTTTTGGGGGACAGGAGGCGGATGGGTGTGGAGGACTCCCTGGTCCTGAACGGGGTAACGGTGCCCCTGAAGGACCAGGTGCACAGCCTGGGAGTCATTTTGGACTCACAGCTGTCCATGGAGGCGCAGGTTAATTCTGTCTCCAGGGCAGCTGTCAACCAGCTCCATCTGATACGCAGGCTGAGACCCTACCTGCTCACAGACTGACAGTGGTGCATGCTCTGGTTATCTCTCGCTTGGACTACTGCAATGTGCTCTACATGGGGCTACCTTTGAAGGTGACCCAGAAACTACAACTAATCCAGAATGCGGCAGCTAGACTGGTGACTGGGAGCGGCCGCCAAGACCACATAGCACCGGTCCTGAAAGACCTACATTGGCTCCCAGTATGTTTCCAAGCACAATTCAAAGTGTTGGTGCTGACCTTTAAAGCCCTAAACGGCCTCGGTCCAGTATATCTGAAGGAGCGTCTCCACCCCCATCGTTCAGCCCAGACACTCTCATTGTGCTTCAAATGTAAGGTGCGAATGTGAGCTGGATCTCAGCCTCCAACCCTGCTGGCCTCCAGTGGTTTTAGACTACAATTCCCATCAGCCCAACCAGCACAGTTCTGAGGTTCCTCGATGGAGTTAGCAGCATGCACTAAGCAAATTTTACAGCCTTCAAACGACGCCACAAGAATTTCTTTCGTTCGGCTGGAGAGCACGCATCGGGGCAGGTGCTGGCCACAGCATGCTATTGGCCTCTTGCTATTTTCCTTGACAGTTCTGTGGCTTTGTTCCACCTAACATCTGCAAGACATTACATTTGGACTCCTAGGACGGGCGAATGCTCCCCGTTCCCTCCCTGCAAAATCCCAAAGGGCATGGCTATGAAAGGGAAAGTTCCACTTGGGTGGCCCAAGCGCTGAGTTCACTCCTTCTCCTCCTTCTGATAATGATGATAATGACGAATAACTTTTGGGAGGGCGGCCCTTCCAGTGGGTGATGAAAGGGCGACTGCCCTTCGACAAGTGAGGTCACGGCGAGGAGGGATAAGCAGCTTTTTACAAGCCGGGTCACATGGTGCTATCTGATGTCAAAGGGTTACAGATCTCAGGTCTGTGTGGAGATAGTAGTAGTACTGCAATTAATTTGTAGATGGCCTTCTAAACCACCCCCTCAAAGCAATTCACACGTATGGTGGTTAAAAACAATTAGAAACACATATATGACAAATATTTAATTTATTTATTAAATGTCTGTACTGCCACAGGGCGGTTTACAATATAAGAACACATAAATAGCAACATACAAAATCAATAAACAATGCTCCCCCCCCCTGTATTTTATTTAAAAGAAGTCTAAAACTCTAACAAGTGGACACTTGTGGTATAGACCGATTTACGCAGCTGCGAGGTCCTGCTGGAAGAAAAATGTTTCCAGCTGTTTCTGGAAAGTACAGATAGGGATGCTATTCCACAGAACAGGGATTGCCACACTAAAAACCCTGCTCTGAGTTACAACAGAGTGGGCTTCTGAGATCTTAGGAACTTGCAGGAGAGACTCAAATCTAGGTAGGGGCAAATCTTTCAGTTTTGCTTTCTCTGACTTTCTCATTTTCCCAGGCATAAGTTCATTTCTCCATGTCAGTTTGCAATTTATTTTTCCAGAATAAACGACCGTGAAAATTCATCAGCATTTTAGTATGAATATTCCGAATATGAAGCATTTTCATTTATAATTTTCACCAATATACACATTTTTACGAACACTTTACGCTAGGTGTGTGCCTTTTTGTACACATTGCATATTCAGTTCACCTACTGCTTCGGAAAAGGTGGATTAAATAGATTCCCCTTTCAATGCAAGCTGAATCAGATTTCTCCCCCATTCCTAATTAATCAGCGAGACTGAGGGGTGGCCCCTGGTGATGTCATAGGGGCGGGCCTTGATGATGTCATTCTCCATGACCGAGGCCTGGAGATGGAGGTTAATTGGGAGAAGAGAGGAGGGGGCAGAAGAGGGCAGACCCCCCTCCCCTGGAGAGTCAATGCAATAATTTGCAGCCGGCTTCTGCCGGGTTGAAGTTTGCAAGCTGAATGCATAGTTTTCTGAATTAAATAATAATAATTAAAGGCACTCTCACCCACCCAGTGGTTGAACCCCTGCCGTCACTACCTGGAAGGGGCCAGGAAAACCTGGAGACCCGGTCAACCCTACTTGGGAGCTTCCCAACGTTGCTTGTCTTGCCCTAGCTTCCCCAGACGTCGTTCCCAAACCTGCTTCTGTCTGACCTTGTTCCGGCATCTCTCTCGACTCCTGCATTCATTACAGGCCCGGCGTTTGGAGGGAGCCAGCGTCCGGTGCGCGAGCAATGCCCCGATGACTTGCTGCCTCAGCTTGTCTTTGTTGGTTCAGCGCTTGCTCGGTTTTAAGAAGCTGTTAGAAGCCTAAAGATCCGGCGCTGTGTTAACATGTTAGCAGCAATTATCCCCTCCCTAGTGAAGGCTTTCCCTGATTGGAGCTTTTGCATATTCATCTGAGGAAGACTTACTGCCACGCAGAAGCTTCTTCAAGGTCAGGGATTTTGCTTCTTTGGATTCAATACCCATCATAGACAAAGATTATGAGAGGAGGAAGGAGCGGGGAGGGATGGTGGAAGGAAGCTTTTGGAGGCAAGCAAATCCCACTGGGCTCAGATTTCCCATTACTAGCAGGTGCGGGGGGGGGGGGAGAGCAGGCACTGGTGTAACTTCTACCTAATTTCATAGTGCGGCCATGGGCTTCGTTGTTATAGCTCAGGGAATTGCAAACCTCCTTCCTTCAAGGAACCATTTCCCCCTTAAATGCCCCCTTTTGTGTGGATTTTCCAAGACTTCCAGCTGTAGAACCTCTCCATGATGCTGAGGATTCTGGGTATATTCTAGAAGGGTCCACATGGGAAGATAGGCAAGGCTGTTGTGCCTAGCGCTGAGGATTCTGGGTATTTTCCAGTACATTAGGGGCACCATTGACCATAGTGCACACATTGTTCTGTGAACTGCCCTGAGACCTCTGGGTATATTATTATTATTATTATTATTATTAGTAATAATAATAATAATAATAATAATAATAATAATACAGTCCATATGGGAAAGCAGCTAAGCCCATCAGACTCTATTTCCCTCACACAGCTATAAATCCCAGAATTCCCTGGGAAGAAGGATTGACTATTAAACCACTCTGGAAATTGTAGTTCTGTGAGGGGACTGAGGGGAGGCTCCTAACACATCACACAACCCTTAACAAACTACAGCTCCCAGAATTCTGGGGGGGAAGCAAAGACTCCATAAAGTGATATCTTAGTGCTTTAAATGCATGGTGGGAACGTGGTCCTACTGAGATAACTGTTTGCCTAAGGTAGTGGTGGCCAAACTTGGCCCTTCAGCTGTTTTTGGACTACAACTCCCATCATCCCTAGCTGACAGGACCGGTGGTCAGGGATGATGGGAATTGTAGTCCGAAAATTGCTGGAGGGCCAGGTTTGGCCACCACTGGCCTAAGACAATTCAAAGTGTTGGTGCTGACCTTTAAAGCCCTAAATGGCCTCAGTCCTGTATACCTGAAGGAGCATCTCCACCCCCATCATCCAGCCCGGACACTGAGGTCTAGCTTCAAGGGCCTTCTGGTGGTTCCCTTCCTGCGAGAAGTGAGGTTACAGGGAACCAGGCAGAGGGCCTTCTCGGTAGTGGCGCCTGCCCTGCAGAATGCCCTCCCAGCAGATGTTGAGGCAATAAACAACTATTTTACTTTTAAAAGACACCTGAAGGCGGCCCTGTTTAGGGAAGTTTTTTAATGTCTGACGCTGTATTGTTTTCGACATTTGGTTGGAAGACGCCCAGAGTGGCTGGGGAGACCCAGTCAGATGGGTGGGGTATAAATAATAATAAATTATTATTATTATTATTATTATTCATGAGTGAGGTCTGAGAGAAAGGGGTTTTTTTTCCGGGGGTGCAATTTATCCGGTAGAGCAGAGAGACATTTGAAGTTGTGCAACTTACAGTTTAGCAGGAATAACGTCAGAGGTGCCAACTTATGCCAGAGATTGAGGGGACCCAGTGGCGTGTGTGTGGCGTTGCATGTGCGTCGCATGCGCATGACATCATGCGCACAACATTGCATCGTTGGGAGGAGGCCAAGCATGGAACCGAGCGCGGCATGGCTTCAGTGGCCAATGGCTTCTCCTGTCTCGTGCTCAGCTTCCTTCCACGGCAAGAGTCACTGAATCTGCACCATACTTGGCCTCCCCCTCAACATTGTGGGGGGGGGCAGCCCTCTAGTATAGGATATTGCCACCCACCCACCCCAGACAGCTCAGCCCCTATGAACTGGCATCCCTTAGGAGCCTTTTGGGGTGTGGCTCATGTCTTGATATGGATGAAGCAAGCGGTTTTGGTTTCTCTCAGATTCTCAGTCCTAAATTCAGCTTGCCAGATACAGTCATACCTCGGTTTACAGATGGTTCAGGTTGTGCGTTTTTGGGTTTTGCACCGTGCCGAACCTGGAAGTACTGGAACGGGTTACTTCTGGGTTTCGACACTCGTGCAGAAGCACTAAATCGCGCTTTGCGCATGCGCAGAAGACCAAATCGCAACCCGCGTGTGCGCAGACACGGCGCTGCGGGTTGCGAACATGCCTCCCGCATGGATCATGTTCGCAACCCGAGAGTCCACTGTACCTGTATCAGTCTGTGATTATGTTTTGAAGTCCTCACACAAAAAATTAGCACCATTTCCCAGCAATTCTCTCCTAATATACACATTTTTTGATCATAAATTGTGCCTAACACATGATAAGAATGTGCAGTGGTTCTGTGTAGGGGCTGACTAGCGAGGGGGAAATCAATGATCTTTTGTGTTGAAGCACACTGCCAATATCTCTTCCATCCCCCAGTTGGATGAGGCCCCCCACAAAAGCTCTGTATTTTCCTGCTGTTTGTAGCTCTGTTTTTCCCTATTCTTTTCTACGTTTTTGTAGGACCATGAGTTTTCCAAAAGCGAAACAGCCCCAAATGTTCCCTACAGAGTACTGAAGAGGTCGTGATTCTTTTTTGTGAATGTAGAACAGTAGATTTCTTTTTTAAGAAGTTAAAAGCTTCATTTAAGGGTTTTTTTTAAATATATGAAAAATAATATATCGCTGTGGTTTTACAAAAAATAAATAAATCCCAAGCTCTTCAGAACTCTGCAGGCAGTGCTCTAGACAACCTTGTGTTGAAAGGTCTGTCAGAGGCTTGTAAGGCACTAGAAAAGCCAGTATGAAGCTGCAAAGTTATATTTAAAAAATAGTGAAAGAAGGAATTCGCTTGGCTCAGCCACATATTAACTATTTTAAGGTAAGAAAGATAAAGAGGCCAACCCTGCTGTACCTCGAAATTAGGAAATCAGTGTGGGTGATGGAGGAAAGTGAATCCTTCTCACTGCCTTTAAATTCCACCTCAGAAAGTCCATAAGTTTGTTTGTCTGCAATCTGGCAGGCTTAATTCACACTGAAGGGGCTCCCATGCCTGCAAATTTTACCCACTTTGGTTCAAAAGGGGAAAGTTATGGCTACCTTCAGATTCTCCAATATGGTGAATGGAGAGTCCAGAGCTTTATTTTACAGACCGACTTGGGAGCAGAAATATAGATCAGAGAAGAGAAAGCACAAAGCAGCTCAGAAACAGATTTGATTTTATTTTTTTAACTGGACCCATTTGTGAGACCTGTAGTCACCCCTAATAAATACTTATTTTTGCAAGCAATTTCCCCTAACGTTGTGCATTTTTGTATTTTGTTTTCAGTAACAAAATGCATGCTAATGACACTTTCCCAAACGTCATGTGTACTTTTGCAGATGTCTTTTCAACGAAGAGCACAAAATGTGGAGGTGTGTGAATTTTGAAGGGGAGCTGTTGCTCCAATTTGTGCATCTGTTTCTGAGCATGTGAATGGGCACATTAGAATGAGATCTGGGCAGAATTTCTATATAATAATATAATAATTTAGTATTTATACCCCGCCCATCTGGCTGAGTTTCCCCAGCCACTTCTCAGAGCTTTCGCTTCCATCGGTGACAAGCACCTTGGGGTTTTATTTTCCAATAAATCCTTGTATCTTATCCAAACATTAAACAATGCTTTCCTGACAATATGATTTTTAAATGCTTTATATGCTTTGACCTTATCATACCATAAATATGCATGCCATCCAAATACGTTGTTAAAACCTTCTAAATCCAAAATGTCTGTATTTTCTGCCCAGATCTCATTCTAATGTGCCCATTCACATGCTCTGAAAAGGCTCAATATGGAGGCCAAATGGCCGAAATATTGGGAAATTTTGGAACAAGAAGGAGACAAATTGAAATTGCAGAGTTTCGAGAAGCTAAAAAACAAAGTGAGAGATTGGCTTCATTACTATCAGATAATGGAGGCATATAATTTGGATAAGAAAATTGGCTTCCAGGTGGAAAAATCAAAATTAGAAATAGAACTGTTAGAACCCAAAACTAAGAATCTGTCAAGAATGTATAACTTGCTGTTGAAATGGAATACTCAGGATGAAACGGTGAAATCTGTTATGATTAAATGGGCACAAGATGTTGGACATAATATTATGTTTGCTGACTGGGAACAGTTATGGACCACAGGTATGAAGTTTACGGCATGCAATGCCTTAAGAGAGAATATTATGAAAATGATATACAGGTGGTACATGACCCCAGTCAAGCTTGCAAAAATCTATCATTTGCCCGATAATAAATGTTGGAAATGTAAAGAAACTGAAGGTACATTCTTTCACCTTTGGTGGGCGTGCCCAAGGATTAAGGCTTTCTGGGAGATGATTTATAATGAAATAAAAAAGGTATTTAAATATACCTTTCTGAAGAAACCAGAGGCCTTTCTTCGGGGCATTGTCGGCCAATTGGTGCCAAAGAAGGACAGAACTTTTTTTATGTATGCTACAACAGCAGCAAGAATACTCATTGCAAAGTATTGGAAGACACAAGATCTACCCACTCTGGAAGAATGGCAGATGAAGGTGATTGACTACATGGAATTGGCGGAAATGACTGGCAGAATCCGAGACTAGGGAGAAGAGTCGGTGAAAGAAGACTGGAAGAAATTTAAAGACTATTTACAGAAATATTGTAAAATTAAGGAATCTTAGAAGGATGTTGGATAGAAACTAAGTGGTTTCCAGCTGTAATGTTTTAAGAGATATGAAAAAAGGTTTACAAATGGGTAAAAGCTTAATGGTAAGGATTTGCTGAACTAACAAACTGAACTGGAATACAAAAAAGGGAGGTACGAGGAGGTCCGGGGAAATAAGTGTAAGGAAGATAGGCTATGGAAAATTAACGTGTTTTTAACTGTTTTATTTTGTATGTTTCTTTTTATTTTTTATTTTTTTGTTATATCTTAAAAATTTTGTTCTTTTTTTTGTATTTTGTATTTTCTTGTATTTTTACTTTTTGTTTTTGTGTAATTCTTGTATTCTTTGAAACTTTAATAAATATCATTTAAAAAAAAAAAAGAGTTTCCCCAGCCACTCTGGGCGGCTCCCAATCAAGTGTTAAAAACAATACAGCATTAAATATTAAAAACTTCCCTAAACATGGCTGCCTTCAGGTGTCTTTTAAAGATAGGATAGCTGCTTATTTCCTTCACATCTGAAGGGAGGGTGTTCCACAGGGTGGGCGCCCCCCCCCCCCCGAGAAGGCCCTCTGCCTGCTTCCCTGTAACCTCACTTCTTGCAATGAAGGAACCGGCCAGAAGGCCCTCAGCGCTGGATCTCAGAGTCTGGGCTGAACGATGGGGGTGGAGACGCTCCATCTTGTACACAGGACCGAGGCCATTTAGGGCTTTAAAGGTCAGCACCAACACTTTGAATTGTGCTCGGAAACGCACTGGGAGCCAATGCAGATCTCTCAGGACGGGTGTTATGTGGTCCCGGCGGCTACTCCCAGTCACCAGCCTAGCTGCCGCATTCTTGATTAATTGCAGTTTCCGGGTCACCTTCAAAGGTAGTCCCACGTAGAGCGCATTGCAGTAGTCCAAGTGGGAGATAACCAGAGCATGCACCACTTTGGCGAGATAGTCTGCGGTCATGTAGGGTCTTAGCCTGCCTACCAGGTGGAGCTGGTAGACAGCCGCCCTGGACACAGAATTGACCTGCGCCTCCATGGACAGCTGTGAGTCCAAAATGACTCCCAGGCTGCACACCTGGTCCTTCAGGAGCACAGTTACCCCATTCAGGACCAGGGAGTCCCCCACACCTGCCCTCCCCCTGTCCCCCAAAAACAGTACTTCTGTCTTGTCAGGATTCAACTTCAATCTGTTAGCCGCAATCCATCCTCCAACCGCCTCCAGGCACTCACACAGTGATTCCCTTCCCTAATGATGACATGTTTGTTTTGCGAGAAAGGGCGCTTTTCAGACTAGCGCTGGGCTGGCTGGCTGGGTGCCTGCTCCCCTCCATACCCACTCGACAATATGGATCTGTCTAAATCTCTTTTAGATTGGATATAAGGGGCGGGATGGCAGTCGCATTAAGAAGGATGGACGATTCTCCAAACGATCATGGGTGCTGGGTGTTCCCTTTTGAACAGAAGTCCTCTGAATCCACATTTGACTTAATTCCACCACCCCCAACCCCCAGCCCCATTCTCTAAAGGGTGCTTTCTCCTTAAGGAGCAACACTGTTGGGCATGCATGTGTATGCATGATTCTGTGAAAAGAAGTGAAACCGGAGGGGGATTTTCCACGGAGGCACTTTAGCGCCTCTCCCCTGCTGATTTCTTCACTTAAAAAAAAAAAAAGGAAAAAGGAAAAGGAAAAAATAATTACTTCTCAGCCTCTAACCTTTCCAGCAAGTGACTTTGTAATAAATAATCCACATGTCCCTTCAGTGCAATCCATCAGCAGGAACGCCTAATTACTTTAGACTCACTTTGAAAACCCTTCCAGTGCCAGTTTCAAATAAATAAAAAATTAACACAGAAGCTCTCCGGTGCCGAGCCAGGAAGAAAGTTTCCTCCAATCTCTTCTTCTGGGCTGGAGGGTTTGATTTCGAGATTGCTTGCAAGCTGATAGCAGCAACCCGGCAGTGAGCGATCGCAGATATTTAGTGGGCGGCGTTGCTTAGGTAGCCAAAACTGTGCCACCCAGGCGCAAGGGGGTGATATCGGCAGGCTTCGGGGGGACTCCAAAGTTCGCAGAAGTGTAAGAAGTGTTTTACTTAAAAGAAAAGAACCCAGTGAAGACTGAGCATGCTCAGTGGCCAAAGAATGTTAAGCGAACATTGCTTGGAAGTCCAACTGGGAGGGCGTATGGAATGGAGTAATGAAGAGGAGGGCGTGGCTGGCTGAACAGTCGGCAGGCGTGCTTTCCCCTCGCCACAATTCCTGGCAAAATCCAGTTGTTGCTCCTTTGTTTTGCACCACTCTATGCTCCAGTTAGTGATGTATGGAAGTGAGAGCTGGACCATAAAGAAGGCTGATTGCCGAAGAATTGATGCTTTTGAATGATGGTGCTGGAGGAGACTCTTGAGAGTCCCATGGACTGCAAGAAGATCAAACCTCTCCATTCTGAAGGAAATCAGCCAGAGTGCTCACTGGAAGGACAGATCCTGAAGCTGAGGCTCCAAGACTTTGGCCACCTCATGAGAAGAGAAGATTCCCTGGAAAAGACCCTGATGCTGGGAAAGATGGAGGGCACAAGAAGAAGGGGACGACAGAGGACGAGATGGCTGGACAGTGTTCTCGAAGCGACTGACATGAGTTTGACCAAACTGCGGGAGGCAGTGGAAGACAGGAGGGCCTGGCGTGCTCTGGTCCATGGGGTCACGAAGAGTCCGACACGACTAAACGACTAAACAACAACAAATGCTCCACTTCTCTTAGTTGAAAAAGTAAAAATAACAAGGAGTAAAAACATGAAGGAACTCAGAGCAGGACCACAATATGCCTGCACAGCCCTCTGCATAAGATTTAGAAGTACAAAACAAAAGTAGAACACTGGAAAAATTGCTAAGGCACCAGATTCACTTCCAAAACAGGGCCAGATAATTCGGAATGCCGAAATCCAGGTAGAGATTCAGAGCAGGGTGATTTTAGAGCCCAGGAAGCGGCCCATCTAGCTCTGTTCAGTCTACACTGACTGGCAGAGGCTTTCTTGGGTGTCAGACAGGCAGTCCTTCCTAGTCCTACCTGGAGACGCTGGGATTCAAACCTGGGACCCTCTGCATGCAAGGCATGTGCCCTGCTGCTGAGCTATAGCCTGCTTAGTGCCATAGCATCCTTTGTTACCAGTATATTTTCATTCCAAGTTTAAACACTGGCCGTCTAAAGAGGCAGCGTATGCCAGTCTGCCCACCCCACATGCTACCACCAGGCCTGAAATTATTGCATTGACACTGCAACTACACCCAGGATAGATTTATATCAGCCTGGTTGAGAATAGCGCTAGAGGAACGGGACGAGCAGTTTAATGGGGAACGAGAGACCCACACTATTGCCTGGTAGGGCAAATGTGCCATGTGTTACGGATTTGCTGCGACGCTCTCACATGGGAGCAATGTTTTCTTTCGCTCTTATAATCCCGTAATGAAGACACGGAGAGGGCAGCGGCAGTCAAGCTTTTTCTCCCAGCTCAGATTGTTCTGGCAGGTCTCCTGAGTTCCTGGGACGGGGAAAATAACAACAGTGCCCACAATATTCCTTTTGTGCATTGCTTGGGCTCGAGTGATAGCAGTAGCAACCTCGTTCTCCAAATATGTGGAACCTTGGGTCACCATAAGAACGTGAGAGGCTGATGGAGCAGGTCCATGGCCCATGAAGTCCAGGATCGTGTCCTCACAGTGGCCAACCAGATGCCTCTTCTGGGAAACCACCAAGCAGGATCCAAGCGCAAGAGCCCTCTCCCACCTGCGGCTTCCAGAAATTGACATTCAGAGGCATTATGCCTCCAACTTTGGAGGCAGACCATAGCCTTCATGGCTAGTAGTCATTGATAGCCCTTCCATAACTATGTCCAATTCTCATTTAAAGCCATCTAGGTTGGTGGCCGATTCTGCCTGCTGTGGGAGGGAGTTCCATAGTAATAATAATAATAATATATTTATTTACACCCCACAGATCTGGCTGGCTTTCTCCAGCCACTCTGGGAGGCTCCCAACAGAATACAGTGGTGCCTCGGGTTACAGACGCTTCAGGTTACAGACTCCGCTAACCCAGAAATAGTACCGTGGGTTAAGAACTTTGCTTCAGGATGAGAACAGAAATGGCGCAGCGGCGACACGGCGGCAGCAGGAGGCCCCATTAGCTAAAGCGGTGCCTCAGGTTAAGAACAGTTTTAGGTTAAGAACGGACCTCCGGAATGAATTAAGTTCTTAACCAGAAGTACCACTGTATTAAAAACACGATAAAACATCAAACATTAAAAACTTCCCTAACCAGGGCTGCCTTCAGTTGTCTTTTAATAGTAAAATAGTTGTTTATTTCCTTGACATCTGATGGGAGGGCGTTCCACAGGGCGGGCACCACTACCAAGAAGGCCCTCTGTCTGGTTCCCTGTAACTTGGCTTCTCGCAGGGAGGGAACTGCCAGAAGGTCCTCAGAGCTGGACCTCAGTGTCTGGGCAGAACGATGGGGGTGGAGATGCTCCTTCAGGTATACTAGGCCGAGGCCGGTTAGGGCTTTCAAGGTCAGCACCAACACTTTGAATTGTGCTCGGAAACGTACTGGGAGGCAATGTAGGTCTTTCAGGACCAGTGTTTTATGGTCTCGGCAGTCGGTCCCAGCCAGCAGTCTAGCTGTCGTATTCTTTCACCGCATGGTTTGACTATGTGCTGTGTGAAGAAGTACCAGTGTGGTGTAGTGGTTAAGAGCGGTGGACTCGTAATCTGGTGAACCGGGTTCGCTTCCCCGCTCCTCCACATGCAGCTGCTGGGTGACCTTGGGCCAGTCACACTTCTCTGAAGTCTCTCAGCCTCACTCACCTCACAGAGTGTTTGTTGTGGGGGAGGAAGGGAAAGGAGATTGTTAGTCGCTTTGAGACTCCTTAGGGTCGTGATAAAGCAGGATATCAAATCCAAACTCTTCTTCTTTCTTTTAGCCATCCTGAGTCTTCCAACATTTATCTTCTTTGGATGTCCACAAGTTAGGAGAGCAAGCTTGTTTTCAATCCTGCTACAGACGGTCAAACCCGAATCAATGTATTCAAGAAAGGAGATTCCGACTAAACACAGGGAAGAACTTTGTGAAAGTAAGGGCTGCTCAACAGCTGAATGGGCTCCCTTAGAAGATGGTAGACTCTCCTTCCATGGAAGTTCTTAAGCAGAGGTTAGATGGCCCTCTGCCAGGGATTCTTTAGCTGCGATTCCTGCATTGCAGGGGGTTGGATGCAGCCATAATGACTAGCAGCTCTCTATTGCCATATCTGCTACAAATTTGCCCAAAGGCCCTTTCGAGCCATCCAAGATGGCAGCCACCACTACCTTCTTAAAAGGTAAAGGTACCCCTGACCATCAGGTCCAGTCGTGACCGACTCTGGGGTTGCGCGCTCATCTCGCTCTATAGGCAGGGAGCCGGCGCTTGTCCGCAGACAGCTTCCGGGTCACGTGGCCAGCGTGACGAAGCCGCTTCTGGTGAACCAGAGCAGCACACGGAAACGCCGTTTACCTTTCCTCCGGAGAGCGGTCCCTATTTATCTACTTGCACTTTGAGGTGCTTTTGAACTGCTAGGTTGACAGGAGCTGGGACCGAACAACGGGAGCTCACCCCGTCAAGGGGATTCGAACCGCCGACCTTCCGATCGGCAAGTCCTAGGCTCCGTAGTTTAACCCACAGCGCCACCCGCGTCCCTTCTTGGAGGTAGTCAATTCTTGGTGGGGTGTTGTTGGGTTCTGATTGGCTCTCCTTGTTTCCCTTGGCTGTCTGGCACCGTCTTCTCTCTCCCTTCCCCTTCTCATCTTCTTCCCTCTCGAAAGCATCCTGGGAAAGAGAGAACAATAAGCTCTCGAATAGCTGGGGAAAGGGAGAGAGAGAAAGATTCAGAAAGAGAGAGAGAGAGAGAGATTTTTTTGAAGGGTTGGGGTTGCGCTCTCTCAAGTCCCAGCAACAATAAGGTCTGATTTCCCCGTGTGTCGGGGGACAAAGACACTTTCAAACCCTCCACAGGAGAATTAATTAAACGAATTTTGCTCTGCCAATTGTTTGTTATTTTTGCTGACCTCACCACGTGGATTAATATTTAATTAGCCTTTAGGAGAAGTGGAAGGGCACTTATTAACCCGCTATGTCAACCTGTCAGGCCCAGGGGGTCTCTGGACAGAAGGTGTGTTACTGTGGAACAATGCGAGGGGGAGTCTCACGACCTCAGAGACCCCCCTGGATCCGGGCCTCGGCTACGCAGGACACCGGTATCCTCGCGAGCCTGTATCCTCGCCTGCGCTCCCTCCCGCTCTCCCTCCCCAAGACGGTTTGTTGTTTCTTTCCATTGAGCGTCGGCCTCCGGAGGCCGCAGTCAGGAGCAGAGAAGCAGTGGCGGGGAGGGGCGGCTTAACCCTTTGCTTCCCTGATGTCCGTCCAGAACCAGACCACCCATGAGGCAAGGGGAAGCGACTGCCTCGGGTGGCAGGATCTACAGGGACAGCAGATTTGGCCTCCAATAAATGCATCGGCTGCTCCTGCAGTTGCAGTGACAGTTGTGGTAGCCCCCCAGTGCTACTACTACCGCAATAGAAGGCGTTGCTGGTCTCCCAGTCCTAGGGAAGAAATATAGGGGGCTGCCCTCTGGGGTCTCCTGGGGTCTGTGATTCAGAGCTGGGGGGGGGGTCCTGCTTTAGATTCCCACTTCAACCATTGGGTAATAACAACAACAACAACAACAACAACAACAACAACAACAACAACAACTTATTATTTATACCCCGCCCATCTGGCTGAGTTTCCCCAGCCACTCTGGGCAGCTCCCAATCGAGTGTTAAAAACAATACAGCATTAAATATCAAAAACTTCCCTAAACAGGGCTGCCTTCAGATGTTTTTTAAAAATAGGATATAGCTGCTTATTTCCTTGACATCTGCTGGGAGGGCATTCCACACGGCGGGCGCCACTACCGAGAAGGCCCTCTGTCTGTTTCCCTGTAACTTCTCGCAGGCAGGGAACCACCAGAAGGCCCTCGGAGCTGGACCTCAGTGTCCGGGCAGAACGATGGGGGTGGAGATGATCCTTCAGGTATACTGGACGAAGGTCGTTTAGGGCTTTAAAGGTCAGCACCAACACTTTGAATTGTGCTTGGAAATGTACTGGGAGCCAATGCAGACCTCTCGGTGATATATGGTCCCTGCAGCTACTCCCAGTCACCAGTCTAGCTGTCGCATTCTGGATTAGTTGCAGTTTCTGGGCCACCTTCAAAGGTAGCCCATTGTAGAGCGCGTTGGAGTAGTCCAAGCGGGAGATAACTAGAGCATGCACCACTCTGGCGAGACAGTCCGCGGGCAGGTAGGGTCTCAGCCTGTGTACCAGATGGAACCGGTAGACAGCCGCCCTGGACACAGAATTAATCTGCGCCTCCAAAATGACTCCCAGGCTGCAAAGGTAAGGTTGTTTCGCCTTGCTTTCAGTGGTGGCTGGTGCCCATTGAAACTGGTAGGGCAGGAGGAAGGGAGCCCAACAGTAGGTGGCGCCAGAACCAATGACAGGCAGAGGCTACTCATTCCAGTTTTGTCTCTATCCTGCTGAGTTCCACAAGGTGGCGAGATGGAGGAGGAGGAGGAAGCTAACAGAGTAGGGCCACCTAGTGGTCTGGTTACAAGTTAGCTGGGAGCAGAGTGAGGATGTTGGGGCAGTGTTGTGGACTGGTTGGATGCAGAGGAATAGTGGGCGGAACCAGCTGGGAAATGCCCAGGGGAAGAAGGCTCAGAGCCAGGAGAGTGGTGGTGGGATGACAACGAAGAAGAAGAAGAAGAAGAAGAAGAAGGAGAAGAGTTGGATTTGATATCCCGCTTTATCACTACCTGAAGGGTCTCAAAACGGCTACCCATCTCCTTTCCCTTCCTCCCCCACAACAAACACTCTGTGAGGTGAGTGAGGCTGAGAGACTTCAGAGAAGTGTGACTGGCCCGAGGTCACCCAGCAGTTGCATGTGGAGGAGCGGAGACGCAAACCCGGTTCACCAGATTACGAGTCCACCGCTCTTAACCACTACACCACACTGGCTCTCAAAGAGTGGTCAGAGGGAGAAGACATTAAAGAGGAGGTGTCGGAAGTCGAAGAGGTAACAGGCTTTAGTGAACAGGGGGACTCTTTGGCAGAGAGAAGTCCAGAATTAGAGACAGAAGCTGGAGCAGGAGAGGAGGGAGGCCAAGAGGCAGAGAGGAGTCCGGCTGATGAAGAGTTCCTAGTATCTCCTCCTCCTGTTGTGGAAAGCTCCCTGCCTTTCTGGTCTCCCAGAACCAGAAGAGGCGTAAAAAGGGTGGAGGAGAGGTCAGCTTTATTCAGGCGCAGTCTCCAAAAACTCTGGGGAGGAGGCGATTTTCAGTCTTGGCGACTGATCCCTGGGACAAGACCTACCTCAAATGAACTGTGGTGCTCATTACGCCTGATACTCTGCCAAGTCTGTGCAGATCGTGTTGTTGCTAATAAAGAGTTAACTCCAACTTGAACACTGTGTTTTACTGCCGGCCTGCTCCTGCCAGGCAGTGCCCCATTTTGCCCCAGCAGACCAGCCACCGCCATTTGCCGTTCTGGATGGAAGACAGACGCATCTTTGCGTACACCTTCCAAATTTTGCATGTCTGGAGTGTCACCCCCTTTCTGTGGGTAAGAATCTCCCTTGTCGCCCCGCCCACTTTTGCCTTCAGCCCCGCCCACCTCTGGGGTGCGGCCCCTGGAAGGTTGCCAATGAGGAAATGCGGCCCTTTGACTGATTCCCGACCTCTGATTTAAGGCCGTGGACTCTGGAGTCAAATGGAAACAAATCTTTCACCTCCTTGTGAGCCTCGGCAGCCGCCCCCGTGTTTCGCATCCAGCTCCTTTTGTTATTGTGCTGTGTTTTTTTATTTTCCTATCATTTAGCCGCAGCGATTCTTTTATCGCCGTTCTCCTGGGGATGCTGGGAGGCCCCCCCGGGACGCAATCATGTCTCCGCATCAATTAGGGAGAAGTTGACGCTGGATTTAATGCAGTCTGTAATGATGAGGAAGGTAAACACTTCATTAAAGGAAGGTGCGCCTTCAGAGGGCATCCCAGAGAACTTGTTCCAGGAGAGCACAAAGGAAGGAGGAAGGGGAGCCTTCTGTGCCAGGGAAATGAGGACCCCCAACCCCATAGTCCATGCCACCAGGAGGGTGGACAAGAGATTTGCTCAGGAACTTCTGGGTTGTATTATGGGAAAATTTATTTGGTTCAAGGTTATTTGGTGCCAATCCGCCCTTTGAAATTCTTCAAAATTCACGCTTGTGATACAGTTCTAGAATCGTAGAATCGTAGAATTGTAGTGGACCATTTAGTCCAACCTTCCTGCATTGTAGGAATCTTTTGCCCAACGTGGGGCTCGAACCCACAAGCCTGAGATTAAGAGGCACAGAGCCGCGCTAAAGTTGGGCTTGCAAGAAGGGCTGTTGGCTGGGCCAACCTATTCCAGTGGGGAAGGTTAAACGGAGGGCATGCTATATACAAAGATGGAGATGTTGCCAGGGATCGAATCTGGGTAGGGTTGCCATAGTTCAAACAGTGAAAATCCGGACAGATAGATTGTTGAGGTTTCTTTGTGTCATTTCTGAGCTATTTTTATGGGAAATCGGCAGAAAAGGCACAGCTGAAATGGGCTGCCATATGTCCGGATTTTCCCAAACATTTTTCCGATTTCCACCTGGACACTGCTAGAGATAGCAGTATTCCGTATATGTCCGGGAAAAGCCGGACATATGGCAATCCTAAATCTGGGACCTTCTGCATGCAGACCAGATCCTCTGCCACTGAGCAGCAGCCATTCCAAAACGTGTATAAGTACACAAAAATACAAATGCAAAACTGTACATTACGGATAAGTGCTTGCAAAAAAAGTGCAGGTAAAGGTAAAGGGACCCCTGACCATTAGGTCCAGTCATGGCCGATTCTGGGGTTGTGGCACTCATCTCGCTTTACTGGCCGAGGGAGCCGGTGTACAGCTTCCGGGTCATGTGGCCAGCATGACTAAGCCACTTCTGGCGAACCAGAGCAGCGCACGGAAACGCCGTTTACCTTCCCGCCGGAGCGGTACCTATTTATCTACTTGCACTTTGACGTGCTTTGGAACTGCTAGGTTGGCAGGAGCAGGGACCAAGCAATGGGAGCTCACCCCGTCACGGGGATTCGAACTGCCGACCTTCTGATCGGCAAGTCCTAGGCTCTGACCCACAGCGCCACTCGCGTCCCTAAAAAAAGTGTATTTTTAGGCAAAAATTGGAGTTCCAGAGATGCTTATATTTAGAGAGATGAGCAAAGATTCTTTTGTGATCTTTCCTAAAATAAATGAAGGAAAGGAACTGTAGCAAGCTGAGCGGATGGTTGGAAAAAATGAGACAGCAGGAGAGTCAATTAGAAAAGTTTGTCCATCCCTGTTTGTGGCCACACTCAAGTTCTACAAACAGCAGAATCAAATAGCACAACTCCAGGTCCTTGGGGATCTCATAAGGACCTAAGAGAAGCCTCTATGTCCAATCCTCTTTTAAAGCTACCCTAGCTGGTGGCCATTACTTCCTCTTGTGGGAGGGAGTTCCATAGGTTAACTCAGCTTGGCATGAAACAGTACTTTATGCAGCCATCGTGGCTTGAAGGCACCAATAGATTTCTCGTGTTTGAAAGCACCAAGAAGGGGAAACATTCCAATATACAAGATTGCTGGGTCAGGAAACAGCTGGTCTCTTACATATGTAGGCCGCAAGCCACCACTGGCTCCACGGGTCAAAAGCTGCGCCTTGCCTTTCGTCGCTTGGACTTGCTGGCATTATTAGTCCTGTTTGGAGACAGGCCTCCTCATTAATTTTTGTTTTAAGAAAGGAAAAGAAAGAAATTAAAATCCTCCCGAGTTTTATTAAAGAAGGATGCTGGTAGATAATTAAATTGCAGTTTAATTAAATCTGCCTGCTAAATCCAGGCAAGCTCGCCACCTCTTCTCTTGCTTTCCCTTCCAAAAAATGTTGCAGTGCAAAGATGGAGGCCCCCCCCACCTTGCCTTGGCGCTTCCTCTGAGATCCCCTCCTATTGCTGCACTTAAGAGTCCTGATCCAGGTAGGGTTGGCAGGTGAGAAGCATGGAGAGGAGGGCCCTGGTGATGTCACAGGGCGTCCCACAGTGATGTCATGGCAGTGAGCCCTGGAGACGGAGGTTAATTGGGAAACGGGAGTGGAAGGGGGTGGAAGGTGGGGTCCCTGATTGTTTATGCTATAATTTGCATATAATTTGCATATAATTTGCATATAATTTGCAGCCAACTGCAGCCAGGCTCGAACTTGCGAGCTGCATGCACAGCCTTCTTAATCATTTATCATCATCATCATCATCATCATCATCAAAGGCGCTATTGCTCACCTGGAGACTCAAGACTTTCACCTGCCACCTAGAAGGAACCAGGCAAACCTGGAGATTTCAGGTCAGACCTAGAGGTCTGGCAATCCAGACCACCAAAATTGCAAGACTTCAAGAAAGAACAAATTCCTCACGTGCCCCTAAGACAGCCCACCTGCGATGGTAGGAACTGAAGGAAACAGTTTGATGGCCTGAAACTCTGCAGCCCGTGAAGAAATATGAGGGGTTTTTTTCCAGCGAGCTGTCAGAGGCTGGTGGTGTTTGCTTTTGGGGGAACTGTTGATGCTTTAAAAGACTGGCACTGTCTGTCTGGGTGCCTCCCCGATGATCCGCGGGCAACGCTGCAAATAAACAGATATCACGCAAATATCCAGCCGTCTCCAGAACTCTTTCCCCACAAGGAAGCAGACCCTGTGTTGCCACTGTCCCTGGAACTGGGAACGCAAAGGGCAGAGAACTGTATTTTGGGTGGCAGAAATGGCTTGAAAAGAGGGGTTTTTGTTCCAGCCAGAATGTCTCCCCCCTCCTTGTTCCCTTCGAGGTGATACAGAGCGATCTCATCTCTCATCAGAGGTCTCGGGCTCCTCTCCAAGAAAGAGAGCAGAGGGAGGGATGGCGCTCTCTTGAGTGGAACCAAACATGGACGCCGGCGCACGATGAAGCCTGGAAAACCGCAGCAAGAGGGACTCCTGTCGGAAGAGAGGTGAGGAGCAAATTCTTTCGCCAGGTCTGTTTTCCTGGGGAGAATCAAACCCCAGTTAGCAAAACGGCCGAGGTTATTCCACCCCACCCCCCAACCACCTTGACAGCCTGGGCTTCTTTGTCCGGCGTAACTGAGCCAGAAACACAGGAACCCAGAGAAGGCCTGGCTCCGACGAAGGAGAGATGGTCCTAAATCCGTCACCAGAAGCAGGCTGAAGAGGAAGCAGGCGGATTTATGTCGACAGTACAAGTTGGAAAGATTCGGGGATGGGTGGAGGCAGGTTCTTTTTTCTGGGGGTGGGGGGCTCTCCTCCCAGCAGCAAGACCCTCATCCCAGAGTGGACTCACTGCTGTCGGCGTTGCTCCACGACTTGCCTTCTCCTCCGGTCTCAGTCCACAGCATCTCCCAGAGAGAAAGGACAAAGTTGCCAAAGTTGCCATAGCTCAGTGGTACAATATCTGCCCTTGGATGCTGACGGTCTCAACCCCCAGCATCCCCAGGAAGCGAGGAGCACTGGTGCTGTTGGGGTAGGACTTTTGCAGCAGTGGCCCTTGGCCCCCACTCAGGAGGAGGGCCCCAAACACCATGGGGCTGGCTCATGAGATGTTGAAGCTACTGAAGCTATGAGGTGGAGGCTTCCATAGGACCATTGAGCTGAAAAATTGTCTAGCTGTGCCTCTGTTTCGCAGCAGCAGGACCAGGATGCTCCAGTGATGGTCAACTTAGACATTTAACTAGGACATGGGCCTCAGCAGGCGGCCAAGAATTGCAACTCCTTATGCCAGACCTGCATCAAGGTCTACCAGGATTCCCTCCACCTTTGTAGCGTTCCAGGAAAGGAGAGCCCACAGAATTATCATAATGGTGAGATGGGGTTGGCGGTGGTTTTGTACGTCCCAGTGTGAAGCCAGCACAACATGTCTCTGTGTGCCTTGCGCATTGAGACACATCAAGACAACCTTCTCTTTCAGTGGAGGTCAGGCGATGCAACTGCAGGGATGGCGGCAGAATTTCTGGCACTCGTCAGAACTAAGGCCTGGCTGCTGGACTGGACAAAAGGCTCACCTAGTCCAGCATCTCACAGTGGCCAACCGGATGTCCTAATGGGAAGCAGGACCTCCAAGATTTCTTCAGTGAAAATAGAAGTCCTATTCCATACCCTTCAACGTTTCTGAAAATAGGGACGTCCTAAGGAAAAGCAGGACATTCAGGGATCAAATCAGAAACCAGGGTGGCTTCTCTAAATCCAGGACGGCCCCTGGAAAATAGGGACACTTGGAGGGTCTGGGACATGAGTGCAACAACCCCCTCTCTACTGAATATCTAGGTGGGTGAGGGTACCTTCAATTAAAGATAAATAAATATTAAGAAGATTGTGCATGCAGCTTGCAGGTGGTATGCCCTCCTCCGCTCTCCTCTCCCAATTAACCTCCATTTCCAGGGCCTACCCTGTGACATCACAAGGGGTTTCCTCCCTGTTATATCACCAGGTGCTGCCTGTGGGCTTTTGCACCCTGAAATCTCAGGGTCTGGGATACTCCTGACCTGGCCACCCTACTGGAGACAGGAGCCGCACACAAGTAGCATTGTTTGGAGAGGGAGGCTGGCTAATGGGCAGTGAATCAAGTGCCCACATCAGACGGAAAGCGTCACATAGGAAAGAAGGACGGCATTAGACAGGCTTGTGAAATTCTTCTTCTCCTTTGAATGCATTCTGGGGCCTTGCTGTCCACGGGAGCTAAACCGCCTGATCTGTCGTGATTTGAGTTACCTTTTCTTCCCGTCTCGTTCCCTTAAAACCGAGGATCAATCTTTCGTTTTATAAGCACAGGATGACGGAACAGCGATTGCAGTTCTACAGACATTGCTTGGAGCAGGAGAAACCCTGAATGATTTCCCATTATATATTTGGCTAAGGTGCAGGTGGGGGAAAGAAAAATGAACCAATCATATAATGAATTCCCTTCCCGGGTCCCAGGACATCATGATGATTGATATTTATGGATTTTTCTTTTCTTTAAGAAAAAGAGAGAGAGAGAGAAGAATAAGAAAAGCGTACTCTGCGCCGTGAGCCGATAGATGTGAAATGTATTGCCTAACTCTTGGTTCCTGCTTGAGTTTTGTTGAATGGTAGACTCCAGCTACAGGCCTAAATAGCTCAACTCTTGAGTTGAGTGGCGTAGTTATTTGCTCTGCAAACACCCACCTGAAATGCAGCTGCTTCTCACACGCTGTGAGAACTATTAAACCGCGCGTAAGTGATACAAAGTGGGTTTTCTATTTAATTCCTTTGCCCATCAAGAGAAGACAAAATGGTGGTGTCCGTAGCTCGGCCCTGTGATATCAAAATGTGCCCTGGCCAAAGAAAACTGGCCCCCGCAATTCGTTTTAATCCAATTGTTAAAGGTTTCGGTTGTAAGGCCCTTATAATAACAATAAATTTTATTTATACCCCGCCCTCCCCAGCCAAGACCGGGCTCAGGGCGGCTAACACCAGGTGTAAAAACAATTGATGGAAACACAACTTAAGATTAAAATACAACATTGAAATGCAGCCTCATTTCAGTAGGAACTCAAATCAAAAACTTTTTGAGGGATGAAAACGTCAAGTCTTCACCAAGGCCAACTATCCAGACTGGTCCTACGTGGGCCAGAAAAAAGCCAAAGAAGTCCCCAAATAGGAGGCACTGGCGGAGGAAGGGCATGCGGTGGATGCGGCCCGCCCCGGGTGTCATCCCTGAGGGAGGGTGACATCACCACCCCGCCCCCTGGGATGCTCGCCCCGCCCCCACAGGCAGCTAGCCCCGCCTCCGGGTGCCGGAGCAGCTAGCTCAGCCTCTGCTTGTAGGCAGGGAATCACAAGGTAATTGTACTTTGCTGTGCCATTGGCCTGATAATAATAATAATAATAATAATAATAATAATAATAATAATATTTATACCCCGTCCATCCGGCTGTGCCTCCCCAGCCACTCTGGGCGGCTTCCAACAAAATATTAAAATACTCTAATACATCAAACATGAAAAGCTTCCCTAAACAGGGCTGCCTTCAGATGTCTTCTAAAAGTCTGGTAGTTGTTGTTCTCTTTGACATCTGGTGGGAGGGCGTTCCACAGGGTGGGTCCCACTACCGAGAAGGCCCTCTGCCTGGTTCCTTGTAGCTTCACTTCTCACAGTGAGGGAACTGCCAGAAGGTCCTTGGCGCTGGACCTTAGTGTCCAGGCAGAACGATGGGGGTGGAGACGCTCCTTCAGGTGTACTTGGCTGAGGCCGTTTAGGGCTTTAAAGATCAGCACCAGCATTTTGAATTGTGCTCAGAAACATACTGTGAGCCAATGTAGGTCTTTCAAGTTCTGTGGTCTCGGTGGCTGCTCCCAGCCACCAGTCTAGCTGTCGTTTTCTGAATTAGTTGTAGTTTCTAGGTCACCTTCAAAGGTTGCTCATCTTATGTTCTTATAAAGAACAGGAGGGTCGGGAACGGCAACAAATTGTCATAGTGTGGCATGTTCCTATTGTTCAGATTTGTTAACTTTACGTGTGTGTGATGCCTACTGGTTTTCAAGGTCTCACCATCTTCCTATGCACTTGGGCATGATTTTCTTGGGCGCGTTTTCTAAATGAAGAACTGCAACTTATTTATTTAAAAGCCCAGTAAATGAAATAATGAATTTGCAGGCGAGGGAGAAATTTCCACTGGTGGCTAAGCATGCTCAAAGGCTCGGGGTGATTTTGCCCATGTTTATTCACACTCCTAAGCATCCTCAAAAATCAACAACTGCGCCCCACCCCCAGCAGCCCCTCCTCAGGTCGCTCATCTGGTAAATCTATCACATATTCAAAGCACAGTTGGGGGTCTTCCTCCACTTTCCCCTTTCCCCCCAGAACTTTCTGTGCACAAACTGAACCTTGAATATTTGCGGGCAGGTGTGGGTGTGCATCACAATTCTCACGAGAATCTCTGCTCAGTTGCTAAAAAGTGTGCGAGTGGAACCCTTTAAAACTGAAAATTCACTCAGAACTTTCCTTTTAGCTGACCCACACAGAACAACAAACATTGAGCGATGACAGATTGTGCTCTGGGAAGAACTTATGTATCAACTAGGTCACAGTGCTTTTGAGAAATGTATATGTCTCTGTGTGTGATAGGATCAGAACCACAATGTATAGGGGGTGGGATGTTATTTCTTCCCCCACCAGGCTGCCCCCCCAAAAAAGACCCCCAACATAACAACTTTGCAGCGTGTTCATGTGTTAAACCCTCGCCCTGTGCCCCACAGAGCCCTAATCCCGATTCACCCCAGTCAGCAACTACAGTCGTACCTTGGAAGTTGAACGGAATCCATTCCGGAAGTCCATTTGACTTCCGAAACGTTCAGAAACCAAAGCACGGCTTCTGATTGGCTGCAGGAAGCTGCTGCAGCCAATCGGAAGCTGCAGAAGCTGCGCCGGACGTTCGTCTTCCAAAAATCATTCGAAAACCCAAACACTCACTTCCGGGTTTTGATCGCTCGGGAGCTGATTTGTTCGGGAGCCAAGGCATTTGAGATCCAAGGTACGACTGTACTTCTAAAGAATAGCAGGCACATTCAATGCATTCATTCACTTAATATATCAACTTCTTTTGTCCCCCATAAGACTAGAATTTGGAGTCATCCAATGAAACCGGTAAAAGATTTGGAATGGATACAAGAAAAGATCTGCCCCCCCCAAAAAAAACCAGGTCATCAAATTTAGCACACTTGGATGTGCCAAAATAACTTGTCACACCTTGATGGTATTGGGAGAAATTCGCACCAAAATGCTAGTGAATTTTCATGAGGACTAATAACAAGAACAAATGCTGTAAACTTGATATTGAAATGTGAAGACCTGGACATAAGACTGGAACAGCAAGAAATGGAAAGAAACTGAATCTGACCCATTTGCCCAGGCCTACAGCCTAAGGATGGGGAGAAAAGTGATTCGCTTGAACATTTGCAAGTTCACGTTGACTTTCCGAAACAATTTGCAAATTGAAAGCCACCCATCCTTTGAAATTTGCATTTCTCCGGATTATGCAATTCCATTCTGCAGCCTAGCAATGTGTGCTGAAACATCTTATATCCAGGGAAATTGCATTGCAATTATTTATTCGTTTAACCAAATCTGCACACTGCTTAAGTGTAAAAACAAACCTACCTCTAAGCAATTTACAAAAAGAAGAATTATATATATATTGGGAGGATTTTGCACTAAAACGCTGGTGAATTTTCATGGGGATGTATTTTTCTCTTAATCGCAAAGGGATGTGGAAATGGGAAAGCTGAAGAAACAAGAAGCCAAGGGAATTAAAAAATGGACAGATCCGCTCATCATTCACTAATTCATTGCATAAATGTGCAGCTCCAGGCCTGAGATTGGTCCGCAGCAACCTTAAGGTGGATCACGCTAACATGGCTGGGAAACCTGGGGTGTTGGTGAACTCCTGCCACGTTTTTAAAAACCTGGTGTGTGCTCACCTCACCCTCATCCCTCTTGAGTCAGAGGGCCCACCTTTCGGAGGGAGCTCCGGAAAAAACAATAATTTCTTTCGGGGGCGGGGAACAATTAGGTAACAGTGGAATAGGGAGCAAGAAGGGAGCCGTTGACACCTCCTGCCCCCTTTGGCATGGAATTTCCCTGGCCGTTAATGGGACGGGGGCTCTGGTGCCTCGTAAATTGGACAGCTTATGCCGTGGTGCCGACAGGTGCCTTTGATCTGGACACGCTGCCCTGCCACAAACAGGAAAAGGAAGAGGTGATTTTTCATGGGTTACTTGCTCCCTCCAACCTCCCAGGTTTTCCACTCGGCTGGAACTTTGACAGCGCCTGATCATCCATCAGGGGGATTTCCCCCTCTCCTCTCGCCTCCTGTGCCGACCACCTCTAGGAACCCAGCCTCTGTCCATTGGCTGCCCTTAATGGTCCGGACTTCCTCTTTTCACACGGACCCCGGAAAAGTTTCTCACCCCTCGGTTCCCTTGGGTGAGCCCCGTCAGGGGAGGTTGCCTCTGGAGCCCGCCTGGAAGGAGAGGGGAGTCAAAAGGTGAGGAGGAGGGACAGGAAGGGATGGAGGAGTCGAGGCAACTGATGCAAAGCTGGGAAGAAAGACCCAGGAAACAAAGTTCAGAGCCCAGGAGGAGAAAAGACTTTGCTGAAAGGCAGGAACAGGGAGAGGAAAAAGCCACCAGCAGCCTTGCCCCCCAAATGCATGGCTCTTTCTTGGGTAAATGATTTTTATTGATTTTACATATACGGTGGTACCTCAGGTTAAAAACGTCATTCTGGAGGTCCGTTCTTAACCTGAAACTGTTCTTAACCTCAAGCACCACTTTAGCTAATGGGGCCTAACGCTGCCACCGCGCCGCTGGAGCACAATTTCTGTTCTTATCCTGAAGCAAAGTTCTTAACCTGAGGTATTATTTCTGGGTTAGCGAAGTCTGTAACCTGAAGCATATGTAACCTGAAGTGTATGTAACCTGAAGCGTATGTAACCCGAGGTACCACTGTAATCACATTATGTAACATCGTACCCTCTTATTTTATCTCTTCAGCTCGATTGAGCCTAACAACTTCCCTCCCTCCCATCTGATGGTTTACAAAATTAAACTTTACATCTTTACATCTCACTTCGTTTCCTATCCTTGTTAAAGTGATACCTCTGGTTGCAAACTGGATCCATTCCGGAGGCCCATTTGCAACATGAAAAGAGCGCAACCCGCAGCGGCGCATCTGCACACGCGTGGGTTGCGATTTACTGCTTCTGCGCATGCGCGTGACGTCATTTTGCGCTTCCGCGCATGAGCGAGCAGCGAAACCCGGAAGTAACCCTTTCCGGTACTTCCGGGTAGCCGCTGGACGTAACCTGAAAAAAACGTAACATGAAGCAAACGTAACATGAGGTATGACTGTGTATCATTACCCAAAATATTATATTACTCAACCTGAATAGGTAGCAACTGCATCTCACAAATCTTCAGATAACCCTGCTAATGATGTTAATTGCTTACAGTTGTCTTTCAAATATAATATAAATTTGTTCCAGTCCTTTTGGAATGCTTGGTCTCTTCCTGTCAGTTTTGCCAGTTCTGCAAAGTCCATCAACTTCATCTTCCACTCTTTTGTTGGTAACCCCCAAATGCATGTTTCAGCATTCACACCCTACATCTGAAGTACCATGATAACATTTTAAACGCTTGTGGCTCCCCGCCCCCAGAGGGGAGCTGTAGTTTGTTAAGGGAACTACTGGGAGCTGTAGTTTGTTAAGGGTGCCAAGACTTGCTGGGAGACCCCCCTATTCCCCTCCCAGAGCTACGGCTTCTGGAGCAAAAATTAAATACGTAATATCAAAATCGCCTTTTTTTAAAGTGGATGAGAAGCAAAGCACGAATCTTAGTGGAAGTAGCCTTCAGAAACATTTTGTTATTAGGGATAATATTGGCAAAACTGTGTTTTGTTATTGTTAAATTTATTTATATCCCACCTTTTCCCCAAAAAGGGACTCAAGGCGGCTTGAACAAATGAAAACAACGGAGTTAAAATACAAACAGCTAAAAACATATAAAAGGTCATTTTTAAAAATCTAATTAAACTCTAATTTTACACACACACCCTAGTAAAATGCAACTAATAAAATCAGCGCAGCACATAAGGCAAAGTCGCATTAAAACAATCTGTGCGGTTGGCGAAATTTGCACTGAGAAGCTGACAATATTTTGCGCAGACTTTTTCTAAAATTGCAAACCGTTGTGTAAAGGTTGGAAACCAAATACAGTGGTACCTCGGGTTAAGAACGTAATTTGTTCTGGAGGTCCGTTCTTAACCTGAAACTGTTCTTAAGCTGAGGTACCACTTTAGCTAATGGGGCCTCCTGCTGCTGCTGCTGCTGCGTGATTTCTGTTCTCATCCTGAAGCAAAGTTCTTAACCTGAGGTACTATTTCTGGGTTAGCAGAGCCTGTAACCTGAAGTGTCTGTAAACCGAGGTACCACTGTACTGGGGAAATAAAGAAAACAGAGAGAAATTGAAGGATTCCTCAATCTCAATCTCACTGCTGAGGGCAGTGTTATCAAACCACACCAGTTATCTTCCAAATGCGTTCTTTCAATTTTGGGTCCTTGTGTGGGCACCCAGGAGAGCCCCAGCTGGAACTAAAATGACTCCAGGTAGGATGTTTGGATGCCAGAGCCCAGCCAGAGACCCATGATAGCTCTTTCCCCACCAAGCCAGGCAAAGCAGCAACACAGCAAGCCAGTGATCTGATCTGGTATGTGTCGCCTTCATATGTATATGCAATTATTTTCTGGGATTCTCGCGCCCCCCCCCCCGTTTCCTCCTAATAAACATGCTTCCAGAATCTCGCCAGCAAATCTTGAATAGGCCTAGTGTGTCTCCCCACTCCCCCCCCTCTTTCTCCACCGTTCCCTTCCCTCCCGGATGGAATTAGCCCTTTCCTAACACAGAGCACAGACAGCGTTGCTTAGCGCTATCGGGTCGAATCCATTCTATTGACAATATCAATTTGTGCAATTCCTGCATTAGGATTTTTGTTGCCAACCGGCGTTTGAAAGGAGCGGACGACCCCCATTAGCGCCTTAATTGTGGTTAAAGCACTGAGCAATTCAGATACCAGCTCTGTCCGTGCCACGGAGGGGCCTCGCCATGTGACAGAGAAATCAATACTCATTGAGGTCCCCAAGTATGGGGGGGCGGCGGTGTGTGGGGCGGGGAGAGAGAGAGAGAGAGAGAGAGAGAGAGAGAGAGAGAGAGAGAGAGACTTCCCTTATTTTTTCTTATGTGGCTTTCAACTGGTTTGTGTATCTGCCAGACTTCTCTCTCCCTGCTTCAGCAATGTTGAACAGGGAAGAAAGTTTGCCAGGATGAACATTACAGTCATACCTTGGGATGAATACACTTCAGGTTGAGTGCTTTCAGGTTATGCTCCGCGGCGACCTGGAAGTAATAGAACGCATTAATTCCGGGTTTCGCCGCTCGCGCATGCGCAGACGCACAAAATGACGTCACGAGCATGCGCGGAAACGGCGAAACGCGACCCGCACATGTGCAGACGCACAGTCGTGTGTTACGTTCGCTTCAGGATGCGGACGGGGCTCTGGAACGGATCTCGTTCGCATCCAGAGGTACCACTGTACACACAAACAGAATCTCTCAGAAAAAAGTTGGGATATTAATAATAATAATAATAATAATAATAATAATAATAAAAGGTAAAGGTACCCCTGCTCGTACGGCCAGTCTTGACAGACTCTAGGGTTGTGCTCTCATCTCATTCTACAGGCCGGGAGCCAGTGCTGTCCACAGACACTTCCGGGTCACGTGCCCAGCGTGACGAAGCTGCTCTGGCGAGCCAGCACCAGCGCAGCACACGGAAACGCCGTTTACCTTCCCGCTATAAAGCGGTACCTATTTATCTACTTGCACTTAAGGGTGCTTTCGAACTGCTAGGTGGGCAGGAGCTGGGACCGAACGACGGGAGCTCACCCCGCCGCGGGGATTCGAACCGCCGACCATGTGATCGGCAAGTCCTAGGCGCTGAGGTTTTACCCACAGCGCCACCCGCGTCCCAATAATAATAATAATAATAATAATAATAATAATAATAATAATAATTTATTTATACCCTGGCCACCAGACTGGGTTGCCTCAGCTACTTTGCGTGGCTTCCAACACATATAAAATATAGTCTCCCAAAGGGAGAAGTGCTGTTCTGTGTTTCCTAGACTCAAGGAAGGGAATTTAAAAGTCATCTAGTCTACTCTAAGCAGCTGAATGCAATAAATTAGAATCATAGAATTATAGAGTTGGAAAGTACACCAAGGGTCATTCAGTCCAATCCCCTGCTACACAGGAATCTCAGCTAACGCATCCATGACAGAAGGCCGTCCAACCTCTGTTTGAAAACCTCCAAGGAAGGAGAGTCCAACACCCCTTGTGGGAGTCTGTTCCACAGACAAACAGCTCTAACTGTCAGAAAATTCAGAAAACATGCATGTAACAGATCACTGTGAGAATCAAAGCTTAGTCAGCAATGCTTACTGCGCACGTGTATTAAACATGAAATGAGGTAATGATGTACATGATTGGTGAAAATTGAAATCCTTTGTTTGAAATGTTATTAATACGACCACCCTGACTCTTGGGCGGGGTTGCAGTTTTGCGAAACAATCCGACTGTAACCTATTGCCTAGCAATAAACAACAATGGACTCCTAACTCCTCCTGTCTCTGAGTTTTATTGGCGTAAACTCAGAAGATAAGCCATTTTTGGCTTACAACAGTTTGGCAGTCAATCTTTCTTCACAGGGAATTCTGGGAATTGTAGTTCTGGGAGGGGAATGAGGGAGTCTCCTAACAACTCACAGAATCTTTGATAAACTACAACTCCCAGGATTCTTTGGGAGAAACTCAAAGGGGCATCATAGTCAGCAAGGATACTACTCGCAAAGCATTGGAAAGCTCAAGATCTACCCACACTGGAAGAATGGCAGATGCAACTGATAGACTACATGGAACTGGCCGAGATGACCGGCAGAATTCGAGACCTGGGAGAAGAGAGGACTGAGGAGGATTGGAAGAAATTTAAGAACTATTTACAAAAACATTGCAATTTGAGTGAATGCTAAACAGGATGCTAGATCAATATAACTGAGCACCACTAAACTTAGATGACTTTAAGAAAATAAGTGAGATTGAGAAAATATAACTCTTTTTGAGAACTAGAAGATTATGAAGCATAGAAGGGATATAAGAATGCAAATAAGATAATAAATTGCTGACAAAATGCTATAACGATGAAAGTGGGAGCGGGAGATGTGAGGAAGTCCAAAGAAAATGTGAAATTATGTTAAGATATATGTTACATTGTTTATTATGTTTATTTCTATTGTAAAACCCAATAAATCTCTATTAAAAAAAAAAATCAAAGGGGCATCATAGCACTTTAAATGTGTGGTGTCCCTGTTCTGTGAAATGCCCTTCCCTCTGCCATACACGACACAGCAACCATTAGAGGCGTCAGACGTCTTGTAAAGATGTATATTTTTGCCCAGATTTTTTCTGCTTTACGCATGCGAATCCTTCAAATGCCTATCTTATTTGTTTTTTTATATATCCTTTCATGCTGCTGCTTTATTGGTTTCAGGTTGCATTTCTCTTTTAGTGCTATCGATTGTTGTTATATTGTACACCGCTGAGAGGTTTTTAAAACATTAAGTGCTTTATAAATGCCTTAACGTGAATGAATAAATAAAACTTCCCATAGTGCCCTGGGGCACCTGATGTGGCGTGCCTCCAAGGCATTGTGGGAGATGTAAAACAGCAGCCCGCAGAAGCAAGGGCCGCCATGTTGATTTCCCACTTTGCCCCAGACCACTTTGCCTCAGCACTCTGAGGCATTATGGGAAATTTGTAACTGTCGCTTGTAGTTGGTTGCTGTCCACCCCTCATGTCAGATGTTAGCACCAGAAGGTCCTAGTGGGGCAAGAGCAGCCCATCTGCTAGTGAAGGATGTAGGATATTACATGGAGGCAGACATCATGTTAATAATAATAATAATAATATATTTATTTATACCCCGCCCATCTGGCTGGGTTTCCCTAGCCACTCTGGGTGGCTTCCAACAGAATATCAAAAACACGATAAAACATCAAACATTTAAAACTTCCCTAAAGGCTGCCTTCAGATGTCTTCAGAAAGTCAGATACAGTGGTACCTCGGGTTACATACGCTTCAGGTTACAGACTCCGCTAACCCAGAAATAGCACCTCAGGTTAAGAACTTTGCTTCAGGATGAGAACAGAAATCGCGCGGCAGCAGCAGGAGGCCCCATTAGCTAAAGTGGTCTTCAGGTTAAGAACGGACCTCCAGAACGAATTAAGTACGTAACCAGAGGTACCACTGTAGTTGTTTATTTCCTTGACATCTGATGGGAGGGCGTTCCACAGGGCGGGCGCCACTACTGAAAAGACCCTCTGCCTGATTCCCTGTAACCTTACTTCTCGCAGTGAGGAAACCACCAGAAGGCCCTCGGAGCTGGACCTCAGTGTCCAGGCTGAACAATGGGGGTGGAGGCGCTCCTTCATGTATACTGGGCTGAAGCCATTTAGGGCTTTCAAGGTCAGCACCAACAGTCTGAATTCTGCTTGGAAACATACTGGGAGCCAATATAGGTCTTTCAGGACCAGTGTTATATGGTCCCGGTGGCCGCTCCCAGTCCCCAGTCTAGCTGCTGCATTCTGGATTAGTTGCAGTTTCCGGGTCACCTTCAAAGGTAGCCCCACATAGAGCGCATTGCAGTAGTCCAAGTGGGAGATAACCCAAGCATGATAAAAGATAACAAAAGCTCTGGAAACCAAGGCCCATGAGGAACGGTTGAAGGAGCTGGGTATGTTTAGCCTGGAGAAGAGGAGACAAAGGAGACTATCTTCAAATATCAAATATCAAATTAGTTGCAGTTTCCGGGTCACCTTCAAAGGTAGCCCCAAGTAGAGCACATTGCAGTAGTCCAAGCAGGAGATAACCAGAGCATGCACCACTCTGGTGAGACAGTCCACTGGCAGGTAGGGTCTCATCCTGCGCACCAGATATTAAATTATATTCACGGCAACCCACTCACACATGAAAGTCATCACTTGACGCTGCGGTCCTCAAGTGAGGAACGCTGCCCTGTGTGAACCAGCCCTCCATGGCAACATAATGTAGGGAAACAGGCCCTTTTAGAGATAACGGGAAATTTGCCCGCACTCGCTCTCTCCCGCACACACATTATCTGGCAAGAGGTGTAGCGAGGAAGATAAAGCATCTTTGAAACCAGATCTTTCAATTAGAAATGACGGCGTCGCATCCCTTCAAGAGCAGCAGGCTTTAATGAATTTTGTATGAATAGAAGCTGTTTGTATTCTGAAGTACCGGCAGACTGTGTTCTCTTCAGGGACCCCCTGCGCTCTCGGATCTATATCCTATTGATATCAAATGGGAGTGGTGTTCGTGGATCAAGGAGGGGGGTTCCAACACTAACGGGGCCTGGGAGGGTACACAGACTCCCAACATATCGGAGGTGGGGTGCTTAGTATAACAATTTAATTACAAGCGAAATTGCCGCATCTCTGATAATGTCACATACATTGCAGGGAGGAGGGAAGCTAATTGGGGCATGGGGGGGGGGAAGGACGGAAGGGGAGAAAGAGACGGAGGGAGGGAGGAAGGAAGGAAGAATCCCACTAAAAAGGAATGGTACTAAGGTAGACCTGTTTATACACAAGCTACGACCAGGGACTTAATATATATATATATTAGGAATTTCAACATAACAATTTATCATCCTCATTCCCCCGCATTTTTTCCCTCCCCCCCCAAAAAGAAAAAACTCCCCCAGACTTCCCTCAGCTCCTCTCTCTGTTTCTTCAACACTTGTTATTCTCTGCATATTATAAAATTGTAAAGATCCTTACTTTTCAGCTGACAGAAATAATTTTTCTTAGCAACCCATTTTGAGTGGGCTGACCACTTCTGCACTTCTAATTATTATTATTATTATTATTATTATTATTATTATTATACCCCGCCCTTCCCGGTTTTAAAACTGGGCTCAGGGCGGCTCACAGCAAATATAAAACATTGATTAAAATGTGACTTAAAAACGGCATAAAACGGCATAAAATACAACATAAAATGCAGCATCAATATCAATAAAATTAAAAAAATTAGGGGTTATTTGTGGGCGGGGCGACCCCAGTCAGTAGACATCAAATGATCACCAGGGCTAACTGGCCAAGTTGGTCCTGCTAGGGCCAGCAAGGAGACCAGGGAATAATTTAAATGTGGGGTCCCAGAAAGGGTTTCTTCATAGAAGAGGAAAGGGGAAAAGGGAATAGAGGATCAGGCTAATTCAATGGAAGGCCAGGCGGAATAGCTCAGTCTTACAGGCCCCGTAGAAAAAGATCAAGTCCTGTAGGGCCCTAGTCTCGTAGGACAGAGCAGTCCACCAGGTCGGAGCCATCACTGAGAAGGCCCTGGTGCTGGTGGAGGATAGTCTGACTTCCTTAGGGCCTGGGACCTTTAAGCTATTCTTATTCATGGACCTTAAGGTCCTCTGCGGGACATACCAGGAGAGGCGGTCCCATAAGTACAAGGGTCCTAGGAAGGTTCATTATCTTTGAACTGTGATGCATAAACGATGGGACTTGGGGAGGGCTATCAACTTCTATAGCTTCAGAAGAGGATTGGACAGGTGGCGGAGGTGGGCCTCTCAATTTTCAGCAGGGCCCTTTGCAGTGCTAAAACTTGGCCCCGCGCCTCTCAGACTCCACTCTTCAGCATTGTTATGGACTGTCCCCACACCCTGCAGTGTGTCATCCAGTGTATCTGCACTGATTGGCTACCCTAAAACTGTTATGTACTGAAGTTCTCATCCTGGGCCAGCAGGGGGATACTGTAGATAGTTTTCACTCAGGTCCACATACGCAAATAAGGAATTGAAAGTGACGTTCAGTGATTGGATAGTTACAGAAAGTTGTTACTGTTGCTTTGTAGTTGAGCTCTATATAAACAGGTTGGCTGAACCCTTCAGCCCAGTTCTATTCTGGGTCTGTGCATAAACAAGAGCTGTTTGAAGAATCACTGTGTCGTCTGATATGCTCACCCACAACTTAACAAAAACCACC
Source organism: Podarcis pityusensis (assembly GCF_964106645.2). Taxonomy (NCBI): domain Eukaryota; kingdom Metazoa; phylum Chordata; class Lepidosauria; order Squamata; family Lacertidae; genus Podarcis; species Podarcis pityusensis. The sequence goes on along the minus strand of NC_138039.1, from coordinate 5,365,317 downwards.
TCTGATTGGACATACCGTATTGGCCCGAATATCAGCCACACTCCCCCCCCCAAAAAAAAATTCTGACAGTGAAAAATTAAAGTGCGGCTTATATTCACGACCTTATGCCACTGGCAAAGTGGCGCGGCACCCCACCCCACCCCCAGGAAGCAGCCCGGGTATTGTCTCCCCCCCCCTTCAATTTTAAAGGTGTGGCTTATTTGGGGTGCGGCTTATATTCAGGCCAATACGGTATTCCTGGAGGAGAGGACTATTGACAGCTGCTAAACATGATGGTTGAGCTATGCTTGCAAAGACAGAGGCAATGCTTCTTCTGAATACCAGTTGCTGGAAACCATAGGAGGAGAAAGGGCTCTTGTGTTCGAATCCTGCTTGCTGGTTTTCTATAGGCATCTGGTCAGCCATGATAAGAACCAGGATACTGAACTCAATGGCCTTTGGCCTGATCCAGCTGCAGGATCTCCTTAAGTTCTTATGTTCTTTCTCAAACTTGGACATGACAGCTCTTTAAATGGAGAATGCTTTCAAATCGTAGCCTGCTTAGCCCACCTCTCCATCAGTTTTCTAAGGCGCACACAGAAAAGCACAAAAATGTTTTGCAGTGCCATTTTTGTTCAAAGACTTTATGGACATAAGAACATAAAAAGAGCCTGCGGATCAGGCCCATAGCCCTTCTAGTCCAGCATCTCACAGGGGCCAACAAGTTGCCCGAGGGGAACCCACAAGAAGGACCCAAAAACAAGATCACTCACCCCTCACTATGAAGTTGTTACAGTAAGTGCAACGCTTTTAACATTTGGGGGGTGGGGACGCGGGTGGTGCTGTGGGTTAAACCACAGAGCCTAGGAGTTGCCGATCAGAAGGTCGGCGGTTCGAATCCCCGTGATGGGGTGAGCTCCCGTTGCTCGGTCCCTGCTCCTGCCAACCTAGCAGTTTGAAAGCCCGTCAAAGTGCAAGTAGATAAATAGGTACCGCTCCGGCGGGAAGGTAAACGGCGTTTTCTGGTTCGCTAGAAGCAGCTTAGTCATGCTGGCCACATGACCCGGAAGCTGTACGCCGGCTCCCTCGGCCAATAAAGCGAGATGAGCACCGCAACGCCAGAGTTGGTCACGACTGGACCTAATGGTCAGGGGTCCCATTACCTTTACTTTTACTAGTACAGTGAAGGTCCGTATAGTTAAAGCTATGGTTTTCCCAGTAGTGATGTAGGGAAGTGAGAGCTGGACCATAAAGAAGGCTGATCGCCAAAGAATTGATGCTTTTGAACTGTGGTGCTGGAGGAGACTCTTGAGAGTCCCACAGACTGCAAGAAGATCAAACCTATCCCTTCTGAAGGAAATCAGCCCTGAGTGCTCACTGGAAGGACAAATCCTGAAGCTGACGCTCCAGTACTTTGGCCACCTCATGAGAGGAGAAGACTCCCTGGACAAGACCCTGATGTTGGGAAAGATGGAGGGCACAAGGAGAAGGGGACGACAGAGGACGAGATGGTTGGACAGTGTTCTCGAAGCTACCAGCATGAGTTTGACCAAACTGCAGGAGGCAGTGGAAGACAGGAGTGCCTGGCATGCGCTGGTCCAGGGAATCACGAAGAGTCGGACACGACTAAATGACTAAACAACAACAACACCTGGTACAGTGTAGCCTTGAGTACCCCCAGAAAAAACACCACTGATTATTATTATTAATAATACTTCATGTGGCTAGCACCAAATTAAAACAGCACAGGTATGATACAGAAGGCCACAAACAGATAATAGTTAAAAAGCAGTTTTAACAGAATCAAAACAATATAAAAACACAAATCTGTTAAAATACATTATTATTATTATTTATTGAAGTTATATACCGCCCTATACCCATGGGGTCTCAGGACAGTTCACAGAAAAAAATCAAAATAAAACCACAAAATACCTAATAAAATAAAAACAACAACCCAATAACATATACACACATCCGATAATATAAACAGCACAGCTCTATTTAAAAGCCCATCCCTTAGAAAAAGAGTCCGTTCCCAGAAGCCTATCAGAATAAGACAGCCAATGAAAGGGCAGCAAGGAGGGAGCCAGTCTAGCTTCTCTAGGGAGGGAGTTCCAGAGTCTGGGAGCAGCCACCAAGAAGGCCCTGTCCCGTGTCACCACCACACATACCTGGGAGGATGGGGGGATGGAGAGAAGGGCCTTCCCCAAAGATCTCAGAGCCCGGGCAGGCTCATATGGGACAATACGGTCCTTGAGACAGCCTGGACCTAAGTTGTACAGGCTGCTGGGTCCAACAAAGCCTGATGGACAAGCTTCCATCATCTCTGACCACTGGCCATGCTGGCTGGGACTGGGGGAAGCTGGAGTCCAAGAACATCTGGAAAACCATTATTTCCTCACCCCTGTCCAGCCGGCTATTCATCAGGCCTGGATCTAAGGGAAGGGTTGTAACTGGATCTAGGAACGAGGGCTTTCCAGCAGGCCAAGGAGGAGGCGGAAATGCCTTTCTCCTTAGCCAACCCGGGGCCATGGATTCGAGTCTTACGGGTCACCCGTGGCCTCTAAAGGCGATTCTGAAGGAGAGAGACACGGAGACAGGAAAGCGTATTATTTGCGCTTGAGTTAAAAAGGCAATAAAAAGCCCGCAGACCCCTGTCACGCAGGACAAAGCTGGCGTATTTATTGTTTGCTCATTTAACCTGGTTAATTTTTAATAATGTTGAAATTTTCATTTTAATAATTTAGGTAAATTATTTATTAAAGCGGAGGATAATAAGGGATCAGCACAATTATGAATTGACAGTGTTACCTGCGGCTCCTGGAAAGGTAAGGCTTTTTTCTTTTTCTTTCCCCAAGAAGTCCTTGTTATTGGGTAAACATTAAATTAGTTACAAGTTGGCTTCTCATAAAATTACTTTCCCTCTCTTCTCCCTCTCTCCCTCTCTCTGTGAAAGCTTAAGGTGGTTCTTTTATTCCCTCTCCTGGTAAAAGAAAGCAGCGGTTTCGAGGTCTATGAAAATGTAATTACTAAGAGGGTATTGGCTTGCAAATTCCTGCTCTAGACCAGGGATGGGGAATCTTCTTCAATCCGAAGGCCGCATACGCTTCTCAAGGGCCACATGGCAGAGTTGGGAAGGGCCAGAAGCAAATGTGGGTGGGACAAGAAATGCAAATTCTGCCTCGGCTGGTTTATTGCACAGACACGGACAGCCTTCCAGGCAAGGAAGAGGGGTCACCAGAGTTCAAGTTCAAGGACACCCAGGCACATATGGTGAGAGAGGCTTCCAAAAAGATCCAGCAACAAGTTGGGTGTGGTGATAGTCCCAAGGACTAGCAAGAGAGGCATGGAAGGAGCCACAATCTTCATCCCGGAGTACCCTGAACCTGGTGATGCCATGGGAGCGGGCTTTGGAGACGGAGGTTAATTGGGAGAGTGGAGCGGAGGAGAGCAGCCTGCCCCCAGAGTGTCTATGTTATAATTTGCAGCTGGCTGTTGCCCACCTGAAGCTTCCAAGCTGCACGCATGGCCTTCTTAATGTTGTCCCCCATCTGTTTCGAGTGACAATGGAGTGCACCTCTAAGGGTGAAGCCAAATTGCTGCATCTGCCGCACCGAAGTGACCTCCCTGGGCCATAAGCCTGGGCAGTGTGTCTGGAGGCCCTGGGTTGCCCAGACGACGCAACCTCCCTCTTGGCCTCACTAGTGCGGTCCAAAGGAAAGCAGAGCAAGACGTTTGGCACCAGCTGGACTTCAGGAGTTGCCAGAAGGAGGTGTACAAGGCGCCATCGAACCGCCTTAGGGACTCTGCTCCAGATTTGTGTAGGGTTTATGCCTTAGCATTTTCTTCTCCTGAAGATGTCATGCAAGGCAGCAGAGGTTTAGGATCAGAGTTTTCCTTCTCCTAGATGGCCAGTGTGGTGTAGTGGTTAAGAGCGATAGACTCGTAATCTGGTGAACTGGGATCGCTTCCCCGCTCCTCCACATGCAGCTGTTGGGTGACCTTGGGCTAGTCACACTTCCCTGAAGTCTCTCAGCCCCACTCACCTCACAGAGTGTTTGTTGTGGGGGAGGAAGGGAAAGGAGAATGTTAGCCGCTTTGAGACTCCTTAAGGGTAAAGGTAAAGGGACCCCTGACCATTAGGTCCAGTCATGGCCGACTCTGGGATTGCGGCACTCATCTTGCTTTATTGGCCAAGGGAGCCAGCGTACAGCTCCCGGGTCATGTGGCCAGCATGACTAAGCCGCTTCTGGCAAACCAGAGCAGCGCACAGAAACGCCATTTACCTTTCTGCCGGAGCAGTACTTATTTATCTACTTGCACTTTGACGTGCTTTCAAACTGCTAGGTTGGCAGGAGCAGGGACCGAGCAATGGGAGCTCACCCCGTCGTGGGGATTCGAACCGCCGACCTTCTGATTGGCAAGTCCTAGGCTCTGTGGTTTAACCCACAGCACCACCCACGTCCCTTGAGACTCCTTAGGGTAGTGATAAAGTGGGGTATCAAACCCAAACTCTTCTACCTTCCCAGGTGGATGAGCCCCATCTGCCCCTCAGGTCTCTCTACAGCACGTGTAGAAACCGCCTTCTTTGCCGTTGGCCCCAATATTGATATTGTCCTCTCGATCCAGCAGAGCCTGTCTTCGCACACAGGCTAATGGCATGCCACCTTCAGTAATAATAATAATAATAATAATAATAATAATAATAATAATTAGTGCTGTCTCTTGCCTGAAGGTCCAAGCCCCACCTCTGCTACCTGGAGGGGCCCACAGCAAACCTGGAGACTTCCGGCCAGACCTGGAGGTTTGGTAACCCTAGACCAGGCATAGGCAAACTGAGACCTAGGGGCTGTCTTTTGTGATGTCATGAGACAGCCCCTGGAGATGGAGGTTAATTGGGAGAGAGGAACAGAGGAGGGCAGACTGCCTATGCCAGGCATCCCCAAACTCAGCCCCCCAGATGTTTTGGGGCTACAATTCCCATCATTGCTGACCACTGGTCCTGTTAGCTAGGGATCATGGGAGTTGTAGGCACAAAACATCCGGAGGGCCGAGTTTGCCTATGCCTGCCGTAGACAGCAGCTCTCTGGGATCTCTCCCCAGCCCTACCTGGATTGAACCTGGAACCTTCTGCATGCCAAGCACGCGTTCTGCCGCACAGCAGCCCTCAAGTTCGCCCCTCCTTTGAGCAGCCAGCCCCACAGGCCAATCCGAGGACGTTGCTTTGACATTTCCAACCAGGGTGGGGGCAGAAAAAGCTTCTCTCCGCCACCACCACCACCTCCCCCCACCCACATTCCAAGGGGAAAAGGGGGTGTGGGGGATGGCCCACTCCCCTGTCCCTCTCCTGCCATGTTCCCAAGGTGCAAACTAATCTCAGATACCCGGCTTCGCGGCAGCCACCTCTAATTGGCCGTACATTTTCGTCTGGTGTAAGTTCAGCCGTCGTGGTGGCAGCTGCCCCTCCTCCCTCCGGGAATTCTCACCTTCATTATCGCTCTTTACTGCGGAGCGGGGCCAGAGGCTTGGCGGCTTCCAACAAGAGTGCCAAAAGACAGAATATATATATATATATATATATATATATATATATATGCATGCAGGGTGGAGTTTTTCTCCCTCCTACCCACCCCTTCCTTTCCTCCCCTCTTCCCACCAGTAGTTTCAATTTTAATTACCAGCATCACGACAACTCACATCCTCACCAGGTTGCTTCGCACTAATTAAAGGAAGGAGCAGTTTATGGAAGGGACATGAGCTCCCCTCCACACCGCTTCCTGGCTCTCATCTATTATTTACTGTCGGTAATGCAAATAATTTCCAATTTAAACAGGCAGAGCTGGACGGCGAGAGGGAGAGGCAAGGCGAAAGCGCAAATGAAGAGCAGGTCGTTGGCGGCATCAGAAGGGGGCCCAAGCATTCGTGGTGGTTGCAGCAGCGGTGGGCTTCTTTCTAGAGGCAATTTCCTCAAGACGGGGTCAGGGGCCCGCCAAACTGCGAGGATGAAGCGGGCTGAATCACACCCGCGCCGTAGGTTCGATGTGCCATGGTGCCGCTTTGAACCGTCACGGCCGGGGCTAGCTCAAGACGTTTTGCTGCCCGAGGCGAAGGACGAGATGGCGCCCTCGCCCAAGGAATGTACATAAGTCAATTTGGTTGGTAGTTCGTGGAATTGTAGAAGTGTAGAGTTGGAAGGGATCTTGACTAGATGACCCTCAAAATCAGGCATGGCCAAACTTGGCCCTTCAGATGTTTTGGGACTACAACTCCCATCATCCCTAGCTAACAGGGCCAGTGGTCAGGGATGATGGGAATTGTAGTTCCAAAACATCTGGAGGGCCAAGTTTGGCCATGCCTGATCTTGAGGGCCATCTAGTCCAACCCAACCCCCAAAATGAAGGAATCTCAACTCAAGCATTCATGACAGATGGCCACCCAACCTCCACTTAAAAACCTCCAAGGAAGGAGAGTCCATAACCTCCCAAGGGAGACTGTTCCACTGTCAAACAGCTCTTACTGTCAGAAAGTTCTTGCTGGTGTTCATCATCACCATCATTTTTAATTTGTATACCATCTTTCTATCTTACAATACTCAAGGCGGTTTACAAGCTGAAGAAACAAAAAAAGTACATCTTATAGCAATCTAATGCAATACAAAAATGTGATAATAAAACAAAACTTTACAATAAGCAACCTACATCAAAAAAGCAACAGTCAACAATCATTAGAATAGTATAAAATAATAATAATAGAAGAAGAAGAGGAGTCTGGATTTGATATCCTGCTTTATCACTACCCAAAGGAGTCTCAAAGCGGCTAACATTCTCCTTTCCCTTCCTCTCCCACAACAAACACTCTGTGAGGTGAGTGGGGCTGAGAGACTTCAGAGAAGTGTGACTGGCCCAAGGTCACCCAGCAGCTGCATGTGGAGGAGCGGAGATGCGAACCCGGTTCACCAGATTACGAGTCCACCGCTCTTAACCACTACACCACACTGGCTCAATATCAACATATAAAAGTGAAACAGAAATCCACTCAACAGTTACAATAAATAATTTCTAAGCTATAATCAATAAAACAATGGCAAGCCACAGTACATAAAATAATACAACACAAATTGAGAAGCAGGGACTAGATGGTGGGGCAAGGCAGGTGGAAGGAGGCCTTGCCTGATGGAGTCTCTCCCCTCACAGTGTTGAGTCAGAATCTCCTGTCTTGCAACTTGAAGCCGTTGGTTCAAGTCCTACGCTCTGGAGCAGGAGAAAACAAGCTTGCTCCATCCTCCGTGTGACAGGTCTGGATATTTGAAGATGGCTATTATATTGCTTCTCAGCCTCCTCTTTTCCAGGCTAAACATACCCAGCTCCTTCAACCATTGCTCACAAGGCTTGATTTCCAGACCCTTGATCATCTTGGTTGCCCTCCTCCGCACACTTTAAATCTGACTTCAATAGCGGTGGAAAGACACTTGAGGGCAGCAGGCTGACGTAGGGGATACCCTTCCTGCACCTCAGCATCTGCCGCCTGAGGCAACTGCCTTACTCTGCCCCATCGTAGGGCCGGCCATGGTTATGGCTTCCCCCAAAGGATTCTGGGATCTGTGAAAGGAGTTGTCGGGAGGCCCCTGTTTCCCTCACACAGAAATAATTCCCAGAGTTCCCTAGGAAGGGGGAAAGATTGGTAAACCACTCATAGTTCTGGGAAGTGTAAACAGACACTTGTGTTTCGGTAGGGACGCCATATTTCAAAAACTGAAAATCTAGACACAAAAGTGCTTGGGGGGGGGAGAGAGCTGTTAAGCTTTTTTTGTGTGAAATCTCCAAAAAAATATTGAAGTTTTGGAGCTGTTTCTTAGGAAATTCACCCAAAAATTAACATGGTTTTTGGAAATTCCATCCGGACGCTATTTCTGACGAAATTCCAGACGTATGGCAGCCCTAGTTTGGGTTTGTGTCCTGTTTCAGAAAGTGTGAATTGAGTAAAGGTAAAGGGGACCCCTGACCATTAGGTCCAGTCGTGGCCGACTCTGGGGTTGCGGCGCTCATCTCGCTTTACTGGCCCGAGGGAGCCGGCGTACAGCTTCTGGGTCATGTGGCCAGCATGACTAAGCCGCTTCTGGCGAACCAGAGCAGCACACGGAAACGCCGTTTACCTTACCCTACTTGCACTGGTGTGCTTTCAATCTGCTAGGTTGGCAGGAGAAGGGACCGAGCAACGGGAGCTCACCCCATCACGGGGATTCGAACCGCCAACCTTCTGATCGGCAAGCCCTAGGCTCTGTGGTTTAACTCACAGCGCCACCCGCGTCCCTGTGAATTGAGTAGATTCGCCCTTAAATGCAAATGGAATTGCATTTCTCGCTGCATCCCCTGTTCTTCTGTCAAGGAACCTGGGGCTTCCAGGCAATCTCCCAAGCAGGCATTGATCTGCCCAGTGCAGAAGCCTTCAGACCACAAGGAGTGTGTTTGCGTTCTTCTTTGGGGCAGGTGTGGAGCAAACAGTGGAGATTGTTCTCTGCACTTGCCATATAAATTGATAAGGTTTTCACCTCCCTGACTACCAGAATCACCCAGAGTAAATCCATATTCTGATAACTAGAAACACTTTAGTTTCACGGCAGTCCTGGGGCCCTTACGAGTCGCCAGCAGATTTACGGTTTCATATTACGCCCTGCAACAAGACAGCAGGACTTTAAAACTTCTTTCCCAGTTTCACTAGCCACAGAGGAGCTAACTTTCTGTGTGTTGCATCGTCAGTTTCTCTCGCACGCAGGGGCCTGTGTCAGGCAGCGTAAAAGATTCTCTGCATTATCCGTATTCTGCCACTGCCTTTTGGTACACAGGAAGTTCCTGGAATTCTGCTATCAAACATCGAACAGACTGGTTCTAGCTGTGCTCAGAACACACAGCAGGGATGTTCCATCTGCTGGTATGGATTTTGGCAGTTTCTAATAATGCATCTGTTGATATTATAAATTCTTCACTTTAACTGGATGTTTCCATGTGAGTGTGGGGAGTTCTTTCTCTCTCTCAGTTTTTCTGCATCATGGTTTTTGTAGTACAGTCATACCTTGGAAGCCAAACACTTTGGCACTCGTACATTTCAGTTCCAGAACACTGCAAATCCAGAAATGAGTGTTTCGGTTTGCGAACGTTCTTTGGAAGCCGAATGTCCAGCGCAGTTTCTGTGGCTTCTGATTGGCTGCAGGAGCTTCCCGCAGCCAATCGGAAGCTGTGCCTCGGTTTCTGAATGTTTTGGAAGTCGAATGGGCTTCCGGAACGGATCCATTCAGCTTCCAAGGTACGACTGTATACCGTATTTTTTGCTCTATAAGACTCACTTTTTCCCTCCTAAAAAGTAAGGGGAAATGTGTGTGCATCTTATGGAGCGAATGCAGGCTGTGCAGCTATCCCAGAAGCCAGAACAGGAAGAGGGATCGCTGCTTTCACTGTGCAGCAATCCCTCTTGCTGTTCTGGCTTCTGAGATTCAGAATATTTTTTTTCTTGTTTTCCTCCTCCCAAAACTAGGTGTGTCTTATGGTCTGGTGCGTCTTATAGAGTGAAAAATATGGTATTTGCAGGGACCTGGAACTCAGCTTCCCAGATACTGTGGGACTACAACTACCATAAGACCGAGCAACTATATCCAATTGTCAGGGATGATGGGACTCAAAGTTCAACAACTTCTGGAGGGTACCACATCTGCTATCCCAGCAAAGGCTTTCCAGATACTGAAGAAATTTCAGCCACCCAGGCAACCATTGGCCCACCTCAAAGAGGCAATGCACATATTTTTGCAAACTAAGAAATCATTCATTCATAGATAGATAGATAGTATGGTGGCTTCCAGCACAGCTCTCAGCATCAAGGTTTGAAATGGAGGGAATGTCAGTGTCCTTCAAATCCTGTTTTCCACCCAAATTGCAGAATTAAGACTCTCTGATCCAGTACTTGGTGAAAGCACTGTTTCAAGATTTTGTATTTCCTCTTTGGTTGATGGGAGCGAGGTGCGGATATTCCTGACATCTCGGTTTAATTGAGTTGTGGATTGAACCATTCCGCGGGGCGTTGCTGCAGCACTGATGGGACCGGGAGCACAGGCCAATGGCACAAATTTGCATAAATTAATTTGCATAAAACCAGGGTGGACCTGGGTGTGTGTGTGTGTGTTACAGCATTGAGCCTTGCAGTGTGCCTATAAATGGATAGATAGGCCCACAGAAGAATAGATTGGGGTTTTTTTTCAGGAGGGAGGGGAAAGAGGCATGCAATCTGTTCCTCAGAACAAAAGATCTGGGGCTCAGACTCCCAGCAACTCACTTCAATGAAGTGGGGAAGCTGGGATAGCTCTGTTGGTAGAGCACGAGACTCCTAATCTCGTAGTTGTGGGTTCAAGCCCCATGTTGGACCAAAGATTCCTGCATTGCAGAGGGTTGAACGAGATGACCCTCATGGCCCCTTCCAATTCTATGATTCTTTGAGTTGTATATCATTCCCCTAATAATATGCTCTATGCGTACATTTTTTGGGTTGGAGAGCTGGATTGCATCATTGCAGCCGCCGAGACCACATAACACCTGTCCTGAAAGATCTACATTGGCTCCCACTACGTTTCCGAGCACAATTCAAAGTGTTGGTGCTGACCTTTAAAGCCCTAAACGGCCTCAAAGGCTCAGAAGACCTGAAGGAGCGTCTCCACCCCCATCATTCTGCCCGGACGCTGAGGTCCAGCGCCGAGGGCCTTCTGGTGGTTCCCTCCCTGCAAGAAGTAAGGTTACAGGGAACCAGGCAGAGGGCCTTCTCGGTGGTGGCGCCCGCCCTGTGGAACGCCCTCCCATCAGATATCAAAGAGATAAACAACTACCTGACATTCAGAAGACATCTTAAGGCAGCCCTGTTCAGGGAAGTTTTTAATGTGTGACATATTAGTGTATTTTTGGTCTTTGTGGAAGCCGCCCAGAGTGGCTGGGGAAACCCAGCCAGATGGGTGGGGTACAAATAATAAATTATTATAATAAATTATTATTGTTATTCAGAGCAGTTCAAGGAACAGCTGCAGTTGACTAAGTGTCTTGTTTCAGGAGGAGGGAAGTAGGTAGAACGACATGAAAATACAAAGCAAGCCAAACTTCTCCCCATCCCACAGATTCCCTCTTCCTCCCTAGCCTACACTGACTGGCAGCAGCTCTCCAGTCTTTGACAGCCACCCCCAAAGATGCTAAGAACTGAAGTTATACGTCTGGTGCACTGCTGTTCACCCTACACATGAGAAACACCTCTTGAACACCTACACATGAGGAACACATGAGGAACACTGAGAGCCAGTGTGGTGTAGTGGTTAAGAGCGGTAGACTCGTAATCTGGGGAACAGGGTTCGCGTCTCCGCTCCTCCACATGCAGCTGCTGGGTGACCTTGGGCTAGTCACACTTCTCTGAAGTCTCTCAGCCCCACTCACCTCACAGAGTGTTTGTTGTGGGAGAGGAAGGGAAAGGAGAATGTTAGCCACTTAGGGTAGTGATAAAGCGGGATATCAAATCCAAACTCTTCTTCTTCTTCTTCTTTCTAAGAGCCTGCATTCTACAAGAAACAGAGGCCATCAAAACACACAGGAAACGTGCTTCTTGCCTTCAGAAGATGGCTTTCGCGCACATGCACACTTAATCGGCGGATCAATCAATTAATTGACTAACACTCCTGCTTAGTTGATTACAATTTATTTAACTGGGTTGCAGCCCTAGCAGCAGCGACAATAGGAGGAACACCGAGATTATTTTATTTACTTGTTTAAAAAGTTATATTCCACTATTTTATAAAAACACATCAAAGTGGCTTACAAGGAAAGCACATAAAAACATGCAAAAAGGGTTAGAAAAATCAGGCATTGTGGAAAGATGCATTCTTAATTGCCTGCATAGGCTTCGTGGAATAATTTTCAGCAGGTGTTTAAAAAGTCGAAAAGGAAGGCAACCTGCTGGATCGCTCTAGGCAGACTATTCCACAAGACTAGCCTCCATTTCTTGTTGTCAAATGAGCCTCGCCAACTCAGGGAATGCACATCAATGGCCCTGCAGATGATTTCAGCAACTTAGCCGGGATATAAGGGTTCAGGGAATCCTGGAGGCACCGTGGCCCTAAGTTGTTCAGGACTTTGTAAATTAAAACAAGAACTTTAAACCTGGCAGGATGATTCCTCAACATCAACTTCGTTGGACTGGTCATGTTGTGCGGATGCCTGATTATCGTCTTCCAAAGCAGCTACAGTGGTACCTCGGGTTACATACGCTTCAGGTTACATACGCTTCAGGTTACAGACTCCGCTAACCCAGAAATAGTGCTTCAGGTTAAGAACTTTGCTTCAAGATGAGAACAGAAATCGTGCTTCAGCGGCGCGGCAGCAGCAGGAGGCCCCATTAGCTAAAGTGGTGCTTCAAGTTAAGAACAGTTTCAGGTTAAGGACCTCCGGAACGAATTAAGTACTTAACCCGAGGTACCACTGTACTCTATTCCGAACTTAAAAATGGGAAAGCGTAATGCTGGTGGTCAACAAAAGAGGTTCAAAGATTCTCTCAAGGCAAATTTTAAAAAATGTAGTATAAACACCAACAACTGGGAAACACTGGCCTGCGAGCGCTCCAATTGGAGAACAGCTTTTACCAAAGGTGTCAGTATATTTCTGGGGGGCCCTCCCCCAGGACTAGACGTGCAGTGAGAGTAGGTGAACGGAAAGCTCAGAGACAGAAAGGCCAGACCAACCGGCACAGGGATGACATAGGATAAGAGAGACGAAGGGAGGTGGGACTTTACTTGGAGCAACGCCATTTTTAGGGAAGGCTGTATTCATTTGTCTTTCGCTATGAATTATTGAAGAAATTGCTTAGCAAGAACTTTTATCGTTTCTCTAATTCTGGGCTGCCACCATGGGAGGGATCTGATTCTGTGCAGCCTTCACACTGGCCAAGATCAAGGCATTGGGTGCTAAATATACAGCTCAGGACCAGGTTCCTTGGGAGACATCCTTACTCCTCATCACTGCGGTCTGCGGGAGAGTGTCTCCTGCAAGTTCCCAAGATATCAGAACCCCGCTCAGCAGTTAATCAGAGCAGGGCCTTTAGTGTGGCTGCCCCTGACTTGTGGAGTAGTGTCCCTGTCGAGGTTACAGCTGGACAAATCCCAGCTGGATAAATGGTCTTTACTGCGTGTGCCTACCTGTTACAGTTTGAGTCGCGCTTTTAAAATGCATTGGTTGGTTTTGCGTTTTGACCTGTTTATGCTTATGCGCAAATCACCTTGAAACAGTGGCTTGCTGTTGTTTAGTTTAGGAGAGGGTGGCTAATGAATGATCTGCACTAGCCAGTAATGTATGACTGCACATAGCTAGTCAGGCAAGCCACACGGGCTAGCTATCTTTTGTTGTTTAGTCGTTTAGTTGTTGCCTCCACCCCCAAAAGAATTAGTGGGGCAGCTTATTTTGCTTGTAGGGCATGGTGGTGACAGGATGGGTGATAGCTTGCTGTTGTTGTTTAGTCGTTTAGTTGTGTCCGACTCTTCATGACCCCATGGACCAGAGCACGCCAGGCACTCCTGTCTTCCACTGCCGCAGTTTGGTCAAACTCATGCTGGTAGCTTCGAGAACACTGTCCAACCATCTTGTCCTCTGCCGTCCCCTTCTCTTTGTGCCCTCCATCTTTCCCAACATCAGGGTCTTCTCCAGGGAGTCTTCTCATGAGGTGGCCAAAGTATTGGAGCCTCAGCTTCAGGATCTGTCCTTCCAGTGAGCACTCAGGGCTGATTTCCTTCAGAATGGAGAGGTTTGATCTTCTTGCAGTCCATGGGACTCTCAAGTGTCTCCTCCAGCACCATAATTCAAAAGCACCAATTCTTCGGCGATCAGCCTTCTTTATGGTCCAGCTCCCACTTCCCTACAACACTGCTAGGAAAACCATAGCTTTAACTATACGGACCTTTGTCGGCAAGGTGATGTCTCTGCTTTTTAAGATGTTATGGTTTGGTTTCGAAGGCAATTAATACCTTAATTGCAATAATAAATAAATGAAGCTAGCTTGTGTGCTTCTATGGGCCTGTGGTTGATCACTGTGAGAACAGGATGCCATACTGAATCAGTCGTTGGCGGTATCCAGAAGGTTTTTCTCATATTCTTAACTGTTGCACAGTAATAATAGTACCAAGGTCCCACTGCTCTGCGCTAAAGGAGCCCCATACCCTTTTCCCAATTGAGCCCCATCATAATGCAGAAGCACCCCAGCAATATGAAGCTGTGGAAAGGGGCAGGGTTATACCCGGAGGGGGCGGAGCTTTCGCCCATTTGTGTCTGTGGACGACTTACATAGCAAGTCGAAATGGAATATCTGCCAGACAGAGTTCAGCAAGAGGGAGGGGACTCCTGAGAGAGCTTGGAACAAGGTCTCTCAGAGAAAGGAAGGAAGAAGGCTCTCCCCCCACTTCCCCCCCTCCCGTCCATCTCTCTATCTCTCTAATGAGAAAAAGGGTTTTCTAATTTATTGCTTTTACAGGATTGTTCCTCCACAGAGGCACAAATAGCAGCATATCAATAAAGCCAGCCATTTGAAGTTGGATATTTCCACCTCTGTCACAGCAAAAAATAATTAAAAACGGATTCGCCAGATCATAAATTGCATGCCACTGAGGACGGGTCCGCTTTAACCCTGTCCATGCCAGGCTGTGCCCGCAAGAAGAGTGCGTGGGGAGGGGGTGTTATGGGAAAGGATGGAGAAGGGGGCACCTACCGCGAAGGGGGGTGCACGGTGCCCACTCCCAACTCCTGCCCATCAAACTGCACCACAAAGTGGATTTCTTCCATGATTGACGGAAGTGATTGATGTGGCCATTGCACCAGAGTTCAGCTCTCTGCAGCCCTGGTTTCTAGGGTCTCTTTGGAGGAGGAGCAGGGTGGGCAGGATCCTCACCCCCAGCATCTCCACACTGCCACCAATCTTAATGAAATAGACTCGGAGTTGAGTGTGGATTTCATGCTCTTTATTCAGCTCAGAGTAGTGAGGAATGGAAGTTCCCCCGAAATGTCTGCTTTATATACATTATTTACTCAATGGGCCCCACATGATTGGCTAATTCTAGGATTCTCCTGTAGGCCAATCAGGTTGCGGATTCACTTCCACCCGGAGTTGGAATGGGTGGCTCCTGCGGACCAATCAGACTGCTGAATTCTGGATCCTATTGTTCTAGGACCAATCAGACTGCTGCATCCTGAATCCTATTGTTCTAGGACCAATCAGACTGCTGCATTCCGGATCCTTTTGTTCTAGGACCAATCAGACTGCTGCGTTTTGGATCCTATTCAACTCAGTACACAGCATAGAGTTGCCAGACCTTCAGGTCTGACCAGAAGTCTCAAGGTTTGCCTGGTTCCCTCTAGGTCAGGCATGGCCAAACTTGGCCCTCCACCTACAACTCCCATTATCCCTAGCTAACAAGACCGGCGGTCAGGGATGATGGGAATTGTAGTCCCAAAATTGTAGGGCCAAGTTTGGCCATGCCTGCTCTAGGTAGAAGGTGGAAGGTTTGAATCTCCCAGGGGATGGGGGAGTCCCTTTAATATATATAATTAAGAAGACTGCATGCAGCTTGTGAGCTTCAGCCCAGCAGGAACTGGATGCAAATTATGGCACAGACCAGGCAGCCCGAAACTTGGCCCTCCAGATGTTTTGGGACTACAACTCCCATCATCCCTAGCTAACAGGACCAGGGGTTAGGGCTGGTGGGAATTGTAGTCCCAAAACATCTGGGGGGCTGAGTTTGGGGATGCCTGGCATAGGCGGTCTGCCTTCCTCTGTTCCTCTCTCCCAATTAACCTCCGTCTCCAGGGGCTGTCTCATGACATCACAAAAGGTCTCCGTTTTGGGCCCTGAAATCTCCAAGTCTAGGATGCTCTGGACCTGGCAACCATAATCTTGGTGAAGCTGGAGGTCACTACTAAGGCAGAGCTCAGCACCCACATCAGGCTCAGAGTTGCTGAAGCAGTATCGCATGTAGCAGTCA
Organism: Podarcis pityusensis; assembly: GCF_964106645.2. NCBI lineage: Eukaryota > Metazoa > Chordata > Lepidosauria > Squamata > Lacertidae > Podarcis > Podarcis pityusensis. The sequence continues at coordinate 5,349,299 of NC_138039.1, read as the reverse complement.
GTCTGATCTCTTCCCTTGCACACCCCTCCAACATTTCTCCAATGATAATAGGGACATCCTAGACTACATCGGGAAGCTTCTCCCGTATTTGATCTCACCGCAGACATATATGTCATATCCACATCTACATAGGTCAACTTGAGCCAATTACAATCTCTCTATTGAACCTACCTCATAGGATTGTTGTAAAGAAAAAATGTGTGAGGGGATCATGTACCTTCCACAGGTAAATGGAATTAAATAAAATTTTAGCTGTAAGCTGTGTAGAGTACTTGTCAGGGGAAAAGGTGGGTAGTAGTGGTAGTAGTAAATAATAATAATAATAATAATAATAATAATAATATCAGTGCTTTTATCTGGAAAAATAGGTGCCAGTACTGAATTTGTTACAGTAAATGACAAACTTTTTAACAACAGCAAAAAGACATGCTGGTATTGCATACTCTTGAGTACCACCTGAAAAAACACTAATAATAATAATAATAATAATAATAATAATAGAAACTGTGAGAATGATCAGGAACATACGGGAGAGTAAATCCTATTGAACTCTGTGGGACTTTGTTCTGAGTAAAAATGCTTAGGATTGCAGTGTAAGGTTGCACAGTCTTTACCCAGTTACCTGGGAGTAAGCTCCATTGAACACAGTGGGACTTCCTTCTGAGTATACAGTGTCAGGCTCCATTTATAATAGAGGAATCAACACTCCCCACAATGCTTGCTGTTGAAGCATTGCAGTTAAAGAATTTAAAGTAGATTGGTGACCTTTTCTTTCAAAATTACAGGGAAGGGCTTCGCATGCCAGATCCACCATTTCCTTCACTTGGTACAAGAATTTTATTTTTAATATAAACAGGGCTCTGTTTTTGCACCTAAAAATACACCGCTTTTTTTTTTAAAATGATATTTATTAAAGTTTCACAAAGAAAGAATCACATCAACAAAAAAGAAAAATTCAAGAATAAGAAGAAAAATACACAATGCAAAATACAAAAAGAAAAAACAAAAAACAGTTAAAAACAATTCCCTCTTTTCATCACTACTTTTGCATTTACTTGTTTCCCGGACCTCCTCATACCTCCCTCTTTTGTATTCCAATTCAGTTTGTTAGTCCAGCAATTCCTTTCCCTCCTTTTTAATCCCAATCCTTAATCTTAATATAATATAACATTGAATTTTTACCTATTAAAAACCAATTTTTCCATTCTTTTAACCTTTTTAATCCTAATCCTTAATCTTGATATATTTATAACTTTAAAGCCTGTACAGCTAGAAGCCACTTAATTTCAATCCAACATCACTCTAACATTCATTAATTTTGCAATATTTCTGTAAATAATCTTTGAATTTCTTCCAATCTTCTTCCACCGACTCTTCTCCCTGATCACAGATTCTGCCAGTCATTTCCGCCAATTCCATATAGTCCATCATTTTCATCTGCCATTCCTCCAGTGTGGGTAGCTCTTGTGTCTTCCAATACTTCGCGATGAGTATTTTTGCTGCTGTTGTAGCATACATAAAGAAAGTTCTATCCTTTTTTAACACCGGTTGGCCGATTATGCCCAGGAGAAAGGCCTCTGGTTTCTTCAAGAAGGTATATTTAAATACCTTTTTTAATTCATTATATATCATCTCCCAGAAAGCCTTAATCTTTGGGCACGTCCACCAAAGGTGAAAAAATGTACCTTCAGTTTCTTTACATTTCCAACATTTATTATCAGGCAAATGGTAGATTTTTGCAAGCTTGACTGGGGTTATGTACCACCTGTATATCATTTTCATAATATTCTCTCTTAGGGCATTACATGCCGTAAACTTCATACCTGTGGTCCATAACTGTTCCCAGTCAGCGAACATGATGTTATGTCCAACATCTTGTGCCCATTTAATCATAGCAGATTTCACCGTTTCATCCTGAGTGTTCCATTTCAGCAGCAAGTTATACATTCTTGACAAATTCTTAGTTTTGGGTTCTAATAGTTGTTTCTAATTTTGATTTTTCCACCTGGAAGCTAATTTTCTTGTCCAAATTGTATGCCTCCATTATCTGATAATAATGAAGCCAGTCGCACACCTTGTTTTTTAATTTTTCGAAACTCTGCAATTTCAATCTGTCCCCATCTTGTTCCAAAATTTCCCAATATTTTGGCCATTTGACCTCCATATTGAGCTTTTTCAAGGCTTTCGCTTCCATTGGTGACAGCCACCTTGGAGTTTTGTTTTCCAATAAATCCTTGTATCTTATCCAAACATTAAACAGTGCTTTCCTGACAATATGGTTTTTAAATGCTTTATGTGCTTTGACCTTGTCATACCACAGATATGCATGCCACCCAAATACGTTGTTAAAACCTTCTAAATCCAAAATGTCAGTGTTTTCAAGAAGCAGCCATTCTTTCAACCAGCAGAAAGCTGCTGATTCATAGTAAAGTTTAAGGTCTGGCAGGGCAAATCCACCTCTATCCTTTGCATCTGTTAGTATTTTAAATTTTATTCTGGGCTTCTTGTCCTACCAGACAAATCTAGAAATATCTCTCTGCCACCTCTTGAAACAGTCCAGTTTGCCCACAATTTGCAATGTTTAAAACAAAAACAACATTCTAGGCAATACATTCATTTTTACGGCAGCAATACGACCCAGCAGTGAAAGCTTCAAATTGGACCAGATTTCTAAGTCTTTTTTCACTTCAGCCCAACATCTTTCATAGTTGTCTTTAAATAAGTTCCCATTTTTTGCTGTCAAGTTAATCCCCAAATATTTAACTTTCTTAACCACTGTTAAACCTTTTAATTGGAGACGAGGAGGAGAGGAGAAAGCAAAACCGGGGCATTCCAGGACCAAATCAGAAACTGGGACGGCTTCTGTAATTCTGGGACTGTCCCTGAAAATCAGGGCACATGGAGGGTCAGCTTTGCTGAGGTCAGTGCTTGCATCAGAACACTGCATGCTAACCCTCTCCCATCTAGACTCTGCCCTATACCCAGTGTCGGATTTATGTATAAACTAAACAAGCTATAGCTTAGGGCCCCACTCTCTTGGGGGACCCAAAAAAATTGGAAGGAAAAAGAAACTGGATATACATTTCCAAAATATAAGATAAAAAACAAATAAAATAAAACCTACATCCAGCAACAGTGTTTTGTGTTGGGTAGGCTCCTATGATGTAAGCAATGGGCCCCACCTGGTAGCCTGCTCCCTAAAATATCACTGGTTTGCTCCTTTCTATATATAGGGTGCCTACATTCTGCATGTGCAAATGGCTTTCGATACCTATTAGGTCCATAAATTACCATATAGCATATATTCAACACAAAAAAACAGCGACAATTTGTTGTTGACAAAGGATAGCTGGACATATAAAGGGCCCCATTACCTTCAGTAGCTTAGGGCCTCATCAAACCTCAATCCGGCCCTGCCTATACTGCTGGTGCTGGCCCGTTATTGCTGTTGTTGTTTAGTCGTTTAGTCGTGTCCAAATCTTCATGACCCCATGGACCAGAGCACGCCAGGCACTCCTGTCTTCCACTGCCTCCCGCAGTTTGGTCAAACTCATGTTCGTAGCTTCGAGAACACTGTCCCACCATCTCGTCCTCTGTCGTCCCCTTCTCCTTGTGCCCTCCATCTTTCCCAACATCAGGGTCTTTTCCAGGGAGTCTTCTCTTCTCCTGAGGTGGCCAAAGTATTGGCACCTCAGCTTCAGGATCTGTCCTTCCAGTGAGCACTCAGGGCTATTTTCCTTAAGAATTGAGAGGTTTGATCTTCTTGCAGTCCATGGGACTCTCAAGAGTCTCCTCCAGCACCATAATTCAAAAGCATCAATTCTTCAGCGATCAGCCTTCTTTATGGTTCAGCTCTCACTTCCATACATCACTGCTGGGAAAACCATAGCTTTAACTAGACGGACCTTTGTCGGCAAGGTGATGCTTTTTAAGATGCTCTCTAGCTTTGTCATTGCCCTAGTGAGGACTCACTTTCAGCTCCCGTCTTTGTGCGCTTGCAGGAACATTGCGTAAGTGCCTGTTGGATCAGGCCAAATGGCCCATCTAGGCCGGTATCCTGTTCTCATAGTGGCCAACCAGATCCCCAAAAGGGAAACCTGCGAGCAGGATCTGGGCGCAGGGACAGCACTCTTCCCTCCTGCATTTTCCAGGAAGCATTGCTCCCTCCACCTGTGGAGCATTGCCATTGTGGCTAGCAGCCATCGATAGCCCTCTCCCCCTCGAATTGGTCCAATCTCCCTCCATACGTCACACATATGCACCCCTGAAATATACTCAGAGTCTAGAGTGGATTTCATGCTCTTTATTCAGCTCATAGTGGTGAGGAGGAATGAAATGTTTCCCCACAGTATCTGCTTTATATACATTATTTACACAATGGGCTGTACGTGATTGGCTAATTCTGGAATTCTCCTGTAGGCCAATCAGGTTGTGGATTCACTTCCATCTGGAGCTGGATTGGGTGGCTCCTGCAGACCAATCATACTGCTGCATTGTTCTAGGACCAATCAGACTGCTGAATTCGGGATCCTATTGTTCTAGGACCAATCAGACTGCTGCATTTTGGATCCTATTCAACTCAGTACATAACAACCACCTAGATGGGTTTCTCTGCACTAGGCCAGCTGACACCTTTCCCCTCCTTCTCTCGCAACGCCACCTCTTTGTAGGATGGGGGGGAGAGGGGGCATGTCCTCTCCCAGCCTCGGGCTGTTGTGAAATTTCCCCAGAGAACCGTGAGGAGAGCACCTCTGGAGTGAGTCTCGGGAGGTAGTCGATGCAATAATATTGAACAGAAGATGACACTTTATATTGGAAAATCCCAATGCCAGCAACCATCCCTGGAGAATGCTGGAAGTTAGGAGAGAGTGGAAGAGGGAGGAAAGGGTGAATCAATTTTTATGTCGCTCCGTTCTCTGGACCTGCTTCTGCTCAAAATCCCTTCTGCCTTTCCGAACTCCTCTTCACTTTCTTCATTCTGTCGGCGCTTGCGATCTTCAAAACTCATCTCCTCCCAGCTCTTTCGCAGAACAGGGAGGGGAGTGGACACACAAAAAGGCAAAGGTTGGGAGAGGATGGTAGATTTTGGGAAGCACCTCAAAGGACATCTAGCTCAACCCCCTTCCCCCCCGGGCAGGAAGTTGGCTGCTACAGCGTCCCTGCTAGGTGGTTTTCCAGTTGCTGATCAAAAAGATCGTTCCTTCAACCTGCAGTCTGAAATAGCCTGGTCTTCTTTGAAGGCCCCATTCCGTCAAATGTGTAGACCATGGGTAGGCAAACGAAGGCCCGGGGGCTGGATCCGGCCCAATCACCTTCTAAATCTGGCTCGTGGATAGTCTGGAAATCGGCATGTTTTTACATGAATAGAATGTGTCCTTTTGTTTAAAATGCATCTCTGGGTTATTTGTGGGGCCTGCCTGATGTATTTACATGAGTAGAATGTGTGCTTTTATTTAAAATGCATCTCTGGGTTATTTGTGGAGCATAGGAATTCGTTCCTTTTTTTCCTTCAAAATATAGTCCGCCCCCTCCCCACATGGTCTGAGGGACAGTGGACTGGCCCCCTGCTGAAAAAGTTTGCTGACCCCTGGTGTAGACCATATATGCCTGTTTGATCACTTAGATCTCTGGAACTGACACTGTTACAGAAGTCACGTGATACTCATTCCATAAGAAATCGACCAGTTCCCACACTTTGGAACGCCCCACCTACTGACACCAAGCAACCACCTTCACTGCGTGCTGTTTTGGGCACCTGCTAAGAGCATTCTTGTTTCAGCAAGCCTATCCTGATATGTAAAAAAAAAAAGTTGGCATGTGTTTTAATTTGTTTTTAGCTAACCATTGATTTGATTTTTTAAAATTGCTCTTTGAAACTGGTTTGTGTGTATTTTTACTGATGATTTTATTGTTTTCTTCTTTTTGCAAACTGCTTTGGGTCCCTCCCCCCTTACAATCCAGCTGTATGCCAATTTTATAAAAAAATAGAACAAAGAAATAAATAAAGAGAACTGTCCTGCTCATTATACAGAATAAGGTGTGAGAATCCTGACTTGTGCATGTGGGGAGGAGGGGAGGTCATCATTATTAATGTTCCTCTCTATAAAAACAAAAACACAAAAACACAACCTCTTTGTAAGAAAGGTCTGGCATAGCTCTGTCCCTGATATACATGCAAAAAGCTTCTTACATGAGTGAGCGTTGGAAAAATTGACGCCTCCCCCTGCAACCCGAAGTGGTACAGTCCAGAAGGGCCTCATCCTGCCCCCTTACTCTGTGCAATGCGTAGAACAGCCCTGAGCTAAAAGCGAAAACACAGAGGCAGAAGACTGAAAATCCTATTCCTGGCACTTGAGAACCACGGTTTGGAGTAGGTACACATGGTAATAACTTTTTAATAATAACTTAATTGATAATTTGCCCCCCCTGCCAAGGCACTCAAGGCGCTTACACAAACAATTAAAATATGATTACAATAAATAAACAGCAATAATTAAAACATCATAAAACAGACAGCAGCCGCGCCAAGGCAAATATGAGAAAACAAAAACAGGATTGTGGAGGAAGATGTTTTGGTGAGGAGGAGAAGATTCTCCTACAAATTCATCTTCCAAATCTCCCATCGCCGTTACATCCAAATTCTCCCGTGAAGCTGTATCTGCAATTGCAAAGATTTTGGCAGCCTTGCAGCCATTAGGAAAAGAATGCATTTTAAAACCACCGTAAATTAGCCAGAGTTTTGCAAAATATAATAATAATGCGGCTTCCGCTTTAATTGGAATAAATCCCAGACGTGGAAAAGGAAGGCTATGAGGCTGCGTATTGTGTTACACCCTCTCTGACAAAGCAGAATTTGCAATATTTACCCACTCAACCTGCCCGTTCCTTCCCTAGAAACCTTGACTACTGTTTGTAGGTAGGGAGACAGAATAATAATAGAGACTCTCACTTGAAGTGATGCCACGGAATGTGCACTAATATTCTAACTTCTGGAGGGAAAGGTTCAGTGATGGAAAGTAGTCTGGTCTCTCTCCCCACAATTTCTGAAAGAATCTCGCAAGCCACTTGGTGGCTGTACAGACCTTCCACACTGCTTATTCCATGTTTATCCCATTTTCCCTACCTCCAAGATGCTCAGATCAGCATTTGTTGTTGTTGTTGTTTAGCCGTATGGTCGCCCCTTTCATCCTCACAAGAATCCTGTGAGGCAGGTTAGGCTGAGAGGAAGCGACTGACCCATAGTCCCCTAGCAAGCTTCCTGGGGGACCATGCTTCCTGGCTAAGGAGGGACTAGAACCTGGTTATAGGCCAATGCACTAACCACTGTACAGCATTGCCTCTCTCCTCTCAATCTTCAGATTCAAGTTGATCTGATTTCTAGAGCTCGTTTACTCTTTGATAAGGTCCTAGAAAAGGACGTGGGTGGCACTGTGGTCTAAACCACAGAGCCTAGGGCTTGCTGATCGTAAGGTCAGCAGTTCGAATCCCCGCGGTGGGGTGAGCTCCCGTTGCTCAGTCCCTGCTCCTGCCCACCTAGCAGTTCGAAAGCACATCAAAGTGCAAGTAGATAAATAGGTACTGCTCTGGCAGGAAGGTAAACTGCATATCCATGCGCTGCTCTGGTTCGCCAGAAGCTGTACGCCTGCTCCCTCGGCCAATAAAGCGAGATGAGCGCACAACCCCAGAGTCGTCCGTGACTGGACCTAACGGTCAGGGGTAAAGGTAACGGTAAAGGGACCCTGACCATTAGGTCCAGTCGTCGCCGACCCTGGGGTTGTGGTGCTCATCTCGCTTTACTGGCCGAGGGAGCTGGCGTACAGCTTCTGGGTCATGTGGCCAGCATGACTAAGCCGCTTCTGGCGAACCAGAGCAGCGCACGGAAATGCCGTTTACCTTCCTGCCAGAGTGGTACCTATTTATCTACTTGCACTTTGACGTGCTTTCGAACTGCTAGGTTGGCAGGAGCAGGAACCAAGTAACGGGAGCTCACCCCGTCACGGGGATTCGAACCGCCGACCTTCTGATTGGCAAGTCCTAGGCTCTGTGGTTTAACCCACAGTGCCACCCGGGTCCCAACAGTCAGGGGTACCTTTACCTTTTTTAAGGTCCTAGAAATGGTGGTTGGGTGATTGGTTTTTTTCTGTCCTCCCCGGTCTCTGGGTTTCTTTCCTTTTTTAAGAAGAGTCATCGCTCTACCTCACACAGAGAAGGCAAAGCGGCCCCGAGGGACCGCTTTGAAAATGTAGAAACTTCAGTCAACATTTATCGACTCTGAACAACAATTTGCAGCTTTACTGCCATCTCCCTGAGTTTTCCGAGGGGACGCATTTTGTTGCACAGAACCAGTTCCCATCTTTTAAAGACCTGAAACCCCAAGGAGCTTTCTTTGGGGGGGAGTGGGGGGGAAGGAGGGGGTGGGCAAATCATTGCCGCTTCAGGAACGCTCCATTTCCAAACATATATGCACACGCAACTCTCGTGGGATCGAGATCGTTTCCCCAGACGCGGCACCAAGTTCCAAGGGAACCTCGTGGAGATGAGATGAGCAATTCCTTTTGAGAAAACGTTATTGTTCTCCTTTCTATCCCCACTCCCTGGGAAACCACACCAGAATGACTACAGAGTGCCAAAAGATGTTGGTTTTAAGGACCATAACTTTTAAGGACCATAACTTTCTCTTTAGTAAGAGGCGATCTGAAAGAAGCTTATAACATTTTGTATGGCGTGGACTCGGGTGGCGCTGTGGGTTAAACCACAGAGCCTAGGACTTGCTGATCAGAAGGTCGGCGGTTCGAATCCCCGTGACAGGCTGAGCTCCTGTTGTTTGGTCCCTGCTCCTGCCCACCTAGCAGTTTGAAAGCACATCAAAGTGCAAGTAGATAAATAGGTACCGCTCCGGCGGGAAGGTAAATGGCGTTTCCGTGTGCTGCTCTGGTTCACCAGAAGCGGCTTAGTCATGCTGGCCACATGACCCAGAAGCTGTACACCGGCTCCCTCGGCCAATAAAGCGAGATGAGCGCCGCAACCCCAGAGTCGGTCACGACTGGACCTAATGGTCAGGGGTCCCTTTACCTTTACCTTTATGGCGTGGAGATGGCGGATAAGGTTTCTCTTCTCTCTCTCGTAACACCGAAACTCGCAGCTGAATGGCAGAAGCTTCAGGACACATTAAAGCAGGAAGGTCCAAAGTTCCTTTCGGGGGCCTAATCCGGCCTGCTGGTCAGTTTACTCCAGCTCCTGTGGGCAGTTTAACCCTCCACAACTTCAATCCTAAAAAAAGATCAACAACTTTGGTCGGCCCTCACGGCCCTTCAGTTCATCAAATCTGGCCCTCTTTGAAAAAGGTTTGGACACCACTGCATTAAAGGAAGTACATAGTACATGGTTAGACGGTGGAACTCCCTGCCACAGGAGGCAGTGATGGCCACCAACTTAGATGGCTTTAAAAGAAGATTGGACCATGGAGGAGAGGGCTTTGGATGGCTAGTAGCCATGATGGCTCTGCCCTCCTTCCACAGTGGGAGGCCGCAAAGCTTCTGAAGACCAGCTGCTGGAAACCACAGGAGGGGAGAAAGGCTCTTGTGCTAGGTCCTGCTCGCTGGTTTCCCACAGGCAACTTGCAGACCATTGTGAGAACAGGATAATAATAATAATATAATAATTTATTATTTATACCCCACCCATCTGGCTGGGCTTCCCCAACCACTCTGGGCAGCTTCCAACAAAATATTAAAACACCGTAATACACCAAACATTAAAAGCTTCCCTAAACAGGGCTGCCTTCAGATGTCTTCTAAAAGTCTGGTAGTAGTTGTTCTCTTTGACACCTGGTGAGAGGGCGTTCCACAGGACGGGTGCCACTACCGAGAAGGCCCTCTGCCTGGCTCCATGTAACTTGACTTCTCGCAGTGAGGGAACCACCAGAAGGCCCTCAGAGCTGGACCTCGGTGTCTCACCCGGAAACCTATGTCCCCACTGTGGAAGGATGTGTGGATTCAGAATTGGCCTCCACAGTCGCTTACGGACTCACTGTTAAAACCATGTTTATGGAAGACAATTTTACTCAGCTATGAGTGATCGCCGAAGAGGAAGAACAAGAAGAACAAGAAGTGGAAATAAAAATATTATGTAAAATAAGAAGAAAATGCACTGTGGTTTGCAATTGGAAATATTAGGATTTGTCTCACCTGTGCCCCCACCGTCTTTTGACTCTGGACTCACCTGCCGTTGGCATACTGGCATGTGGTTTGCCAGATGACCCATAAGGTTTGCAACTGTAGTGCTGAAAAAGTTTTCCCATTTCTGTTCTGGATGAAAAAAAGGGCCACAGAGCAGAGCTGTATTCAATCCTCCATGAGTTTCATAATTCCACACAAATTCAGAATTTCTCTTGGTCTTTTTAAAAAAAGTTTGTAGTCCTCATGATTGCTTAACACACACACACACACACAAAACCTTTGTCCCGCAATCTCCAAGGTTGGAGGGATGGCTAAGCAGGATTTCAGTGGTCTGGGGAAATTCAATCTCCCTGGCAGAAAGGCAAAGGCAAATGATTCAAATTTATGCAGATTTAATTAATTTATGCAGCTCACGCCCGACAACTTTTCTCAGCCCAGAGTGTTGAGATGCCAAAGTTTATTTTAAAGTGCAGAGTACACACAGCCCTGTTCCATTTTGGGATTTTAGAAATGGGAAGACAAAAAGGTGCGGAATGTATTTTATGACAAATCCTAGAGGGAAATTATTCAGAGTAATAAAATAAAGAGGAATTATAAATGAGGAAGAGGAACGGATGAAATATGGAATAAATTACGAGAAAGGAGGAAGGCTCCCATTTGTAAAAGAAACCAAAGACCTGCCTTAAGAAAATTACGGTCACAGCAGCCTCTGCTTGTTAAATATTGGAAGGAGGGAGAGTTTATCGCAAAATAAGAGCTAAATCATCAATAGAAAAAACGGATTAGGCTAAAATGTAATGCTAGGATGGGGGTGTTTTGAATTTTCTAGACATTTTCTTGAACATCTAGGCCAGGTATACTGTGAGTCCTTCCAAGCAGCGAAAAAGGACAAGATGCAATAACCGAGTTCGGCTTCTTTCTTTCTTTCTTTCTTTCTTTCTTTCTTTCTTTCTTTCTTTCTTTCTACTATTACTATTATGGTTCTTGTTATTTGGATATGGCACTGTTACAGGTGCAACATAATATCCGTTCCCCATTTGTAAGAACTCAATCTTTTAGTGGGGCAGCATCTACCCTATGGAACTCCCTGCCTATTGACACCAGGCCGGCTCCTTCAACTGTACTCTTTTTGGCACCTACTATAAAAACATTTTTATTTAGGCAAGCTCATCCAGATGTTTAGAAAGTTGATGTGAGGTTTTGTCTATTGCTATTTTAACTTTTCGAAAGTCTTAAATGTTTGTTACCAACTTTTCCTAGTAGCAATTTTATCGTTTCGTCTTCTTTCTTCTTCTTTTTGTAACCTGCTTTGAGGTTCTTTACAACCAAGCGGTGCATAAATTCTATGAAAGAACAAATAAATAAACAGATTGTTGCTGTTTTCCTGTAAATTAGAAAAGGGAAAGGCGGGGGGACAACACACAGTGGATCATCGATACAGAGCTTTCCCACTATGGTGCAATGTATTCTACTTCTATTTAAATGCTACTCGTCATTTCTAAATTTGCATCTGTATAGAGTTGCCATGTTTCAAAAAGAGAAAGTCCAGACACTAAAGTTGTTGAGCATTTTTTGACAGAGTTGCTCAGCTTTTTGCTTTTTTTTTTTTTTTTTTGCGAAATCTACCATGAAGAAATTCGGCAAAATCTATTCTTCTAAAATTGGTTGCCTTACATCCGCCAGAGACTTCAGCAGTTTCCACTGAAACATTTCTGAAACAAACTGTGAGACATAGCCAACCTTCAGAATTCGCAGCTCTCTGAATTTTGCAACGTGCTTCTCCAGATGAGCAATGTGTACAAAACTGAATCAATGGTGGTAGTATGTGCATTTAAAATGCATATATTAGTGAAAATAACGTTTGAAAATGCAATATATTGGGGAAAATGGATTTGCAAAAATGTATATATTACAGGGATCAGCAAACTTTTTCAGCGGGGGGCCGGTCCACTGTCCCTCAGACCTTGTGGGGGTCCGCACTATATTTTGAAAAAAATAATAATAATGAACAAATTCCTGTGCCCTACAAATAACCCAGAGATGCATTTTAAACAAAAGCACACATTCTACTCATGTAAAAATACCAGGCAGGCCCCACAGATAACCCAGAGATGCATTTTAAATAAAAGAACACATTCTACTCATGTAAAAACATGCTAATTCCCGGACTGTCCATGGGGCGGATTGAGAAGGCGATTGGGCCGGATCCGGCCCCCGGGCCTCAGTTTGCCTACCCATGTGCTAGAATAACATACAAAAATGTGTCAATTATGAGAAAAGTGCATCAAAATTGGTGAATTTCCATGAGGACTTTTTTAAAAAAATGCAAACTGGTGTGGAAATCTGGGAATCAGAAGGCTGTAAAAATGAGAAACTCTGAGAAGCAGATCCACCCATCATTAATGACCAGGGTTATGCTCCCGTCTAAACACACACACACACACACACACACACACACACACACACCCTCTCTGCTCCTCACTGTCCCAGTTTTTATACAATTCTCATTTGCGTCTCTGACAAAACGCCTCCACAATGCCATTCTCTCCTCCCATATTGACCGTCCTAAATGTTTCTGATTTTGACTTTAGGGAGATGCTTCCATGGAAATAAATAAAAGTGGATTCCTCTTGACTGCAGGAGAAGCGTTTCAAGTCTACTAATAAAGTTTACCCAGAGGGAGAGAAGGAGAGTGGGAGAGATAACTGTTTTGTTCCAGGAGAATCCTTTGGAGAGGCTCTTTTAGCCGCAGGTGCAAGAGGAGAAGAGGAGCGAGGGAAGCCCTTTATTTAGACCGGTCACCGTCTCCGGGCGTCGCCAGTGGCAGGGGGAAGCTGGTCCCGAGCCCACAGCCCCAGCTGTCACTCTGAGCGATGAATTACATGCTATAAGAAGGTGTTGACAGGAGCAGCTGGACTTCAGAGAGTGATGAAAAGGGAGCAAAATTCATTCTGAGTTCAGGCAGACCGGCTTGTTAGGAAAGAGGGGAGGCCGCAGCAGTAGCAGCAGAAGTGCTCCACCTCCTGGTCAAGAGAGGGACGGACGCCCTTCGTCTCCACGCAGGAGAGCAGGAAGAGCCTTGCAGCTGGATCAGGTTGTGTGGCGAGTTCCCGCCCCCCCAGCCCCGTGGAAGTAAAGACACATGACCCAATTATTCAGGTTAATTGGATAAATAAGGCCACAACTTTTATTGGTTACAGGTGATGAGCGGTATTGGCTTAGGCATTGGTCCTAACCGACTATATCTGACTTTAGCCTGTCCGCTTGAAGTCCAAGAAGGGTTAACCACTGTGACAGTAACATATGAGAGTGCTGGAGGTGAAATAGTTAAACAGGTTAACCAATCAGGACCCGGGGGTGGAGTCAGAGGGACTATAAAACCAGCTCTGGGGGGGGGGGAGAGTTCGTTGGGAGTTGGGTGATTGGTTGGAGTGGGAGTGAATTGGGCTAGAGTTGTGGGTAGGTTGAGTTAGTGTAACGAAATAGGCTGAGTCAGGAACAGTTAGGGGCTAGGCAGACAAGTAAATATCTGAGAGGTAGTTTAGTGAGTGAGAGCAGGTAGCAAAAGTTATAGGTCTGGATAGTCACCCCATGAATGTAATTGACTGATGCTGTTGTTGTTGTTTAGTCGTTTAGTTGTGTCCGCCTCTTTGTGACCCCATGGACCAGAGCACGCCAGGCACTCCTGTCTCATGCTGGTAGCTTCAAGAACACTGCCCAACCATCTCGTCCTCTGTCGTCCCCTTCTCCTTGTGCCCTCCATCATGAGGTTCTTTTCCAGGAAGTCTTCTCATCTCATGAGGTGGCCAAAGTATTGGAGCCTCAGCTTCAGGATCTGTCCTTCCAGTGAGCACTCAGGGCTGATTTCCTTCAGAATGGAGAGGTTTGATCTTCTTGCAGCCCATGGGACTCTCCAGAGTCTCCTCCAGCACCATAATTCAAAAGCATCAATTTTTCGGCGATCAGCCTTCTTTATAGTCCAGCTCTCACTTCCATACATCACTACTGGGAAAACCATAGCTTGAACTATACGAACCTTTGTTGGCAGGGTGATGTCTCTGCTTTTTAAGATGCTGTCTAGGTTTATCATTGCTTTTCTCCCAAGAAGCAGGCGTCTTTTAATTTCGTGGCTGCTGTCACCATCTGCCGTGATCATGGAGCCCAAGAAAGTAAAATCTCTCACTGCCTCCATTTCTTCCCTTTCTATTTGCCAGGAGGTGATGGGACCAGTGGCCATGATCTTGAATAAGGGAATTTTCCTTTAAAAAAAGGGAAACATTGACAGCTATGGTAGGCAAAAACCAAGTGGCTGGTGCCAATTTGCCAAGTGGAAAAATTCCTACAAGGCCCCTCGACGGCAACCAATCAAGGTCCGTAGCAAGGTCAAGGAATGAAAACCTTAAAGGGCGGGAGGGTGGGAAAAGCAGGAACAGCTGGCAGGCGGCAAAAAGGGAGATCCCCGGCTATGTCCTGCTTTAAATAAGGCAGGACACACCCCCGATTGGCTGGGAGGTGACGTGGCTGGGAATCCCCCCAGCCGCCGCGCGCATGCTGGGGCCATGAAGCCCGCAACTTATACCCCGCCCATCTGGCTAGGTTTCCCTAGGCACTCTGGGCGGCTTCCAACCGGAGATTAAAAATACATTAAAATATCAGTCATTAAAAACTTCCCTAAACAGGGCTACCTTCAGATGTCTTCTAAACGTCAAATAGTTGTTTATTTCTTTGACATCTGGTGGGAGGGGGATCCACAGGGTGGGTGCCACCACCGAGAAGGCCCTCTGCCTGGTTCCCTGTAACCATCACCTCCTCTTGTGGGAACAAATTCCATAGCTCAACTTTCTGCCGTGTGGAGAAGTTTCTTTTATCTTTTCCAAATCTTCTAACACTCAGCTTTTAGTTTTATGAGAGAAAGAGACCCCCTGTGTGAACTGTGATTCTCAGGCCCAGACTCTGGAGTCACTACTAGGAGGAACATTTTAACAAACTGGACTGGTTTAAAAATCTATTCTCTTCACAGGAAACTCCGGAAATTGTAGCTGTGTGAGGGGAAAGGGAAATTTCTGACACGTCTCTCTCAGCACCCTTAACAAATTACAGCTCCCCTAATTCTTTGGGGGAAGCCATGATTGTTGAAAGTAGAATATGGGTGCTTTACCACAGCACCTAGGGCTTGCCGATCAGAAGGTCAGCGGTTCAAATCCCTGTGACGGGGTGAGCTCCCGTTGCTCGGTCCCTGCTCGTGCCAACCTAGCAGTTCGAAAGCACGTCAAAGTGCAAGTAGATAAATAGGTACCGCTCCGGCGGGAAGGTAAACAGCATTTCCGTGCACTGCTCTGGTTCACCAGAAGTGGCTTAGTCATGCAGGCCACATGACCTGGAAGCTGTACGCCGGCTCCCTTGACCAATAAAGCGAGATGAGCGCCGCAACCCCAGAGTCGGCCACAACTGGACCTAATGATCAGGGGTCCCTTTACCTTTACCTTTACCTTTAAATGTATGGTGGGAATTTGGCCTTACTCCTGTATTATATCACAGTGAATTCTATCATGGGGAGAATGCCAAGGGCCAGATAAAGATATCTGAAGGGCCACCTTAGGATCGAAGGGTAAAGTTTCTCCACCCCTTTTGTAGAGGTTGAGCTGCTATTCATACCTGAATTACAGGACATGTATTGAACATGCATACTTCGTTTCAGCCCAAGATCTCCATGCTGAAGGGAGATACCATGTTTCAAACAGATAAGCAAAAAAATCCCAAATGAGCAGGTTAAATCGAAGGTCTCACTTTGCTGGTCAGTGCTCACACCAATCCTAGATTATCCCGTGCATTTTTATTATTTTTTATGCATATTTTATTCACCTTGTCCATTTTTTAAATTTTCTCTTGTTTTTAATAAATGGTTTTTAAATAATGTGGTTCACCATCTGGAGAATGTTAGTTAATAAACAAACAGCATGAATTATAACTGTTAAAAACAAGGATCACGTGGGCTTCCAGGCACACCATTTGCTGAAGGGCTGCGTTGAACAGTTGCACATTTCAATTTTTCAGGGCATGCGGGCAAGATGTATGCCCTCCCCCAGTTCCTTAGATGTGCCAGTTTCCACCTTTTGCAAAAGCCTCTGCTGCTACTTTAGGAAGATTCTCTGCTTCTGATTAGTACAGCACAGTGGTACCTCAGGTTAAGAACTTAATTCGTTCCGGAGGTCCGTTCTTAACCTGAAACTGTTCTTAACCTGAAGCACCACTTTAGCTAATGGGGCTTCTTGCTGCCACCATGCCGCCTGAGCACGATTTCTGTTCTCATCCTGAAGCAAAGTTCTTAACCCGAGTGTAATGAGTATGAGTTACTCGTGCGTAAACTGGTGCCTCTCTAGGCTAATTTGCCTTGTTAAACCTTTCTGACTGCACAGCCCTTTCTCATGGTGACTGCCTCAGTCGCTGGCAGAATCCGTCAGTGGGCGTTTCTTGAACCTTTTCCAACATAAAAGTTGTTTGACACCCAGTCTCCTCCTCCTCTCACTGCGCGGGAGTCTTCTGCGCAGGGAGGGCGTGGGTAGCAGAGGACCTGTCCCCTCCTCACTGAGTTCCAGTGAAGAGTCCTGGAGCCCTCTCTCCGATTCCCCCATCTGCCCCCCTTTATCCCTGGTGTTGCGCTTAAATGCTTCCCCCTCTACTGAGCTGTTTCTCCCCCTGCTGCTGGGTCCTTCTCCAGCATCATCTAGGAGCCTCCCCTTCGCATCTCGCTCCGATGTCAGTTCCCTGACACCGAGGTACTATTTCTGGGTTAGCGGAGTCTGTAACCTGAAGCGTATGTAACCTGAAGTGTCTGTAACCCGAGGTACTACTGTAATACCTCCGCAAACGTCTGCCTCATCTAGCATCCATTCCGGCGAACATCCATGGCAAACCCAGAAGTACCAGAATTGGTTACTTCTGGGTTTGGTGCTCCTGCATGCACAGAAGCGCTAAAACGCGCTTCGCGCATGCACAAAAGCACAAACTGCTCCGCGTGCGTGCGCAGACGCGGTACTTTGCCCTGCATCCTTTTCGGCTAGCGGCCAGGG
The DNA here is from genome assembly GCF_964106645.2 of Podarcis pityusensis. Lineage (NCBI taxonomy): Eukaryota > Metazoa > Chordata > Lepidosauria > Squamata > Lacertidae > Podarcis > Podarcis pityusensis. The sequence continues at coordinate 5,332,051 of NC_138039.1, read as the reverse complement.
CTCCGAAACGGATCCCAGTCACAAAACAAGGTACGACTGTACATCTTTTTCCTTTCCAGAGTGATCCCAGCCTATCAGGGAGTCCATACTGAACACAAGGATGTCACAATGTAATGTTAGCCAGTTCTGTGTGGCTTTGTCCCAGTGTCACTTAGAGCAAATGAATTTGAGTTATTATAGTTGGTACAATGTTTCCTCTGTCATTCTAGCCAACTGGAGATCAAGTTGCAGTCAGCAAGGCCTATCCAGGGCAATACTTTCTGAGCAGGTGAATATTATTATTATTATTATTATTATTATTATTATTATTATTATGCAAACTCCTCCTTAAACTCAGCTCTACATGGGAGTCAGATCATTACATACACAGACTAATGGTTCCCATTCCATGCCAAAAAGCCAGTGGTAAATTAAAAGCCGCGTTTCCCCCGACGTCAGCAATACCCATATCCTGCAAGAAAAACATTGACAATTGTGTGGCTAATAATAATTAGCTAGCATGGTCCTTGGCCCTGCAATTACAAAAGAATAAAGTAACAAAACAAAACAAAACCCTATGAATTTAGTATGTGGAGATGTCTGAGGACAAAGAGCATCCTTTTGGGATTGTTCCAAAAGCCTGAACATAACAAGAAGGGTTTGTTTGGGTGGGATGGGGAGAAAGAGAAAAACAATCTTGGCACATCTCAAAACTTGGCAGTAAGAAAAGAGTGTAAATACTTTGCCTTGCTGCATCCTTGATCAGCTCTGCTCTCCCTCCTTTCAGCCTTTCCTCTAGTCTTTGGGAACGGGGAATGGGCGCATAATATTTTGTAACATGGCAGTGGTTCAAAGAATTGTGATTGTTGTAGGTCCCTCGCACAAGGGTTTGTCAACATTTGGGTGAACACGCCATACATTCGGAACCCTTTTAAAAAAACAAAACAAAAGGCTGAAAAGTAATTGGTCCACAAAGAGGCAAGGGAGGGGGAGACCAACATAGGCCCCCTTTCAGTGCAAAGCAGAAGTATAATGTAGTATAAACACCAACAACTGGGGAACACTAGCCTGTGAATGCTCCAATTGAAGAACAGCCTTTACCAAAGGTGTCATGGGCTTTGAAGACACTCGAACTCAGGACGCAAGGGAGAAATGCCCTAAGAGGAAGGCACGCTTGGCAAACCCTCACCATGATCAACTCACCACTCTGGTGAGACAGTCTGCGGGCAGGTAGGGTCTCAGCCTGCGTACCAGATGAAGCTGGTAGACAGCTGCCTTGGACACAGAATTGACCTGCGCCTCCATGGACAGCTGTGAGTCCAAAATAACTCCCTGGCTGCGCACCTGGTCCTTCAGAGGCACAGTTACAGGACCAGGGATTCCTCTACACCTGCCCGCTTCCTGTTCCCCAAGAACAATACTTCTGTCTTGTCAGGATTCAACCTCAATCTGTTAGCCGCCACCCATCCTCCAACCGCCTCCAGGCACTCACACAGGACCTTCACTGCCTTCATTGGTTCTGATTTAAAAGAGAGGTATAGCTCTCAGAGCATAATAATAATAATAATAATAATAATAATAATAATAATAATAATTTTTTATTTATACCCCGCCCTCCCCAGCCAAGGCCGGGCTCAGAGTGGCTTACAAGCAATAATAAAAACAAAATGAATGATTACAACTTAAAAACAAAAATAAAATATAACATTAAAATAATGGAACATTAAAATATTAAAATGTAGCCTCATCGCAGGAGGAGAAGGAAAAGAAAAAAGAAAGAGAGGGAGGGAGGGAATCTAATTGGCTCCAAGCCAAAGGCCAGGTGGAACAACTCTGTCTTACAGGCCCTGCGGAAAGAAATCAGATCCTGCAGGGCCCTGGTCTCATGAGGCAGAGCGTTCCACCAGGCCGGGGCCAGTGTTGAAAAGGCCCTGGCTCTGGTTGAGGCTAATCTAACTTCCTTAGGGCCCGGGACCTCTAGGGTGTTGTTATTTATGGACCTTGAGGCTCTCCGTGGGGCATACCAGGAGAGGCGGTCCCATAGGTACGAGGGTCCTAGGCCGTGAAGGGCTTTAAAGGTCAAAAGCAGCACCTTAAATCTGACCCTGTACTCCACTGGGAGCCAGTGCAGCTGGAAAAGCACTGGGTGAATATGCTCCCATGGCAGAGACCCCGTGAGGAGTCTCGCTGCAGTATTCTGCTGGAGTTTCTGGGACAGCTTCAAGGGAGCCCCGCGTAGAGTGAATTACACTAGTCAAGCCTGGAGATGACCGTCACATGGATCACTGTGGCCAGGTCGGGGCGGGAAAGGTAAGGGACCAACTGCTTGATGCGGCGAAGGTGGAAATTATATGCTCAGAGCATCTTGCCCTGGCGAGCAATTCTGCACCAGCAGAAGATTCTGGACCATCTTCAAAGATGGCCCCACATGTAACACATTGCTGTAATCTAACCTAGCCGTTAACCAGAACATAGACAACAAAAAGTTCAGCTAACCCTGAATTCTCATTGTATTCAAAGGCAGGAATGATTAAAAAAAACACCAACCCATTTCCAAAGACATGAGACCTTCAAAGGAGATTGTGGTACGTGAGATGTTATGCTGAGCTGCTGTTAGAATTACATTTGGTATTTAGTTCATCTGCAGCTTGTGTTTATTTTTTATTTATTTGATTTGATTTGCCACTTACCTTTGCAATTTAAAATCCCTGGGATTTGGCACACTCTCGCTGAATGCCTATAAGAAGGTCCTATTAAAAAAAACACTTTGCATTTTTCATTCCGCCTAAGAAAAAATAACAACAAACTATGCTTAGTATTTAAAACAAACTCCCAATTCTGCGCAAGCGACTTAAAAATAAACACGTCTATAATGAGAAAACAATAACTGAATAGCGAATGATGAGATTTTAATATTCTTGCAAGCGGAAGATGGCCCCCCCTCCCCCCTTTTAGTACGGAAGGTGAATTCCAAGCAGGATGGAAAGAATAATTCAATGAAGAGCCGTTTGCTTAGTGCTTTGCCATGGATAAAAAATTAGAGAGAGTAATAGAACAATAGAGTTGCAGGAGGGCTTGTTTAGCTGTAACAGACACCCTTGCTTGGGATGGATTTATAGAATTGTTGGGATTGGATCCTCAAGGATTATCTAGTCTAACTCCCTGCAATGCAGGAATCACAGCCAAAAAATTCTTGACAGATGGCCATCCAACCTCTGCTGAAAACCCTCCGATGAAGAAGAGTCCACCATGTTCTGAGAGAGTCTGTTCCACTGTCAAACAGCTCTTACTGTCAGAAAGTTATTCCTGACGTTGGAATCTCCTTCCTTGTAACTTGAATCCATTGGTTCTGGTCCTACCCTCTGGAACAGCAGAAAAGAAGCTTGCTCCACCTTCCATGTGACAGCCCTGGAGATATTTGAAGATGGTGAACATATCACCTCTGTCTCCTCTTCTCCAGGCTAAACATACCCAGCTCCTTCAACCGCTCCTCATGGGCCTTGGTTTCCAGAGCTTTTGACATCTTTTATCACGCTTTGGTTATCTCCTGCTTGGACTACTGCAATGCACTCTACATGGGGCTACCTTTGAAGGTGACCCAGAAACTACAACTCATCCAGAATGCGGCAGCTAGACTGGTGACTGGGAGCGGCTTCCAAGACCATATAACACCGGTCCCAAAAGACCTACATTGGCTCCCAGTACGTTTCGGAGCACAATTCAAAGTGTTGGTGCTGACCTTTAAAGCCCTAAATGGCCTTGGCCCATTAGACCTGAAGGAGCGTCTCCACCCCCACCGTTCAGCCTGGCCACTGAGGTCCAGCGTTGAGGGCCTTCTGGCGGTTCCCTCACTGCGAGAAGTGAGGTTACAGGGAACTGGGCAGAGGGTCTTCTCGGTAGTGGTGCCCGCCCTGGGGAACACCCTCCCGCCAGATGTCAAGGAAATAAGCAACTATCTGACTTTTAGAAGACATCTGAAGGTAGCCCTGTTTAAGGATGTTTTTAATGTTTGATGTTTTATCATGTTTTTAATATTCTGTTGGAAGCCGCCCAGAGTGGGCAGAGTATAAATAAATTATTATTATTATTATTATTATTATTATTATTATTATTATTATACCAATCCTGCTCCCAGTTGGTTTCTAGGCCCAATTCAAATTGCTGGTCTTAAATTATGTTTCTCCAGAATTCTGAGGGGGTGCAACCCGGTGCCCTGATGACAGGCTCTCTCTCCGAGGCCACATACCCCCCAGCCACTGTGTTAACCATAGCAAGTCTTTGAAATGTTATCTGACACAGTCACAATGCTTAAAGCCTATAGGCTTAAGGACTATAAACTCGTTTTTTTATGGAAATTTCAGTTCTCAGGGCAATGGCCTCTGCATCTGCTATCTATGTGGTGCAACTGCAGAATCGTGGTAAGCAAAATAAGGTCATACAAACCCATTTCCTCTAATTATGTGGGTTACTTCATTGGTGCTTTTTTATATGCAGAATTTGAGTTGAATTATACAGATTTGGGAGACACAGGTACTTCTAGGTAAGTAATCAAAGCCATCTTTGGATCAGCTTGTGACTGTACGTAAGAACGGCTGGTTGGTTATGATCACACAATTAGGACTAAACCAAGAAGTAAAGTTGAATTATTCTGATTTGGGAGCTGTGGGTAAAGCTAAAGGTAAAGGAACCCTTGACCATTAGGTCCAGTCGTGACCGACTCTGGGGTTGCGGCACTCATCTCGCTTTATTGGCCGAGGGAGCCGGCGTACAGCTTCCGGGTCATGTGGCCAGCATGACTAAGCCGCTTCTGGCGAACCAGAGCAGCGCACAGAAACGCCGTTTACCTTCCTGCCAGAGCGGTACCTATTTATCTACTTGCACTTTGACGTGCTTTCGAACTGCTAGGTTGGCAGGAGCAGGGACCAAACAACGGGAGCTCACCCCGTTGTGGGGATTCGAACCACCGACCTTCTGATCAGCAAGTCCTAACTTTGGAGCAAATAATCAGAACCATCTTTGGGGCAGCTGGTAACAGTGTATAACAGCAGCTGACTGGTTGTGATCACACGGATCTGACTAATCCAAGACGCATAATTTTCTTCTTTGCTCCCACCAGTTTCTCTACTGCAGGCATGTCCTGTCACGGCTAAAAATTGGCCGCTGTTTCTTTAATGCTAAAAGAACTAAGTCAGCATGAGTCAGCAGCCTACAATGACTCATGCAACCTTTCACCAAATTGTACCTGTATATATAGAGTGGACAGTGTTAGTGTTGGGTGTGGTTTGGTTGGATGGTAGAAAGCTGGTTGCGTTTGGTGTGCGTAAAAAGCTGTCCGCCGTGGTTGGAGAAGAAGACTTTTTAAGAACAAAAGCAGGAATGCTCTGCAAGAATACGCTTTCTCAAAGACCCTTTTGTGCCATCTAAGGTCTGAGGACTAGGGAAAGGAGTAGAAAGGAGGTCAGAACCTTTTCTTTTTCAAACACTGACGTGTCCAACTGGTCGATCGCGATCTACTGGTCGATGGTGGGATGTCCCTGGTCGATCCTGGTCAAAAGCTCAACAACTTTGGTCAACCCAATGGGTACTTCCAGTTTTTTTAATATAGTGGGAGTAGATTGCAGTCTCTTGGGAGTTGGACGTGCCTGCTCTAATGCATTAGCCATCATACTCACCCTGAGGAGAGAAGGGAAAAGAGAGCAGCATTGCAACGCCATCCCATTCATACTGTGATTCCTGATTGGCTGGCTTCACCCATGTGATGAATCCAGGAAGGAGGAAGTTTCAGACAGGGGATGCAAACTGGATTAGAACCAAACAGGATTAAAGAGCCTACTGGCATAATAACAAATGGTTTGAGGGAAATATTTCTGTCCCATTTGGGGACTTAATTTTGAAACAGAAACTTGGGGTGGGGATATTTTGGCTGGACCAAAAGAGGAAGAGATGAAGTAGATAAAGGGTTTTTTAAAAACAAAAAACCAGGGGTGCAATATTTAACGGCCAAAAGTGGGTCTCGACTTGCAGATTGGAGGTGAAAGTGGTCCTCCGGTTTGCAAAATGGTAACGACCCTGCCTCTAATCACCATTTACAAAGCACAGCTGCCAACGCAGAGCCAGGAGGAATCTTCATTAATCAGGAATTCAATTAAGTTGAATAGTCATTATTAATTTTATAGGCATTACGTCTAAGGGAAGCCGGAGCAAAGGATGGGATCCGGGAGCCGTTTCTTCAGTCGACGCCCCGGGTCAGAGTCGGGGAGGCAGCGCTGTCTGGCCAGTTGAGATATTAATGAGATGCCTTTAGGTGCAAATGATAGTTTAAGAGGTGTTACTTAACGGCAGCGCACCTCGTACAAACACCCACACGCCGCCGTGTGTCTCTCCTGGAGAGCTGTCCTCCTTGTTAGAAGAAGTAATTAGAATGTAGGAACACTCGCTTTGACACTTTAATAAAGTGCCTGGCGTCATCAATTTGGTATTTAATAAAAATAACATGGAACATCCATTGCATTTTGTACAGCGTTATATATTTTTTAAAATAAAACAAACCTCAAATTTTAAGGAATCCGGGTACCTCTTATTCTGCGGTGTCTCAGGGAGCCTAAAATCAGTGGTGGGTTTGCTTTGAACTGCAAGACATGGGAAACAGGTGGTGGTTGGGAGCTGCTGGGTCAAAGGAATGCAGGAAGCTACTTACACCGAATCAGCCACAACACTCACAACCCCATGTTTGAAGAAAAAAACATCAATGATGTGATATTTGTAGAGGAGACCAAGATGATCAAGGATCTGGAAGCCAAGGCTTATAAGGAATGGTTGAGGGAGATAGGTATGTTCAGCCTGGAAAAGAGGAGACTGAGAAGAGAAAGGATAGTCATCTTCAAGTATCTCAAGGGCTGCCCCGTGGAAGATGCAGCAAGCTTGTTTTCTCCTGCTCTGGAGGGTAGGACTCAAACAGTGGCTTCAAGTTACAAGAAAGGAGAATCCAGCTCATGGGTGGGCAAACTAAGGCCCGGGGCCCGGATGCAGCCTAATAGGAACATAGGAATTCATTCATTCACTCCCCCCCCCCAAGTATAGTCCGGCCCCCCACAAGGTCTGTGGGACGGTGGACCGGCCCCCTGCTGAAAAAGTTTGCTGATCCCTGCAGCTTAGGAGATCCAGTTTAAGAAGCCAGGTAGCAGGAACAGGGAAGGCCTCTAGCTAGGGCACCACTGAGCAGCTGCCAGCTCTGGAAGGCATTGCCAGATGGACCTTAGGTTTGCCTTCCACGGTTTCCTATGTGCAAATGAGCTGGCAGCTCAGTTGAAAGAGCCTCCCAGGTTCAGTCCTTGGCAGCATCAGTTAAAAGGTTCACAGAGAAGTGGGTCAAGGGAGCTCTCCACAAGGGAGGGGACACGGGTGGCGCTGTAGTCTAAACCACTGAGCCTCTTGGGCTTGCCAATCGGAAGGTTGGCAGTTCAAATCCCCGTGACGGGGTGAGTTCCCATTGCTTTGTCCCAGCTCCTGCCAACCTAGCAGTTCAAAAGCAAGTAGATAGATACTGCTGCAGCGGGAAGGTAAACGGCGTTTCTTTGCGCTCTGGTTTCTGCCATGGTGTTCCGTTGTGCTAGAAGCAGTTTAGTCCTGCTAGCCCCATATGACCCGGAAAACTGTCTGTAGAGAAACATCGGCTCCCTCGGCCTGAAAGCGAGATGAGCACCACAACCCCATGGTCACCTTTGACTGAACTTAACCATCCAGGGGTCCTTTACCCTTACCTTACCACAAGGGAGGTGTTACCAGGGGAGGACAACCCCAAAACCTCTTGTCCCAAGTCTCATAGAACTGTAGAGTTGATTGTAGAGTCATCTAGCCCAACCCTCAGCAATGCAGGAATCTCAACTAAAGCATCCATGACAGATGGGCACCCAACCTCTGCTAAAAAAAACCCCGTGAAAGAGAGTCCACAACCTCTCGAGGGAGACCGTTCCACCGTTGAACAGCTCTTACTGTCAGAAAGTTCTTCCTGATGTTTAGCTGGACCAGGGTCAGCAAACTTTTTCAGCAGGGGGCCGGTCCACTGTCCCTGAGACCTTGTGGGGGGCTGGACTATATTTTGAAAAAAATAATAATGAACGAATTCCTATGCCCCACAAATAACCCAGAGATGCATTTTAAATAAAAGGACACATTCTACTCATGTAAAAACACACTGATTCCCGGACCGTCCGTGGACCAGATTTAGAAGGCGATTGGGCCAGGTCCGGCCCCCGGGCCTTAGTTTGCCTACCCATGTCCTAAGGAATAAATGAGCCAGAGACTTCTTGCATGCAAAGCATACACTGCCTAACACAGGAACATTATTATTATTATTATTATTATTATTATTATTATTATTAATTTATTTAGAGCATTTGTACCCTGTTCTTCAGCCCCAAAGGCTCCCAGAGCAGCTTGTAAATGATCAAAACAAGGCAGTCCCTATGCACAGGCTTACAATCTATAAAAAAAAACCAGGGCCCATGAGGGAAAAGGGACGCAGAGGGAAGAGGGAAATGAAAACCGAGCTCAGTTTCTATGCATTTTGTTCCTCTATTGAGCAGCTGGCACAGTTCAGGGGCAGGAGATTCCCGACAGAACCGGGTCTCCCGCAAAATGGATGGAATGAGCCTTCTGCTTCCTAGCTCTCCCACAGAGGCAGCCTTATGGGATGGCTGCCCCCAGGTGAAACTTAGGGGGAGAGGAGGCCTGGTTAAGCTGGCCTGACGTGGCAGAGCCGATGGAGTGAGCTCTGCTTCCCAGCTCTCCCACTGCTGGAATGGCTAAGGGACAGAGGAAACGGGCATATACTGTACCAAGTCAGACCATTACAGCAGTTCTCAACCTGTGGGTCCCCAGATGTTGTTGGACTACAACTCCCATCATCCCTGACCACTGGTCATGCTGGCTAGGAATGATGGGAGTTGTAGTCCACCAACATTTGGGGTTGAGAAACACTGGTAGCTGGTTCAGTATCCTCTACACCAGGCATGGCCAAACTTGGCCCTCCAGCTGTTTTGGGACTACAACTCCCATCATGCCTAGCTAACAGGACCAGTGGTCAGGGATGATGGGAATTGTAGTCCCCAAACAGCTGGAGGGCCAAGTTTGGCCATGCCTGCTCTACACTGACTGGCAGCCATGGCTCTCCAGGTTTGCAGGCAGGTATATCTCCCAACCTTCCCTGGAGATGTCATTGGAGACTGAACCTTCTGGGCACCTTCTGTCATATGTGGTGGACATGTAAGGTAGTAAAAGAATTTTAGGAAATGATATATAATGAATTGAAAAAAATGTTTAAAATAACTTTTTCTAAAAGAAACCCGAATTCTCTTTTAGGAATTTTAGTTGCCGTAATCCCAATGGAGCAGAAAAGAGTATTTATGTATGTGACCACAGCTGCACATAAGTTATTGGCCCAGAGATGGAAAAAAGACAAAGTCCCTACCAGAGAAGAATGACAGTTTAAATTGATGGATTATGCCGAAATGGCAAAAATGACCGGAAGAATCAGAAATCAGGAAGACCAAAATTTCAATAAGGAATGGTGAAAATTGATAATTTATCTTCAAAACCATTGTAAACAGTTAAAATCATTATTAGGATTGGAATGACACTTGTAGTAAGAAGGAGACTTGTACTTGTAGTTTGAAGGAGAGACGGGTGGGGAAAGAGTCCATGTGCAAGAAATGGAAATCTTTTCAGCTGGGGAACCCGAAATCCCGTGAGGGAGACCGGTCACAAACCACCAATGCTCCCAGCGACGTTAACTGAATGGCAACTCCCAAGCCTTCGAGTCCCACCAGACTCTGTTTCTACAGCAATTGGCACCCATGGCAATGAATGAGCAAGTAGATCTCTCTGGCTGGAGCCAGGAAGGAACAGGGATGCTCCCTCTGTGAAGACCAACAGAATCCCTTCTAAGCCTTTCTACAGTTCGTAAATAGTTCAGGAACAACTAGGGCAGCCTTTCTCAACCTGTGGGTCCCCAGATGTTGTTGAACTACAACTCCCATCACCCCTAGCTAGCAAGGCCAGAGCTCAGGGATGATGGGAGTTGAAGTCCAACAACATCTGGGGACCCACAGGTTGAGAACCGCTGAACTAGGGTTTCTCATTCCTGCACGGACATGACTATTCCCTCCTTCTAAGGCCACTTTCACCCCATAAAATTAAAGAACTATGATGCTAGGTAAAAGGTAAAGGACCCCTGGACGTTAAGGTCCAGTCAAAGGCGACTATGGGGCTGTGGCGCTCATCTCGCTTTCAGGCCAAGGGAGCCGGCGTTTGTCCACAGACAGCTTTCCGGGTCATGTGGCCAGCAGGTCTAAACAGTTTCTGATGTAACGGGACACCGTGATGGAAACCAGAGCTCATGGAAACAACGTTTACTTTCCTGCCACAGCAGTACCTATTTATCTACTTGCACTGGTGTGCTTTCGAACTGCTAGATTGGCAGGAGCTGGGACAGAGCAACAGGAGCTCACTCCATTGCGGGGATTCGAACCGCCAACCTTTTGATCAGCAAGCCCAACGCCCAGTGGTTTAGAACACAGGGCCACCCATGTCCCTCTACTATGATACTATCATGCAGAGGGTAGTGTGACCAGTGCAGTCACACTGGGCGCCGCACTACAGGGGGCATCAAAACAATGATGTAGAATGGAGCGTGAGAGACGGGGATGCAGGATTGTAGCATCGCACAGGGCACCATTGAAATTTGAGAACCCAAAGTCCGCCACTGCAATCATGGCTTGCTCAAAAGAATTCTGGGAGCTGCGGTCTGTTGGTGGTGCCAGGAGGCCCCTGTTCCCCTCCCAGAACTACAGTTCCCAGAGTGGTTTAACAGTCTTTCCTCTTCACAACTCTGGGCATTGCAGCTGTGAAAGGAATAGGGACCTCCTAACAATTCGCTACTAACTTCTGGATAGCTCAGCTGGTTAGAGCGTGGTGCTGGTAATGCCAAGGTTGCAGGTTCAATCCCCATCTGGGGTTGGACTAGATCAGGCACGTCCAACTTCCAAGAGACTGTGATCTGCTCCCAGTATATATATATATAAAACTGGCTGTGATCTACCCATTGTCTTGGGCTGGATGAATCCCTAGCCAGAATTAAGATTGCAGGAAGAAATATCAACAACCTCAGATATGCAGATGACACAACCTTGGTGGCAGAAAGTGAGGAGGAATTAAAGAACCTTTTATTGAGGGTAAAAGAGGAGAGCGCAAAATATGGTCTGAAGCTCAACATCAAAAAAACGAAGATCATGGCCACTGGTCCCATCACCTCCTGGCAAATAGAAGGGGAAGAAATGGAAGCAGTGAGAGATTTTACTTTCTTGGGCTCCATGATCACTGCAGATGGTGACAGCAGTCACAAAATAAAAAGACGCCTGCTTCTTGGGAGAAAAGCAATGACAAACCTAGACAGCATCTTAAAAAGTAGAGACATCACCTTGCCAACAAAGGTCCATATAGTAAAAGCTATGGTTTTCCCATTAAGTGATGTATGGAAGTGAGAGCTGGACTATAAAGAAGGCTGATCGCCAAAAAATTGATGCTTTTGAATTCTGGTGCTGGAGGAGACTCTTGAGAGTCCCATGGGCTGCAAGAAGATCAAACCTCTCCATTCTGAAGGAAATCAGCCCTGAGTGCTCACTGGAAGGACAGATCCTGAAGCTGAGGCTCCAAGACTTTGGCCACCTCATGAGAAGAGAAGACTCCCTGGAAAAGACCCTGATGTTGGGAAAGATGGAGGGCACAAGGAGAAGGGGACGACAGAGGACGAGATGGTTGGGCAGTGTTCTCGAAGCTACCAGCATGAGACAGGAGTGCCTGGCGTGCTCTGGTCCATGGGGTCACAAAGAGGCGGACACAACTAAACGACTAAACAACAACAACAACAATTCACTGTGCCCCCAACCAACTACAGCCCCCATGTTTCTTTGGGGAAAGCCATGACTATTTCAAGTGGTATCATACCACTTTAAATGTATGACGTGAACAGTCTCCAGTACAGCATAGGACTGAGAGGCAAGGTGGTGTAGTGGTTAGAGTGTTGGACTAGGACCTGGGAGACCAGGGTTCAAATCCTCACTCAGCCATGAAGCTCACTTGAGCCAGCTGCTGCCTCATAGCCTAATCCACGTCACAGGGCTGTTGCGAAGATTAAGTGGGGAGGAGGAAAATTATGTATGCCATCTTTATTATTATTAATTCGATTTATATACTGCCCTTTATCTTGAACTCCAAGGAGTTCAAGATAAAGGGCAGTATAGGATTAAAATAAAATAAAATAAAAATAAAAAGGGCAGTAAAATAAAATAAAAATAAAAGGGCAGTAAAGGATTAAAATAAAATAAAAGATCAAATTATCTCATATAAGGAAGGCGGGGGGGACTGTGGGGCCATTAGAGACCTGCTATTGATCTGGTGTTGTTGTTTAGTCGTTTAGTCGTGTCCGACTCTTCGTGACCCCATGGACCAGACCACGCCAGGCACTTCTGTCTTCCACTGCCTCCCGCAGTTTGGTCAAACTCATGCTGGTAGCTTCGAGAACACTGTCCAACCATCTCGTCTTCTGTCATCCCCTTCTCCTTGTGCCCTCCATCTATACGGACCTTTGTTGGTAAGGTGATGTCTCTGCTTTTTAAGATGCTGTCTAGGTTTGTCATTGCTTTTCTCCCAAGAAGCAGGCGTCTTTTAATTTCAATCTGGTAACAACTGATAAATCAAATCAAATCATGGCATGCCTTCCCACCCCACGCCCCGTGCACCCAAAGGACCCCCACCCGCAGATCTTTGCATCAAGGCACCCTTGCGCTTCACTGCTCTGCCACTGGCTCCTTCCTATCAGAGCAGGAATACCTGCTGCCTTACTGCAGCAGATGGAATAGAATCAACAGCATTCCTTAAAGGAGGCTGCCTGTTGCACCTCTGTATGTCGTGACACTTCCCATCGGACAACACATCCAGATCAGGGGCTCAGGCAGAAGCTGCATCAGGTGGAGTCCGCCAGGAGCAGGGATAGGCAACCTAAGGCCATGGGCCACAAGTGGCCCATGGGGGTTGTTTAACCAGCCCATGAGCCACCTCCGAACCGAGTCGCCCGCTCAGCGAGTCCCCGCACGCTGCGCTGAACCAGCACGGCGACTTGCTTCCATGGCACCGAAAATCGCGGCTGCGCAGACACAGAAGCCGAAAATTGCACCTGCACAGATGCAGATGCTGGAAATTGCGGATGCGCACCTGAGCGCATGCACACAATCTGGCCCACGGAGGAATCTCCTCTGGAGTGAACTGGCCCAGGCGAGGGAAACCTTGCTGACCCCTGGCCAGGAGGATTGGGAGGGCAGAGCAAGAAATTGGTTCAGGAAGCAGAACCACGGACAGTTCCATGTTGGGTGGTCAGGTGTCACGGGGAGCAGGAGAGAAAGTTACCTATAGGCTGAAACTCTCTTTGGCTGTTAAGGTGTATAGTATTCTTCCTTCCAGGGAAGTAATCCCCATTGAACTGAGAAGAATTTACTCCTGAATAAACATGCGGGTGGCGCTGTGGGTTAAACCACAGAGCCTAGGACTTGCCGATCAGAAGGTCAGCAGTTCGAATCCCTGCAACGGGGTGAGCTCCCGTTGCTTGGTCCCTGCTCCTGCCAACCTAGCAATTCGAAAGCATGCCAAAGTGCAAGGAGATAAATAGGTACCGCTCTGGCGGGAAGGTAAACAGCATTTCGAAAGCACGCCAGTGCAAGTGGATAAATAGGTACTGCTCCGACGGGAAGGTAAACGGTGTTTCTGTGCACTGCTCTGGTTCGCCAGAAGTGGCTTAGTCATGCTGGCCACATGACTCGGAAACTGTACACTGGCTTCCTCGGCCAATAAAGCAAGATGAGTGACGCAACCCCAGAGTCGGCCACGACTGGACCTAATGGTCAGGGGTCCCTTTACCTTTACCTTTTAAACATGCATACGTTTGTACTGTAAGCTGCTATCTACTATTACAGGTGAAACTCGGAAAATTAGAATATCGTGGAAAGGTTCATTTCAGTAATTCAACTTAAAAGGTGAAACTAATATATGAGATAGACTCATGACATGCAAAGCGAGATATGTCAAGCCTTTATTTGTTATAATTGTGATGATAATGGTGTACTTGGAGATCATTTGTATAAACACTGTATTAGGAAAAGTTTAGGGTAAGTATAAAAACAATTTTGTAAGTTTATAAATGTTCTTTTCTTCCTTTGTCTTATAATTCTTTTTATTTTTAAAATAAAGTGTGTGTGTGTATACACACACACACACACACACACACGTCTACAAAGGTTTTAAGGGGATAATAGTACCCCCCTGCCAAAGAAAAATTTGGGGTGACACGTGGATAGGAAGAAACAGTGGAAACTTGCTCTTTGTGTGCTGGAAGAAGATGCGGGGAATGCCAATCTAATAAGGCAAAGCCGCAATAACCATTATAATTAATTTAAGCAAGAGGCCTTATGATGAAACGACACCCAGTGCCTTCCACTCCCATCCAGGAGCCAGGCTCATTTTTCCAGTTAAGCTATGGGCTGTGCTAAAGAGAGTCGGAAATTGTGGGGGAGAAGAGCTATTTCAATATTTCATATAATTTCATATACCTTCTAATATCTCTCCTGCTAATTTCATTATGCAACATAGTCAGCACAAGTGATATAATTATTGAAAAGTAATTTCGCAATAAATGGATTTAAATGTGTTCGAGCCCACGGTAAATTCAATCTCTCCGCAAGAGGTGGATGGTGAAGGCAGCCAGGATAGTGCAGGGTGAAATTCGAGGCTTTCTCCGTGTCCCATGTCGGGTATCTAATTACACCAACTAATAACATCCACTTTAGATGGCGACTGATCACCAGATAAGTTTCTTCCTCCCCCACCATCATCCTCCTGCAATGAAATTTCCTCCTCCGCAATCTCCTCTACATTCTTGAATTAAGTCTCATTTGCCAACCAGTTCTGAGAATATCTCTTGGGTTAGTGGTAGCTGGTTGGCCCTGCCCTTTTTGCCAACTCCCTGCCAGCCATCGCAACACAGAGTTGGAACGCCACTGATGGGGAAATGTTGGCCCTGCAGATACTGCTGGACTACAACTCCCACCATTCCTGGTCACGTCATCAGGGGCTGATGGGAACTGGAGTCCAGCAACGTCTGCAGGGTTGCATATTATCTGTCACTGGTGTAGCCCAGCCCTCTGCTCACTACAGGACCCAGCAGCAGAAAAGAAAAGAAAAAGCATACAATTTAAATGCAAACTTTCCATGCATTCCCAGGAACACAGGAAGCCGGCTTTCCCGGAGTCAGACCATCAAGCTCTGTTCTTGTTTGGGCAATCTATCTAGAAGATATTTATTTTGAGGAGTTAGTGATCTGACATGGTTATCCTTCCTGCCCTCTGTTCCTTCCTTTTGCCTATCTCTTGTTAAGATCTTTGATGGTGGAGAGCAGCCTTTAATCTTCCAAGTGGAGATTGCAGTGCTTGCTTGGTAATGTATTTATTACTTGCTGTTTAGAATAAAATCTCAAATCTTCTCACTCACTTGTTTTTGTGTGTGGGATATAATCCATTGAGAGCAGTCAAGTACAACATTCCTTGTTTTCCTAGAGTGGGCATGCAGGGGAATGTTTGGTCCAGCCAGTCGAAAACTTCCTGTTTCCTCCTGGCTGGAACATCCTTCCTTTGCATGTGACTAGAGGTGGGCGTGAGTTTACCTGTCCAGGTAACAAAAGGACAACTCTCCCTGTTTTCCATCTTGCTTTCTTCGTGTGAACTGCAGTGACTGCCAATCTGCAGTCACTGGGATTAACCCACATTTTGTACTGCCTCTGACTCTCATTTTAAAAGAACCACCTTGCATTTGGCAAGAGAGTTATGGCTGCACTGGCTGGCATCAGCTCCCCAAGTTTTCAGAGAGGGGCACAATCTTGGAGATGCCAGGGACTGAACCTGGCACCTCTGCCCTGCAGATGCTTTGGCTACAGATCCCATTAGCCCCAGCCAAGATGGCGATGCAGCAATGCTAGTAGTATATGGCCATGCTGGTTCAGGCAGATGGGAGTTGTAGTCCAATTGACCTGGAAGGCGCCAGGTTGTGATAGGGCTGCTGCAGCGAATGCTCAAAACAGACCATATTCCTGCTCTCCGTTTTAGTCTGATCCAGGACTGTGGCTCAATTAAAAGGAAGTCAGTTAACCTTTTATTAAAATTGCATTCTTGTATGTGCCAATTCAGAAATATGCCTGAGTTCAATGGGACTTACTTCCAGGTACCTGAGGGTGGCGCTGTGGTCTAAACCACTGAACCTCTTGGGCTTGCCGATCAGAAGGTCGGCGGTTCGAATCCCCGCAACGGGGTGAGCTCCCATTGCTCTGTCCCAGCTCCTGCCAACCTAGCAGTTCGAAAGCACGCCAGTGCAAGTAGATAAATAGGTACCGCTCCAGTGGGAAGGTCAACAGCATTTCTGTCATGATGTCCTGTTGCGCCAGAAGCTGTTTAGTCATCCTGGCCACATTACCTGGAAAGCTGTCTGCAGACAAACGCCGGCTCCCTCGGCCTGAAAGCAAGATGAGCGCCACAACCTCATAGTCGCCTTTGACTGGACTTAACTGTCCAGGGGTTCTTTACCTTTACCTTTACCTTTTTACTTCCAGGTAATGGGATACAGGATTGCACTATATGTGTGAGATGGTATACATACCCTCCAACATTTCTTGGATGAAAATAGGGACGTCCCGATCAGCAACAACCACAACAGCAATTTTATTATTTATACCCCACTCATTTGATAAGGTTGCCCCAGCCACTCTGAACGGCTTCCAATATATATGAAAACATAAGAAAACATGAAACATTCAAAAACTTCCCTGTACAGGGCTGCCATCAGATGTCTTCTAAAGGTTGCAAAGTTATTTATCTCCTTGGCTCAGGATTCACATAATTCCATATCCACCAACATTTCTCCGATGAAAATAGGGATGACCTAAGGAAAAGTGGGATGCGGGTGGCACTGTGGGTTAAACCACAGAGCCTAGGGCTTGCCGATCAGAAAGTCGGCAGTTCGAATCCCCGCGACGGGGTGAGCTCCTGTTGCTCGGTCCCTGCTCCTGCCAACCTAGCAGTTCGAAAGCACGTCAAAGTGCAAGTAGATAAATAGGTACCGCTCCGGCGGGAAGGTAAACAGCATTTCCGTGCACTGCTCTGGTTTGCCAGAAGCGGCTTAGCCATGCTGGCCACATGACCCGGAAAAACCATCTGCGGTCAAACATCGGCTCCCTTGGCCAGTGAAGCGAGATGAGCGCCGCAACCCCAGAGTCGGCCACAACTGGACCTAATGGTCAGGGGTCCCTTTACCTTTACCTTTTAAGGAAAAGTGGGACATTCTGGAATCAAATTAGAGTCCAGGATGGCTTCTGTAAATCTGGGACTGTCCTCAGAAAATAGGGACATTTGGAGAGACATTTGGGTAAATGGGAGTAACTCTCATTGAACATACATAGGTTAGGTGCATCACTAAGTTGATTAATCCATTAACTAAATCTAATTACTTTTGTATGTGAGTGAAAACAGTGCCTCTGAAGTGAGAAGCATCCATTCTTTGTAAGACGATGGATGCATGTCAAAGCAAGTATTGTCTCGGAAAAGACTTACCCTCCCGCATGAGAAAGAAGTCAAAGTGTCCCTTCTTAAAATGGCGCTTGCCATCTGGAGTTTTTAAAAATACTGTTAATAAAAATAATGTTTGGGTTGTTGATGTTGTTGTTTTTAAAAATCTGCTGCACATTTTTAATTGATTTAAAACACATGCCATTGATTCCTCTAACAGTTAGATTCTAACTAGGGATGGAGGGGAAATGTTATCCAGTTCACATTTAAAGGCAACTTCCCTATGAAGAAAAGTTGGAGTGTTGGACATTTTAGTTCAGGAAGAGGTTTAGTGAGAGGTGACACGATAGAAGTTTATAAAGTTCGGCATGCCTTGGAGAATGTGGATACAGAAAAGAACTCATGGACAGCCAATGAAGCTGAAGGTTGGAGGATTCAGGGCAGATAAAAGAAAAGACTTCTTCACACAGCAGTGAGTTAAACCGTGGAACTCCCTGCCACAGGAAACAGTGATAGTCACCAACCAGGATGGCTTTAAAAGAGGATTGAACAAATTCACAGAGAAGATTGTGAAATGTTACTAAATTGTTACTAGCTATTCCACCAGGCCTATGCAAGCAGTTAAGAATATTATTTATTTTATGTTGTTGTTGTTTAGTCATGTCCGCCTCTTTGTGACCCCACGGACCAGAGCACGCCAGACACTCCTGTCTTCCACTGCCTCCCCCAGTTTGGTCAAACTCATGTTCTTAGCTTCGAGAACACTGTCCAACCATCTCGTCCTCTGTCGTTCCCTTCTCCTTGTGCCCTCCATCTTTCCCAGCATCAAGGTCTTTTCCAGGGAGTCTTCTCTTCTCATGAGGTGGCCAAAGTCTTGGAGCCTCAGCTTCAGGATCTGTCCTTCCAGTGAGCACTCAGGGCTGATTTCCTTCAGAATGGAGAGGTTTGATCTTCTTGCAGTCCATGGGACTCTCAAGAGTCTCCTCCAGCACTATAATTCAAAAGCATCCATTCTTTGGCGATCAGCCTTCTTTATGTTCCAGCTCTCACTTCCATACATCACTACTGGGAAAACCATAGCTTTAACTATACGGACCTTTGTCGATAAGGTGATGTCTCTGCTTTTTAAGATGCTGTCTAGGTTTGTCATTGCTTTTCTCCCAAGAAGCAGGCATCTTTTAATTTCGTGGCTGCTGTCACCATCTGCAGTGATCGTGGAGCCCAAGAAAGTAAAATCTCTCACTGCCTCCATTTCTTCCCCTTCTATTTGCCTGTTTTTAATTTTTTATGGTTTTATTGTATGGTGTTCTTATCCCTGTGAACCGTTTTGACATATGCTTATTGTGACAAAACATACAGAATTTTCTTTTTATAAATAAACAAATCCTCGGCGCTGAGAGTTGTTAAGAGCCCCCCCCCCCCCAGGTGCAATTCAAGCATCTTTGAGAAACCAGTTCCCGGAATACTTTGAGGGAAGCCATGATTGTTAAAATGACATTGTAGCACTTTCAATGTGTGATGTGGATGTGCCCTTCCCACGCCCATTAACGTCAATGGATGTGAATAGCTCAGTTGGTTAGAGTGTGGCGCTGATAACGCCAAGGTTGCAGGTTCGATCCCCGCATGGGACAGCTGCATATTCCTGCATTGAAGGGGGTTGGACTAGAATTCAAGGATCAGCAAACTTTTTCAGCAGGGGGCCAGTCCACTGTCCCTCAGATCTTGTGGGGGCCGGACTATATTTTGGGAGGGGAAAATTAACGAATTCCTATGCCCCACAAATAACACAGAGATGCAATTTTAAATAAAAGCACACATTCTACTCATGCAAAAACACCAGGCAGGCCCCACAAATAACCCAGAGATGCATTTTAAATAAAAGGACACATTCTACTCATGTAAAAACACGCTGATTCCCGGACCATCCGTGGGCTGGATTGAGAAGGCGATTGGGCCAGATCCGGACCCGGGGCCTTAGTTTGCCCTCCCATGGACTAGATGATCCTCAGGCTCCCTTCCAACTCTACAATTCTATGATTTCTATGATTCTACTCAGAGTAGGACGAACACTGGACACTCCTCCTGTTATGTTCTTTTAATGTTTGTACATTTTAAACCGAAGTAAGGGTTCTTGTTTACTTATTAGAAACAGGCTTTTAGGAAATGTAATAAACTAACGAAACTGAACAAGCCAGCTGGTACCCAAACTGAAATGGGGATGGCCTGTTTCACAAGTCACCAGATCCAAACTGTTTATTACCGGGGAAAGAATTTGTCACGAAGCCTGACGACAGAACTTTGTGCTGGAAAAATGTTATATCCTCGCCTCGCCAGTGAAAACCCCTTCCATTGCAGCAGCCCCCAATTAACTTTTGTTTGGGGATCCTGTTAATTTCCAAACCAACCCGTCAAAGCTGTATCCGAAACAGTCATTAAAAAGAAAGGGGTGTGTGTGGTTGTTTCATGTTATGCTACTAATTGCTAAACACTGAGGTGTCTCCTTCCTTTCTCCCCACCTCAACCCCACATCACTTATAAGATGCTTTTCTTATTTTGCAACCTTAACCGCCAAGGCATCCCTAACCGTGTAGGTTTTGGGTGTGGGTTTTTTTTGTTTTGTTTTAAAGAAAACCTGTAAATGGCAAGATTGTGCAAATAGCACTCGGATCATTTGCATAAAAATTGGTTGCAAAGAGCAATTAGCACTTCATTAATAATCAATGAAGTGCCAATTTACACATTGCCCAAAAGCAAATTGTAAATTCAATTTGGTTGAGGATGGAGAAACCCAGCCTTGGCAACCGAAGTGGGTGGCTGCCGCAGAGGTCTGCCCAGGCAAGATTTCGATCCGACCTCCAGTGCGAGTCTGCTCCCTCCTCGCTTGAGACACCTTCCTCCGCAAGTCACAAACTCGGTGTCCCCTGGTCGTCTTTTCTTTCTGAAGCCAGGCACCAGGATTGCCAGGAGCCCTGCATTCGGATCCAGAAATATGACTTCACCAAGTTGGGGTGGGGAGGGCAGTTCTTTCCCTTTTTTATATACAGTCATACCTCGAGTTGGGATGTTGGTGGCACTGTGGGTTAAACCACAGAGCCTAGGGCTTGCCGATCAGAAGGTCGGCGGTTCGAATCCCCGCGACGGGGTGAGCTCCCGTTGCTTGGTCCCAGCTCCTGCCCACCTAGCAGTTCGAAAGCACACCAGTGCAAGTAGATAAATAGGTACTGCCGCAGCGGGAAGGTAAACGGCGTTTCCGTGCGCTGGTCTGGTTTGCCAGAAGCAGCTTGGTCATGATGGCCACATGACCTGGAAGCTGTACGCCGGCTCCCTCGGCCAGTAAAGCAAGATGAGCGCCGCAACCCCAGAGTCGTCCACGACTGGACCTAATGATCAGGGGTCCCTTTACCTTTACTTTATACCTCGAGTTGAATGTGCTTCAGGTTGAGCGCATTCGAGTTGCGCTCCATGGCAACCCGGAAGTAACGTAGCGCGTTACTTCTGGGTTCCGCCACTCGCGCATGCGCAGATGCTCAAAATGATGTCACACGCATGTGCGGAAGCGGCGAAACATGACCCACGCACGTGCAGCATCTTGCGTTGCGTTTGGGATGTGAACGGGGCTCTGGAACAGATCCCGTTTGCATCCCGAGGTACCACTGTATATACATTTTTATTGATTTTTTAACATATCAGTTCCAACAGTCATACAACATATCTTCTCATGTTATACAATATTTTAGACTTCCGTCAACACCTCTGATGATTTTCTGTTCTTTATTACTTATTCTGCATTTCTTAATTTCTATATTACATTTCATTGTCCTTAACTGATAGTTCTCTTTGTAGTCTTTCTTGCCGTATTTCAAATAATCCACCTTACAAAACTTCTTGCAGTCCTACTAGCGTAATCTGTTTAGTACAATTACTTTTCAAATAGTTCATATATTTACTCCAGTCTTCTAAGAATCTCTGATCCTGCAGGTTTCAAATCCTTCCTGTTAATTTATCTAATTCTGCATAGTCCATCAACTTCATCCTCCATTCTTCTTTCGTCGGTAATTCTTCTTGCTTCCATTTTTGTGGGGGAGGGCAGTTCTTTCCCCAAGGGAATCTAAACCAAGAAATCAGGAATGGATGCCAAGCACAAACTCGGTGTTCCCTGATTGTCTGTCAGGGTTTATTTCTGGAACGGAAGCAGAATCAAGATGATCAAGGGTCTGGAAACCAAGCCTGATGAGGAACAGTCAAAGGAGTTGGGTATGTTTAGCCTGGAAATGAGGCGCCTGAGATGTGATAGCCTTCTTGGAATATTTAAAGGGCTGTCACACAGAAGATGGAGCAAGATTGTTCATGGCTCAGTCAGTAGAGCATGAGACTCTTAATCTCTGGGTCCTGAGTCTGAGTCCCACTTTGGGCAAAAGATTCCTACACTGGAGAGCGTTGGACTACATGACTCTCATTGTCCCTTCCCATTGTATTATGAGATTCTCCTGCTCTCAAGGCTAGGACCCGAATCAGTGGCTTCAAGTTACAAGAAAGGAGAGTCCAACTCAACATCAGAAAGACCTTTCTGAGAGTAGGAGCTGTTCAGCGGTGGAACAGTCTCCCTTGGGAAATGGTGGACTCTCCTTCATGGGAGATATTTAAGCAGAGATTCCTGCATTGCAGGGGGTTGGGCTAGATCAGGCATAGGCAAACTTCGGCCCTCCAGATGGTTGGGACTACAATTCCCATCAACCCTAGCTAACAGGACCAGTGGTCAGGGATGATGGGAATTGTAGTCCCAAACATCTGGAGGGCTGGAGTTTGCCTATGCCTGGACTAGATGGGCCTTGGTGTCTCTTGCAACTCTACAGTTCTATGATTTGATGGTTCTAGGTTCCTAGGCAATCTATCTCTGAAGACCAGATCCAAAGGACTTACGGGACCGCCTCTCCTGGTCTGCCCCGCAGAGCACCTTAAGGTCCATGAACAATCATAGTTTAGAGGTCCCAGGCCCTAAGGAAGTCAGATTATCCTCCACCAGGGCCAGGGCCTTCTCAGTGATGGCTCCAACCTGGTGGAATGCTCTGTCCCATGAGACCAGGGCCCTGCAGGATTTAACTTCCTTCCGCAGGTCCTGTTAGACAGGGCTATTCCGACTGGCTTTCAATGTGAACTTAGCCTGATATTTTATTCCCCTTCCTTCCCTCTCCCTCCCCTTTTTATGAAGATTACCCGCTCTGGGATCCCACAGCTAATTCTCCCCTGGTCTCCTCGCTGGCCCAAATAGGACTATTTTAGGCAGCTAGCCCTGGTGATCATCTAATGTTTATTGGATGGATTTCCCCCCTAAATTGATTTTTGAATTCTGAATTTATTGTTATTCACGTTTTATACTGTATTTTATGCTGCTTTTGTTGCATCAATTAAGTGTTTTAAATTTGTTGTTAGCTGCCCTGAGCCCGGTTTTCTGAACCGGGAAGGGCGGGGTATAAATAAAAAAATATTATTAATTATTATTAATAAATATTTTTGAGCAGGAGAGGGCTCTTGCCTTCATGTTCTGCTTCTTGTTGACTTCCTTGGAGGCAGCCCACTGCCCACAGTTTCAAACCAGGTCTTGGCTAGATGGGCATAGATTTCTTTTTTTTTAATTCAAAATTATAACAAGACATATTATCCAAAAACATATCATCCTTGTTTCCCCCCCCCCCCATTTTTCCTGCCTCCCCCCTCCCACACAAAACCCACCCACCCCCACCCCATCCCCCGACTTCCCTCAGTTCCAGTCTTTGGTTTCTCTAAATGCTGTTTTCCGCATGTTGCAAAGTTGTATAGATCCTCAAACTATTTAGCTGATTATTATCAATAAAAAGTTTGTGAATGTTTATTCAAAACCTGCCAAGGAGTCCAGTTCGCTTTGTTGTGTCTTCAGATACTTTGTAAAGGGTTCCCATTCATCCTTAAAGTCACAGTTATCCTTGTCCCGTAGCTTATATGTCAGTTTTGCCAGTTCTGCATAGTCCGTCAATTTTTCTTGCCATGATTCTTTAGTTGGGGTTTCTTCAGTCTTCCATCCTTGTGCTACCAGAACTCTCACGGCCGTTGTCGCATACATGAAGATGTTTTTCAACTTTTTTGGCAGGTCTTTCCCTACAATCCCCAACAAAAATGCCTCGGGTTTCTTAACAAATGTTAAATGGAACATTTTCTTCAATTCGTTGTATATCATTTCCCAAATTTTTAAAATTACTTTACAATCCCACCACATATGATAAAATGTCCCCTCCTTTTCCTTACACTTCCAACATATATTTGAACTAGTTTTGTACATTTTCCCTAACTGCACTGGTGTTGTGTACCATCTGTACATCATCTTCATGTAATTCTCCTTCAGTAGGGAACAATCTGTAAGTTTTAAGTCAGTTTTCCATAATTTAACCCAATCTTCCATCATAATGTTGTGACCTACATCTTGTGCCCATTTAATCATAACTGATTTTACCTCTTCATCTTTCGTCTCCCATTCTAATAGTATGACGTATGCGGCCTTCAGATGGGCATGGATTTCAGGACCTCAGAAGTCATGAGTGCTTATTCAGATCCCTGTGTTGCTTGAGGCTGGACTAGATGCCCTTCAGGGTTTCCTTCTGACTAGCATTCGATGATTCTGAGAGGCCCAAGAGCGGGAGGAAATGTGGAAGGTTTTTAGGCGGCGTAATAATAAAATAGTTAATAAATCTAAGCGGCCATTTAGTTATTGATGAAGTAAGAGGAGCTGTTTAATGTGGAAAACATAAGCAAGATCGATAGGAGAGAACACAAATAACTGAAAACTATTGACACGTAAGTATTTTAAGCCTAACTGCCGCCATATGCATTTTCCGAGGGTATCTCACCTTCTAATAGCACCCTAGAGATGATGGGGTTAATTGATGCAGCTGTTTACTCTCAGCTCACGTGAGGAATCTCCCGGGGGGACCTGTTATTAAACTAAAGTGTTTAATGAAGCACTAAGGAGCGAAGTTCCTAATATCGAAGGAAATTAAATAAAAAGGACGAACAAACTTCTTTCCTTTTTCTCTCTCCTTCCGAAGATGGTTGTTTCAGAGCCATCTTAAGCGTTGCACCCCACAAGTTCCCCAGGGGGAAGTTGGGGAGATGGATAGAGGAGCCTTGCTTTCACTGCCTGGGGAAACAAAGAAGGCTGGGACAGATCATACAGAGCGAAGAATGGTATTCAGGCCCAGAAGATGGATGCCAATTGCAGAACTGGGTGCAGAATACAGTTTCCTTTTCTTTTTTTAAAAAAATCAAGTTTCTAGTCCTTATGGATGCAAACATAAGCTTGAAAGTTTCTGTTGAAATATCAGGCACTAGACTGCATCTTAAAAAGCAGAGACATCACCTTGCCGACAAAGGTCCGTATAGTTAAAGCTATGGTTTTCCCAGTAGTGATGTAGGGAAGTGAGAGCTGGACCATAAAGAAGGCTGATCGCCGAAGAATTGATGCTTTTGACTTCTGGTGCTGGAGGAGTCCCATGGACTGCAAGAAGATCAAACCTATCCATTCTGAAGGAAATCAGCCCTGAGTGCTCACTGGAAGGACAGATCCTGAAGCTGAGGCTCCAGTACTTTGGCCACCTCATGAGAAGAGAAGACTCCCTGGAAAAGACCCTGATGTTGGGAAAGATGGAGAGCACAAGGAGAAGGGGACGACAGAGGACGAGATGGTGGGATAGTGTTCTCACAGCTACCAGCATGAGTTTGACCAAACTGCAGGAGGCAGTGGAAGACAGGAGGGCCTGGCGTGCTCTGGTCCAGGGGGTCACGAAGAGGCGGACACGACTAAATGACTAAACAACAACAACAAGATTGCTGAGCTTAAGAGTCAGATCGGGTCTTCATATGTCTCGCTATTGCCTTCCCCAACCTGGTGCCCTCCGGATGTTTTGCACCAACCTCTCGTCAGCCTCAGCCAGGACTTAGGGCACCAGATTGGATAAGGCTGTTTTGCCCTGATGGAAGTGGCTTTCTAGAGTTTCAGAGGAGAGTTTCCCAGGCCCTACCTGGAGATGTCAGAGGCTGAACCTGTGACCTCCAATACTCTGCAGTTGAGCTGCAGTCATAAGCGTAGCCAGGTGGGTGCAGGGGGGGGGCAGCTGCCCCCCTAAATTAAGTAAACAAATAAAAATACTTAACTAACTGACCAATTGCATCACAGATAACTAGGTTCTGCGCCCCCAACATAAAGCCTGCCCTCCCCATAAAATAAATCTTGGCTACGCCCATGGCTTCAGCCCTTCTCTTAAAAGTGGAGGAATAAAACTGCCATTAGGTGAGGTCAGTGCCGGATTTACACGTAAGCTAAACAAGGTATAGCTTAGGGCCCCACTCTTTGGGGGCCCCCCAAAAAATTAATATAGGCAGCCTATATATAGAAATGAGCAAACCAGTGATACTTGAGGGAGCAGGCTAGCAGGCTGGGCCCATTACTTACATCATAGGAGCCTACACAACACAAAACACTGTTGCTGTATGTAGGTTTTATTTTATTTGTTTTTGAAATATACTCGGAGTCGAGAGTGGATTTCATGCTCTTTATTTGCCTCATAGTGGTGAGGAGGAATGGAAGTTCCCCCAGAATGTCTGCCTTATATACATTATTTACACAATGGGCCCCACGTGATTGGCAAATTCCGGGATTCTCCTGTAGGCCAATCAGATTGCGGATTCCCTTCCACCTGGAGCTGGATTGGGTGGCTCCTGTGGACCAATCAGACTGCTGCATTCTGAATCCTATTGTTCTAGGACCAATCAGACTGCTGCATTCTGGATCCTATTGATCTAGGACCAATCAGGCTGCTGCCTTTTGGATCCTATTCAACTCAGTACATAACAGTTTTTTATCTTATATTTTGGAAATGTACATCCAGGTTGTTCTTTTCCTTTAAATTTTTTTTGGGCCCCCAAGAGAGCGGGGCCCTAAGCTACAGCTTGTTTAGCTTATACGTGAACCCGGCACTGCTCATAGCTATTGATAGCCGTCCATGAATCTGACCGATCCTCTTTTAAAACCATCCAGGCTATTGGCCCTCCCTGCCTCCTAGGGGACCATCACACTGTGTGCCGTGTGATGAAGGACTCTCTTTTAATCTGTCATGAAACTTCCAACATTCGGGCTCTGTTGCCGGAGTCCCTGGATCAAGGCTCCCAGGGCCTTACGTTGTCTTGCTTCTCCAGAATCTGGCTGGTACCAACCTGTCCTTAATTTTGTCCTCTTCCTTTGTCCTACTTTGATGGTCACTTTCCTTTGGGGCGGGGAAGAAGCTGAACACCAGCCTGGCTTTTGTCCTACATGGTTCTTTCCATCCTTCTGATACAGATGGACCACATTTGCTTGTTCCTCACCTCCCAATCCCCTTCATGGATCACTGCCTTGCCGTGGCGAAGGGGCTTGAATAACTCAGAGAAGCTATGAACTATGCCAAGCAGGGCCACCCAAGATGGACAGGTCATAGTGGAGAGTTTGGACCAAACGTGATCCACCTGGAGGAGGAACCGGCAAGCCACTCCAGTATCCCTGCCAAGAAAACCCCATGGACAAAGACAACAGGCATATAAAAGTTATGAAGCTGGAAGATGAGCCCCTCAGGTCGGAAGGCATCCAACATGCTACTGGGGAAGAGCGGAGGACAAGTACAAGTAGATCCAGAGCTGATGAAGCAGCTGGGCCAAAGCCGAAAGGACGCTCAGTTGCGGATATGCCTGGAAGCGAAAGGAAAGTCCAATGCTGTAAAGAAAAATATTGCATAGGCTGGAGGAGACTCTTGAGAGTCCCATGGACTGCAAGAAGAACAAACCGATCCATTCTGAAGGAAATCAGCCCTGAGTGCTCACTGGAAGGACAGATCCTGAAGCTGAGGCTCCAATACTTTGGCCACCTCATGAGAAGAGAAGACTCCCTGGAAAAGACCCTGATGTTGGGAAAGATGGAGGGCCCAAGGAGAAGGGGATGACAGAGGACGAGATGGTTGGACAGTGTCCTCGAAGCTACCAGAATGAGTTTGACCAAACTGCGGGAGGCAGTGGAAGACAGGAGTGCCTGGTGTGCTCTGGTCCAGGGGGTCATGAAGAGTCGGACATGACTAAACGACTAAACAACAACAACACCTTCCAAAATGGCTGAACCCCCTGCTGTTGAGCAAAGGAAGGAAATTTTGGGGTGTACCGGTAAGTCCCCAAAAGACCAGCCCGTGTTCACCCTTAATCGCACAACACAAAACCACACACCACAAAGGTGGTCTTTGCCATCCACCTGTAGAGACTTCCTTGCACTTTGAGACATTGATTCACACCACTGAAACTGATACTACATATTAAATAGGATGGTAAAGGGGAAAAATTAAAAAATCAGGAAAGCAAAGTATGAATTCTGGGCTGTGGAGTGGTCATGATGGCCGTTCACTGGAGAATATTTATCCCTCCCTTGCAAGTCTGCCTCCTTTTATAATAAATATATTTTAAATAACTAAAGACCCCCTCTGAGCTTCAGTCTCCATTGCACTCCTAGCCTCTTGCTTTGCAAATTCCCTCTCTCCCTTCCCCGTGCTGCCTCTGACAAACCGTGCAATTCTGATGGAAAATTCATTAGCTGGCATCTTCCTCTCCTTTTAATTTTTCTTTTTTTAAAAAAAATAAAATTAAAAAAAATCCTTCCCCCATTTTCCCAGTCAGCTTCGCGCCTGATCTGTCAGCCTCTTCCATCCTGATTATCTGGAGACGCCAATTTCAAAGAGACATCTTAATAGTGATGTCAACGAATTAATTAGATGTGTTAATGAGCTAAAAGCAACCCAAATTAAATTAATGCAGTAATAAGCACAGACAGCAAAATTAGCTCCAATTTCTGTAAATGATTCTGAACTGTACACAACATCTCATCCTGCCTGAACATTACCATCCCCCAAAGCTAATCAAGAACTCCAGTGCAATTAACTGCTTAATTACAAAACACACACACACAGCTCGTAAGATCCAACAGCAGGAGGGGGTGGGCTGTGGCAGCGCGGTGGAGGCAGAAGATTCTACGAAAGAAATATGAAGGTCTCCCTCTCTCTTTCCAGCCTTGTGGGGTGGCCTGCTCCCCAAAAACAGAATGTAAAGAAGAGGGGGGAACTGGGTGGGATGGGGGGAGAAGGTCACCAGGCTCCTTCAGCACAAAGATCTGGACTGGATTCTGATGGGTGTCTAATCCTGCCAGGAGCTTCTCATCGCACGGTTCCAAGGCTCAAGAACATGGTGGACGGTGAAGAAACCCCTTTGGAGATCTTTCGAATCTTCTCAAAACTCCTCAGGTACTTCGTTTTGGGAGGTCACCTGTTCCCCACAGACGTTTGCTTCAGGTGGAATTTCCATGGCAACTAAAAAAAATAAAAATGGTGCTGGTGGCTGCAAAGCCTTCAGGTTGGTTGGGCCTTGTGCACATATCAAGGTCTTCTGCTTTGGTTAGGTCAATGAGGCAGGATTTTCTGCCTATGGCATTTGAGCTGCCAGCCTCCATTTCAGGCTCTTTGCTCTAGCTATGCACCTCAGGGTATCTGAGGTGGACAATTCACACTCCAGGTCTAGACTTTGGCCTGGTGGGCGGAGCCTGAGTAGATGACGGGAGGGACCAGAAACACACTTTCTTTCATGATGTAGGGTTAAGTAGGTTTCTTAATGCACACTGAACAGCCATGAGACTGGTCACAGCCTCAAGAATCCATGGCAACTACTGATGGGTTCCTCCTGATAGCTATTGATGGGTGTTTGCACAATGTTCAGACACATGCTGCCCCTTCTGCTCTCTTTGTATTCAGTCGAGGCAAAGCAGGGCAGAGGAGTCTTTTCCCTGTGAAGGAAGAGTGATCCAATGAAGGAAAAGTCAACCAATCATGGATGGAGCCAGAGCAGACGGTGGGAGGGGCCAGAGACAAAAGCGGGTGGGGTTTTCAGCACTGCAGGGCTGTACAGCTTGGGGTGATGAATCTAGACGTTGTTGGACTACATTTCCCATCAGCCCTAGCTAGCACAGCCAATAGTCATGGAGGATGGGAGTTGGAGTCCAACCATTTCTGAACCTTCTTGGCTACCCAGGGCATGGCTTTTCCCCTCTGTGTTCCAGAGCTCAGTGGAAGAGTCTGTCTTGTGAGCAGAAGGTCCCAGGTTCAGGGCAGATAATACTGAGCTAGATGGACCAGTCTCTCAGTATGAGGCAGCTTCCTTTGTTCCATCCTTCCTCAGCTTCTCTCTCACGCACAAGCACACTCGGGGAATGGAAGATTCCCAGGGGAGCAGTCCAGGCAGCAAGAGTGGGCTCACAATATGTGGGCACCGAGGGTCACACGAAATGAGTCCAAGAGCTGGAGGTCCCCCAGTGCAGCTATTAAGCCTACTCACATGCAACCATCTACAGAGAAAGCAACAAGCAACATTCCCCAACCTGATGTCTTCTTTATTTTCATTTTATATACCGTATTTTTCGCTCTATAAGATGCACCAGACCACAAGACGCACCTAGTTTTTGGAGGAGGAAAACAAGAAAAAAAATATTCTGAATCTCAGAAGCCAGAACAGCAAGAGGGATCACTGCGCAGTGAAAGCAGCAATCCCTCTTGCTGTTCTGGCTTCTGGGATAGCTGCGCAGCCTGCATTCGCTCCATAAGATGCACACACATTTCCCCTTACTTTTTAGGAGGGAAAAAGTGAGTCTTATAGAGCAAAAAATACGGTATACATACAGTGGTACCTCAGGTTGCAGACGCTTCACGTTACAGACTCCGCTAACCCAGAAATAATACCTTGAGTTAAGAACTTTGCTTCAGGATGAGAACAGAAATCGCACGTCGGCAGCAGGAGGCCCCATTAGCTAAAGTGGTACCTCAGGTTAAGAACAGTTTCAGGTTAAGAACGGACCTCCAGAACAAATTAAGTTCTTAACCTGAGGTACCACTGTATATTTCAAATTTATACATTTCATTAGTTTTACAATCAATTTAACATTTCCAAATTCCGACCTCCTTCCCTCTCTTTCTGTGGTTCCTTAATTTTTTCAAATATCTTCTTCATGCCTAAGTTCATTTAACTTGCTCGTTTATTTATCTACTGTAAATATATACTCTTATAAAACTGCAGGTTATTACATCAATCCTGCCAATGATCTTATCTGTTTACAATTTATCTGTAAATATTCAACAAACCATTTCCATTCTTTTATGGAACGTTTGCTTTTTTCTTCTTCCGGTAAGTTCCGCCACTTCTGCATATTCCATGTTTTGGTATCCATGCTTCTTTTCCTATGACTTCTCCTTCTTTCCACTTTTGGGCAAGTAACATTCTTGCTCCTGTAATAGCTGATGTTTCCCAGATGTTTTGGACTACAATTCCCATCAGCGCCAGTCACCATGCCCAATGATCAGCAAGGATGGCAGTTGTAGTACAGCCAGAGGCATTCAGGTTGAGAAAAACTGTCATAGACTATCCCCCACAAGATCAACAACTTGTCTGTGAGGAAAAGTGGCAGAGTGCTTAGGACCTTTCAGATAAAATGCAAGTAATGTATAATTAAGCTTATTATGATAACTTTATAACAATGTAGCAATGGTCAAAGTTATATTATAACTTTTAATTTTGTTTGAAGTTTGTTATTATGACTTGTTTTAATATTAAGTACAGTGGTACCTCTGGATGTGAACGGGATCCGTTCTGGAGCCCCGTTCGCATCCTGAAGCGAACGCAACCCGCGTCTGCGCACGTGCGGGTCATGATTCACCTCTTCTGCGCATGAGCATGACGTCATTTTGACCGTCTGCGCATGCGCGAGCTGAGAAACCCGGAAGTAACGCATCCCGTTACTTCCGGTTCGCCGCAGAGCGCAACCCAAAAACACTCAACCTGAAGCTACTTCAA
Organism: Podarcis pityusensis; assembly: GCF_964106645.2. Taxonomy (NCBI): domain Eukaryota; kingdom Metazoa; phylum Chordata; class Lepidosauria; order Squamata; family Lacertidae; genus Podarcis; species Podarcis pityusensis. The sequence continues at coordinate 5,300,486 of NC_138039.1, read as the reverse complement.
CCCGAGGTATGACTGTATAATAATAATGAGGGGGAGGAGGAGGAGGAGGATGATTAATTACTTATACCCTGCCCTTCTGGGCACTCTGGGCAGCTCCCAAAAGAATATTAAAATCACAATAAAACATCAAACATTAAAAACTTCCCTGAATAGGGCTGCCTTCAGATAGTTGTTTATTTCCTTGACATATGATGGGAGGGTGTTCCTTCAGCCCAGGACACCTGAAGGAGCGTCTCCACCCGAATCTTTCAGGCCGGATGCTGAGGTCCAGCTCCGAGGGCCTTCTGGCTGTTCCCTCACTGTGAGAAGTGAGGTTACAGGGAACCAGGTAGAGGGCCTTCTCGGTGGTGGCACCCGCCTTGTGGAATGCCCTCCCATCAGATGTCAAGGAAATAAACAACTATCTGACTTTTAGAAGACATTTGAAGGTAGCCCTGTTTAGGGAAGTTTTTAATGTCTGATGTTTTATTGCTTTATTATTATCATTAATAATAATAATAATAATAATAATAATAATAATAATAATATTCTGTTGGGAGCCGCTCAGAGTGGCTGGGGAAACCCAGCCAGAGGGGCAGGGTAGAAATAATAAATAAATGATGATGATGATGATGATGATGAAGAAGCCATGGAGACAATATGTCAATCAGTGTCAACAATGCTCATCTAGGGCATATCCAGACTGCCTTTTGTCCTGTGTTTCTAGCCACAGGTCCGAGATTTAAAACTCCTTATCCGAGTGTGTGTGTATGTGTGTGGAGTTTTTTGTCCCTTAGCTTTGCCTGGAAAAATCTGTGTTTTACCACTGAATTGGGGCGGTGCAACGGGAAGTCTGCATGGCCCAGTGCCCAACCATTGTCGGACTACAACTCCCATCATCCATAGCTAGCAGGACCAGTGCTCAGGGATGATGGGAGTTGTAGTCCAACAACAGCTGAGGACCCGAGTTTGGGAAAACCCTGCGAGGTGGTCTGACTTAAGGCAGCTTCCCCTCTTCCTTAGTTATTGTGATCCTGCCTTAGCTACTGTTTCCAGAAAGGCAGAGATACAACAAGCCTTATTTGGCAAAAATTGGATGTGTATGTGGCTTGTGGGTGTCATTATAGGACTCCATATTCTTTCTTCCATTGTTGGGGAACTGAATTCACCCTACAACCCATAGATCAGTTCATGGCCGAGAAGCAACCTTGTCCCAAGGACCCAAATGTGACTTTTTTGGGGGGTGAGCCCCCACATTTATGGGCCAGCGAGTCACTGATGGGATCGATCCAACAGGCCACCAACCCCCCAGCACCATAATGATTTGATGCTCGTAGAGTTATTAGTTTGTTTAGCAAGTGAGGAATATTTGAGATAATGATACGGGTCGAGATTGGCTGCGATAAATAAAATCTCCCCATTTCGCTCTCTTTCCTCCCTCCCCTCCCACCCCACCCCCGTCCCTCCACCTTTTTTTATTGCAATTAGTTCAGTCTGTTAATAAGCAAAGGATATTTTTAGTTAATTTCAGTTCCAGTTAATTGATTCAGAAGCGAAACCCGGCAACTGAGTTAATTGATCCATGCATCTTACACAGTAACGGCAAGTCACTCCCTTGGCAACTGTCACTGCCGGGACCCATAAAGAGAAGATGAAAACATTGGATAGGGAGCCCATAAAAACACTAGCGGGTATTGCAGGAGGTGGGGGGGGGGGAGAAGGAGCAATGGAAAACCAGGACGTGGAGCCTTCTAGCACACGGTGGGGAACGAGCTGGGAGGACTGGAAAGCCGTTGTTTCAAGAGCTCGTGAAAACCACCATTCCCTTCTACTGCGGTTCCTGTATGCGCGGGCCTCATGATTTCCGATGAGCTGCGAATGTAGCAGCTCTGTAATATACTCGGCGTCGAGTGTGGATTTCATGCTCTTTATTCAGCTCAGAGTAGTGAGGAATGGGATTTCTCCCGAAATGTCTGCTTTATATACATTATTTACACAATGGGCCCCACGTGATTGGCTAATTCTCCTGTAGGCCAACCAGGTTGCGGATTCACTTCCACCCGGAGTTGGATTGGGTGGCTCCTGCGGACCAATCAGACTGCTGAATCCTATTGTTCTAGGACCAATCAGACGGCTGCATTCTGGATCCTATTGTTGTAGGACCAATCAGACTGCTGCATTTTGGATCCTGTTCAACTCAGTACATAACAATCCCAATGCCGTTACAAATCACGGGCATCCAGACCTCCTCATTCATGCGGTAAAGGTAAAGGTAAAGGTAAAGGAACCCTAACAGTTAAGTCCAGTCACAGACAACTCTGGGATTGCGGCGCTCAGCTTGCTTTACTGGCCGAGGGAGCCGGCGTACAGCTTCCGGGTCATGTGGCCAGCATGACTAAGCCACTTCTGGCGAAACCAGAGCAGCGCCGGAAATGCCATTTACCTTCCCGCTGGAGTGGTACCTATTGATCTACTTGCATGTTGACGTGCTTTTGAACTGCTAGGTTGGCAGGAGCAGGGACCGAGCAACGGGAGCTCACCCTGTCGCGGGGATTTGAACCGCCGACCTTCTGATCGGCAAGCCCTAGGCTCTGTGGTTTAACCCACAGCGCCACCCACATCCCCATCCATGCAGTATATGCCTCTGAATAGCAGCTGCTAGGGATGGCAACTGGGAAGAGCTTTGCCCTGCTCAGACCCTGCTTGTGGGCATCCTAAAAGGGGCATCTGGTGGGCCACCACAGAAGCCAACTCCTCGGGGCTGAAGTCCCTTCGCGCCCCTCCCGAATAAAATATTTAAGGGGGTCAGGTCCCTTCAAAGTTGATGGCACTGGGTGCGCATGTGCTGTGTCTTGCAATTGATTAAGTGGGGCGGGGCCAACCTGCCCTCCCAATATTTTATTCAGGTTGGCACCCCTCTTGGCCACTGTGAGATCTGGCTGCTGGGCTAAATAGTTCTTTGGCCTGATTCATCAGGGTTCTTCTTCTTTATTTATGTTTTTTTATGGGAAAAAAATATTTCTATGGCAGATGAGCAGGGTATAAATAAATGACCACTACTACTATTTCATAAAACTTATCAAATGGGTTTGCGACAAATGTACCTATGCGGTAAAAACCATGCCAAAGAGAGAGAGAGAGAGAGAGAGAGAGAGAGAGAGAGAGAGAGAGATTAAAATCAGACACCAGTCATTGTGGAAGGATGTCTTCTTGATTGCCTGCATTGGCCTGGCGGAAGAGGAAAGTTTTCAGCCGGCCTTTAAAAGTTGGAATGGAAGCCGCCCGTGGAATCTCCAGTGGCAGAGAGTTCCCCAGGACAGGACCAACGACACTGAAGGTTCTGCTTCTTGTTGCTGTCAAATGAGCCTCGCCAACTTGGGGAAAGACCAGGGATCCCCCCTGCCAGTGATCTCAGTAATTCACAGAATCATAGAATGGTAGAGTTGGAAGGGATCCAGTGGGTCATCTAGTCCAACCTCCCCGCAATGCAGGAATCCTGCCGACAGCCATGTCTGGGTGGGCTCGAACCACCAGCCTTCTGGCTAACAGCCGGGCACGCTGCCACAGAGCTGGGATTGAAGGGTTCAGGAAATCCCTGAGCCTCCCTGGCCCTAAGTTGTTCTCGGCTTCATAAATTAAAACAAGAGCCTTGAATCTGGCTCAGCAGCAGATGGGCAGCCAATGAAGATGTTTTAAAAATGGGGTCACATGTTCTTGCCAAGGGCAGCCCCACAAACAGTGCATTACAGTAACCTAGACTTGGGGTTATCCCTGTCCATGAATAGTCTGAGCTGTTGGGTTTGCACAGTGCTTTTTTCTGGGGAGGACGCAGGGGTACGCATACCCCTAAACATTTTGTGAATCTTTGTACTTTTGTCCATTTACTGCAAGCATGGCCAAACTTGGCCCTCCAGCTGTTTTGGGACTACAACTCCCATCATCCCTAGCTAACAGGACCAGTGGTCAGGGATGATGGGAATTGTAGTCCCAAAACAGCTGGAGGGCCAAGTTTGGCCATGCCTGATTTACTGTATTTATTTTCCTGGATTTGAACTATAAAATGGTGATTTTCTCGAGTCAAAATGAGAGTAACCCTAAACATTTTTATTTTTTTTTAGAAAAAAAGCACTGGGTTTGCAAACTGTCCTCCAATATCTTCTCTTGCTTGATGTGAAAGAGGACGTTGGTGCCTTCCTGCCCATTGCATATGCAAGACTGTTTCCTGAATCTGACCTCCATGCTGTTGATGCAACTTTGCTACAGGATCAGGCCTTCTGGTCATCAAACTAGGTCGGCAGTGTGGAAGAAGGCATGGTCTTGTTGGACGTTCCCCGGTGAAGGAGCCTGGCTGAGTCATCTAAGAGGGATGCAGAGCTTGGGAACTAAGCCAAGGTATCTTCTAAGAAGTTAGGATAGTGGAGAGGGTACTTGGAGGTCAGGCAACGCAAGCAGAAAGGAATAATCTGGCATTCTTACATCCTGCTCGCAGGCTTCCCAGAGGCATCTGGCTGGCCAATATGTGAGCACAGGATGCCGGACTCTGAGCAATCCTAATGTGTCTTCAGGAAAAACCATTATTCTACATTCTCCAAACTTTCTCCAAATTGAGCAGAACAGGAAAAACAATCAGTTTTCACCTAAGTATCTAGCAGGCAAGGAAATGGGGGACTCGCCTAGTGCACAAGAACCTAATGCCTAGCTTTACTGATTCCCTTCAAACAGCTAGGGTTGCCATATTTTTATTTTTATTTTTTAGTGCCCAGGGCTCCTGTGTTCATAACAACATTGGCAGACATCAGCAGGAGTTCTCAAGCTCCTCTCTCGACTCTTAAAAGCATCAGCTGCTGATTTCTTCTAATCAAGCTGCTGTCAGTGGCCCAAGAGCAGGCCAGGGTTGTATTTTCTGGTCAGTTGGCAACCCCAAGACCACCATTCCAGGTCAGTTTCCTTGGTGACATGCAGAGGTGCCCAGGTTTGAGGCAACAGCGGAAGCTTTTCCAACAGACCATGAGGCTGAGCTGAGAAAGAAGGGGAAGATAAATTTGGATTGGGTGGTGTGGGAAATGAGGAAGAGTTGGACCACCTTGGCAGCATTGGAATAACGCATCAGAGTCACTATGTGACCTTGGGGGAAATTCACCTTTCCAGTGACTGTTCCATCATCTGTTAAACTGGGATTAGTTCCTGCTTCGTGCAGGATAAAGGCAAGGCAGTTGTTTTTTAGTCATTTAGTCGCGTCCGACTCTTCGTGACCCCATAGACCAGAGCAAACCAGGCACTCCTGTCTTCCACTGCCTCCCACAGTTTGGTAGCTTCGAGAACACTGTCCAACCATCTCGCCCTCCGTCGTCCCCTTCTCCTTGTGCCCTCCATCTTTCCCAACATCAGGGTCTTTTCCAGGGAGTCTTTTCTTCTCATGAGGTGGCCAAAGTATTGGAGCCTCAGCTTCAGGATCTGTCCTTCCAGTGAGCACTCAGGGCTGATTTCCTTCAGAATGGAGAGGTTTGATCTTCTTGCAGTCCATGGGACTCTCATGAGTCTCCTCCAGCACCAGAATTCAAAAGCATCAATTCTCCGAAGATCAGCCTTCTTTATGGACCAGCTCTCACTTCCATACACCACTACTGGGAAAACCAGAGCTTTGACTATACGGACCTTTGTCAGCAAGGTGATGTCTCTGCTTTTTAAAAAAGCAAGGCTAGATCTCCTCTAATACTTGCAAGATGATTTTGAGATATTTCCACTAGAGGAGATTTCGGATCACAGAAACATACTGTCTTACAGCAAAGTGTGTGAATGTGTGGGAGGGGGGAATGTCTAACATTCCAAAAATAATTTTTCATCATCGTTTCAGAGAACTGAAGCAGATGGTCACTCTCTTCAGGTGCCCCAAAATAATACTTTTTTTCTCTCGTGACTTTGAGGGAATGCATGCGAAACTTTGCTAGATGGTCAGCCCACAGATGTGGGGTCTGCAGTTCTGCAATTGCCCTGAGCAAGCAAGGGACTGGTACTGGGACAGCACTCAGCACCTTTGCAATATGGCTTTTTAAAAGAGCAAGCAAACCAAAATTCAAGGGCTTAAGGTGTTAAGGATAGCTTTGAAAGATGCATTCACAATGCTAGTGATCATTCCATCGGCTTCCTTTGCCTCCATCTGCATAAGGTTTCTACTAGGGCTAAGGCAGTCAGGACTTATTGGCTGTGTCCAAAAGAAAAAGAAAAAGAAATTGGCAACGGCTCATTTGCATTGCCCTCTCTTATGCCGCACTTTCTCTCTCTGGACTTAGTGGCATCGTTGCAAAGCTCAGTATGAATGATTACAAGACATTGTGATACCAACCATTACCTCTGATTGGCTTGTTGTTGTTTAGTCATGTCCGACTCTTCGTGACCCCATGGACCAGAGCACGCCAGGCACTTCTGTCTTCCACTGCCTCCCGCAGTTTGGTCAAATTCATGCTGGTAGCTTCGAGAACATTGTCCAACCATCTCATCCTCTGTCGTCCCCTTCTCCTTGTGCCCTCCATCTTTCCCAACATCAGGGCCTTTTCCAGGGAGTCTTCTCTTCTCATGAGGTGGCCAAAGTATTGGAGCCTCAGCTTCAGGATCTGTCCTTCCAGTGAGCACTCAGGGCTGATTTCCTTCAGAATGGAGAGGTTTGATCTTCTTGCAGTCCATGGGACTCTCATGAGTCTCCTCCAGCACCAGAATTCAAAGGCGTCAATTCTTCAGTGATCAGCCTTCTTTATGGTCCAGCTCTCACTTCCATACATCACTACTGGGCAAACCTAGGATATCTGATTGGCTGGGATTGCCCATGTGACCACTTCAGGAAAGCGCTGCCCTTGCTCCTAGTGGACGTTGTTTGCTTTCAAGTGATGCAATCACAGCCCCAAATCCAAGCGGCCACTTAGCATAGGGGTGCCATTGCATTTTCTACGGGGTTCCTGATTGGCTGGGATGTGCCACGTGTCTCGTTTGGAAAGGGGTAACTAAGGACAGAAATTATGCCAGGCATCAGAAGAAGAAAGCAGCAGCAAACAAGAGAGAGAGAAAGAGTGAATAATCTCACAACTGAAACTTTTTGGGGTGGAACTTCATTACCCTTCTCCAAACTCCTGTTTCCTGCTCCCAAATCCAAGCGGGGGTCCTGGTTTAGCACTTGGGGGGGAAACTGCTATTGTAGCAGTTTGCCCCTAATGCCTAAGGGAGCTGGGAAGGAAGGAGAGGAGAAAGGCCCTGCTTAAATAATACCACAAATTAGCTGCATTTTCAGACGCGTCCCTTCCATTTGTCTGCATATCGGTGAATTATTTACGGCGCTTTGGCAGGCCCCTATGATCTACAGCGTAATATAGACAAAGCACTTTCTGAAACAGTGGCTAATACATCCCAGTAATATAAGGGGATAATTGTGCGGAGGCAAGACTCGCCTTGGCATGCAGCATACCTTCCTCCCTGAGATGGAGGGATTCGCAAAAAACGCTGCTCCCAGGGAGTGCACGTATAAATCTTCCGACGTGGAGATAAGCAAGGAAAGAAAGGAGCCCTCGAACCATGTTAGCTGAGGCCAAACAATCAACCAGCTTTACTTATTTACTCTTCCAGTCTATAACTGCAATGTTGACATCGGATATGGGTGGAGAGAGGGTGCTTAAAATAAATTTCTTATTTTAATTTTCTTAAATCTTTAGACTAGGGGATAACTGGTGGACAAGAGAGGGCCCCAGAACCACGTTAGCCGAGGCCAAACAATTAACCAGATTTCTTTATTTGCTGTTTCTAGTTCTACAATATTGATATCAAATGTGAGTGGGGAGAGGGTGGCTAAAATAAATTTCTCAGGCTTAAATTTGCTTTTACTCAAGTTTATTGGCAACCCATCCTCCGACTCATACAGTTTGCTGTCTCATTTTGGACTGTATCTCAACCTAAGTGGGCCTACCTTGCCTGTTGCCGAACTTCAAACTCACAGATCACCTTCTAGACAAAAAGAATGGGAGCCCAAAGGCAAGAAAAGTAGACTTTGATTTGGATCCTATGGCATTGAAAACGGGTTGAAGTTAAATCGTTGCCATGGTTTAAACAAACAGGACCCCCAACAAATGTCACTGGTTGCCGTGTTTAGGGTTCTAGCCATTTCTAGGATATTCCATTCCATCTTCCCTTTCCCCAGTTTTCCGTCTCCACTTCTGCCACCACTACACAGCGGTCTGTCAGAAAGCCAGTGGTGGTGCAGTGGTTAGAATATCAGTCTAGGACGTTGTACTGAGTATGGGGTTGCTCGTGCGTAAGTTGCCGCCTCTCCTGGCTTTGTTGCCTTGCTAAACCTTTCAGTCTGGGCAGCCCTTCATTTCGTGGCTGCCTCAGTCGCTAGCAGAATCCGTCAGTGGGCGTTTCTTAAATCTTTTCCAACATAAAAGTTGTTTGACACCCAGTCTCCTCCTACTCTCTCTGTGCGGAAGTCTTCTGCGCAGGGAGGGCGTGGGTAGCGGAGGACCCGTGCTCTCCCCGCTGCTGTCCAGTGAAGAGTCCTGGAGCCCTCTCGCCGATTCTCCCATCAGCCCCCCTTTATCCCTGGTGTTGCACTGATTTGCTTCCCCATCTGCGGAGCTGCCTCTCTCCCTGCTGGGCCCTTCTCCAGCATCATTTGAGAGCCCTCCCTTCACCTCTAGCTCCGATGTCAGTTCCCTGACAGACGTGGAAGACCAGAGTTCAAATCACTCACCCGGCCATGAGTCTGGTTGACTTTAGGCCAGTCATTGCTTCTCAGCCTAGCCTACCTCACAGGGTTCTTGTGGGGATTAAATGAGGAGGGAAGGAGAACCATTTATTCTACCCTGACCTCCTTGGAGAAACATGTGGGATATGAATTCAATAGCTAAAAATAATAAAACTGAACAGACGAAGATCTCATTGGGCTATTTGGGGAGCTCATACTACTTAGGATTTCTTCCTCTAAATCAGGAGTCAGCAAACTTTTTCAGCAGGGGGCCGGTCCACTGTCCCGCAGACCTTGTGGGGGGCTGGACTATATTTTTGGGGGGGATGAATGAATTCCTATGCCCCACAAATAACCCAGAGATGCATTTTAAATAAAAGGACACATTCTACTCATGTAAAAACACGCTGATTCCCGGACCATCAGCGGGCCGGATTCAGAAGGCGATTGAGCCGGATCCAGCCCCCGGGCCTTAGTTTGCCTACCCATGTTCTAAATGTTTTAGATCCCCTATTGTACCTGAATGGTTCTGTTTCACACTCACATAGGATTCACACTTACATAGCACTATTAGTAAAGAAAGCATAGGGGATACTATAGAGTACTATAGGGTATGGATTCTATAGGGTAGGCATGTGTGTGTTTAGCTAGACAGATAGATATGAATGGTTGGGGTGGAGCTTGTAATCAGCTGGATACAAGGAATTGTTCCCCTTTGGTGGTTATATAGGTGATACTAATCACAAACTGTGATGGCCAGCGACTCAGATGGCTTTACAAGGGGATCAGATTGATTCATGGAGGAAGGGGTCTTGTCTATGTCTTTTCCAGAAAATATTGGTTTTCCTGTTCCAGAAAAAAACCCAGCTTTTTAAAATTGAAACAAGGGGATATTTGGACACAGCTCTTGGTCTTCCATTGAAAAATAACAACTCCCCAAATAACGGCAAGGCATGATTAACAACTGCTTTAAGGCCTTGGAAAAACCTAGTTGCCCACTTGCTATTCTGGCATAGCTGTCAACTTTTCCCCCTTTTTAAGGGAAACTCCCTTATTCCGAATAGGATTCCTCACGAGAAAAGAGAAAAGTTGACAGCTATGATTCTGGGAGCCACTTGCTGTTATTGACATGGCTGCCCCTTCAATGCTGTGTCAGTGAAGACTCTTCCATAAAACCTAAGTGCAAAATCAAATACAGCCGTGAAATGTTTAGGAGATGCAGCAGTCAGGAAGAGCATCATTGCCGCTCTCCGAGATCAGAACAGACACAGGAAACTCCAGACTTCCCAGGAATAAGTCCAGTGCCACCTAGTGACTAAACTACAGAATGACACTACCCACACAGCCAACTCCTGACTCTTTCCAGCAATACCCAAGTCCAGGGCCAGCTGGTGACTAAACTATAGAACGACACGATCTGGTGCTACTGGGTTTGTTTTGCCTCATCTTTCTCATAGGATTGTACCTCCACATATCTTGTCCAGTTAGATCTGAGCAAGACCACCAAGAGGGCATCATGCCCCAGAGCAGTGGCATAGCATGGACTGCCAGTACCCGGGACAAGGCAAGTATCCTTAGCACTACCCGCCGATAGGCTGGAACGAAGGGACAATAGGTTGGGGGCCTACCCGGGTGGCAGCTGGGATGCCCCTTGAGCATCAAGCACAGTAGAGAGCAGGATGAGGGATTGGTCGGGAGCAGGTATCCCTGGCAACCAGCCGTCACCCAAATCCCCTCCACAGTCCGCCCATGTGGACATTGGGAGATTTTATGTGTGAGGGGGCAGGCACACCATTTTTCAATTTATTATTACCATATTTTTCGCTCCATAAGGTGCACCTGACCATAAGGCGCACCGACTTTTTTGGGAGGGGAAATCAAGAAAAAAAATATGCGGCTCTTGGGGGCTTTTGCGGGAGGTGGGGGAAGTGAGAGAGCCTCGCTCTGTCCCTTCCCCCGCCTCCCCGCGAAGCCTCCCCAGGGCAGCGGGATGAAGGCTCCCCACTGCCCTGCAGAGGCTTCGTGGGCTACCCCAGAGCTGCTCAGGAGCTTGTCGGGGGGGCTTTCCCCCAGCCCGGCTGTCCCTCACTGCCGGCCCCAAACAGCAGGTTGGGGCTGGCGGGGGAAGCCCAGGTCCCCCCCCCAGCCCCAGGGACCACACATTCGCTCCATAAGACGCACAGACATTTCCCCTTAGATTTTAAGAGGAAAAAAGTGTGTCTTATGCAGCGAACAATACAGTACTTTCTCTTTTTTGAAATGTTGCACCCCTAAGAATTTTGTGCCAAGGGCAACCGCCCCCTGTGCCCCTGCCCACGCCAGACCCTGCCCCAGCGCTGTGTTTTGCTGCAGGCTGGCTGGTTTTTTCCTCCTTGCCAGAAAGGGTACACAAGCTGGCTTGGGTGGGTGACAACGTGGAGCCAGACAACATCTGGTTTGCAACATTGCGAGTTATCACCAGCCGTGTATCGCAATATACCGATATATCACGATGTCTGAAATAAGGATGGAGCTATGTAGAAGCGGAAATCTGACATACATTCCAGCTCAGTCTTTGCCAGATTTGGCCCCTCAAGTGGAAGTCGTTGTTGTTTAGTCGTGTCCGCCTCTTTGTGACCCCCTGGACCAGAGCATGCCAGGCACTCCTGTCTTCCACTGCCTCCCACAGGTGGTCAAACTCATGCTGGTAGCTTCGAGAACACTGTCCAACCATCTCGTCCTCTGTCGTCCCCTTCTCCTTGTGCCCTCCATCTTTCCCAACATCAGGGTCTTTTCCAGGGAGTCTTCTCATCTCATGAGGTGGCCAAAGTACTGGAGCCTCAGCTTCAGGATCTGTCCTTCCAGTGAGCACTCAGGGCTGATTTCCTTGGTTTGATCTTCTTGCAGTCCATGGGACTCTCAAGAGTCTCCTCCAGCACCAGAATTCAAAAGCATCCATTCTTCGGCCACCAGCCTTCTTTATGGTCCAGCTCTCACTTCCATACATCACTACTGGGAAAACCATAGCTTTAACTATACGGACCTTTGTCGGCAAGGTGATGTCTCTTTCCTCAAGTGGATAGCGAGCAGCAAAAAAGGGCAATAGTTGTAGCTACTGGGTCCCACTGGGGCAAGCAGGGCACTGCTGTATCAAGCTCAGCCTGCCCATAGCCAGTCATCACCTCCCTATCTCCTTACAACCAGGGCTAGATCTACACAGCTATAATAAAAACGCTCTGAAAGAAAAACCCTGTTGTAAAGCTCACAATTGAAAATATAATTGAGTTGCTATTTCAGCTCTACACCACCATCTGGTGTCAGAGTGTTATAACACATTTATAATGCTATATTTTGACTAGTGTAGCTGAGGGCATGGTACTGCCTGTCAACTTCCTCCGCCTTAGTCTCATTGTTGCCCCTTGCAGAACTCCGCAGGGAGGATGGCAAGGTTGGTTCTGCCTATCTTCCGCTCTGACGCCACCTACTGTTGGCCTCCTGATTTCCATCCTACTGGTTTCAAATGGGCCACAAGATTCCATTGGTGCCAGTAAACTCAGGATCGCCACAGCACTAGTGGTGTTCATTGCAATGCTTATTTTGTTTCCGTTTCCATTGATAAATGTTATTTTTTTATGTTCTGCAAATCTCTCTCTCGCACACATTTCCCTAACCTCCTGTACAATATCCCTTCCTTTTCACGCCCAATCTCCTTACTGCTCCTTCATGTCATGTCGTTTAAATCACATCCTTAACTTGTAGATTAACAAACCTGTCGTGCTCATAACCTCTTTGAAGCAAAAGAGAAAACCCCGTCACCCTCTGATCTATGTAAACTGCCGTTAGATGCTGGAATCCTTGATATTAATATCTCTCCTCTCCCCCCCCCCCCTTTTTTTTTTTTTGTTTGTGTGTCAATGTTCTCCAGAATTTAATTAAGCAATGTTTTGAGAGCATATTATATATGTTTGAACAATTTCACAGAGCTGACAATATGAGCTATTGACCTGCAGGAGAGGAAGTTAATGCGAGTAAATTCCACAAATGCAGATGCCTGGCTAAGGCCGTTTCCGTCTGGAAATACAAAGCCTCTCTCTCTCTCTCTCCCCGTCTCTGGGTGTGTTGCTGTGTCATCAGCTGACGGGCTTTAATTGGGCAGGTCCTCTTAATTTTGTCATTGTACTTTTAGACGTTGCTAAGGAGCCGCTTGCGATGCAAACGCTGACACAAGCGAAAATAAAAACCATCCTAGGAAACAATGAGACGCCAATGGCAGCGACTAATCAGTTGGAGGGGCGCTCCCTGAGCATGGATGAGATGTTCCTATCAGTGCCTAATTGTCAGGAGCTGCAAGGATCTGTGCGCCGGCTGCCTCGTGTGGTGAGCCAAAGAACGACCGACTTCAGCCTTTGCAGTGACGTACCTTCAGGCCCTGGGCTGACCCACGCAGGCTGGCCATCGGGTCCTCCTGGACAGGAAGTAGCAAAAGAGAGCTTCCTGTTCCATCCGGCCCTTTGCTTGAGTTCCATGGTCTTTCCTGGATTCTTGGTTAACCTTGGTGGAATGGTCTAGGGTTGCCATATCTCTGGTTTTTCTGGGATTCCAAGGGTGAAATCACAGTTTTCGTGTCTGGATTTTTACTCCTTGAAATATGGCAACCCTAAGTTGTGCAGATGTTTCCCAAAATGCATTTTTCCAAGGAGATTTCTTGAGATTTTTCTGCCACTCCGTCGTCATCATAATCCTTAGAGAAAGGAGGCTATTTTGCAGGATTCTTTCTGGGCAGGTGGGATAGCTCAGTCAGTAGAGCATGAGGCTCTTTATCTCAGGGCCATGGGTTCAAGCCTGTTATGTACTGAGTTGAATAGGATCCAAAATACATCAGTCTGGTTGGTCCTAGAACAATAGGATTCAGAATGCAGCAGTCTGATTGGTCCTAGAACAATAGGATCCAGAAGGCAGCAGTCTGATTGGTCCACAGGAGCCACCCAATCCAACTCTGGGTGGAAGTGAATCCGCAACCTGATTGGCCTACAGGAGAATCCCGGAATTAGCCAATCACGTGGGGCCCATTGTGTAAATAATGTTTATAAAGCAGACACTTTGGGGGAATTTGCATTCCTCACTACTATGAGCTGAATAAAGAGCATGAAATCCACACTCAACTCCGAGTCTATTTCAAAGCCCTACCTGAGGCAAAAGATTCCTGTGCTGCAGGGGGTAGTTCACCCTAGCAGTCCCTTCCAACTTTACGATTCTATTCCCCACCATTATTATTATTTAAATACTTTTGGGTGCTGGCTGCCATTTTTCTCTCCGCAGTACCCTGGAACGCCACTAGTTGGGGCGAGGCAAAAGATGCGAAATAGGTGAAAAAGGCTGTCGAGCCTTTGCAAACGCAGCGGCGGCGGCAACAGCAAAATAAAACCCAAGATTCTGAAGAGAAAAGAATTTAGATTGCTTTAAAAGAGGTCTGGACAAATTAATGGAGGAGAAGGCTCTCAGTGCATAGCTGTCAACTTACAGATTTGAAAATAAGGGACCAGCAGCCTCAAAAATAAGGGATCAGCAGCCAAAATAAGGGATTTTCTGAACACAGGTATGTTCAACTTCTGAGCCCCTCCGAGCCAAAGGCAGAAAGCCCAGCCAGCAGCCAAATGAAGCCTCAAGTGGTGGTTCCCACAGCGCAGCAACCCAGCAAAGGGGATGCAGCAAGGAAAACCACCGTCACCTCTCCGCTGGGAAGCGCTGAGCAAAGGCGATTCCCCAGGCAACGGAGCCGATTTGATCGGCACAAGGCATGCAAGCTCCACCCCCCAGTCATTCTTAGACTCCTTATTGGGTGAGCAACGCAGCCAAGCAACACAGTTGGAGCCTCCTTCCTCCCTGGCCGGTAGGCAGGCAGGGAGAGGAGCTGCTTCCTTTGAAACCCGGGAAATTTAAGGGACATCATCAATAAGGGACAGCAGCGGGACACGGCGCTGGGATAAGGGACTTTCCCGCCAAATAAGGGACGGTTGACAGCTATGTCTCAGTGGCTATCCTCTCAGAGGCAGTCATGATTCTGAACGCCACTTGCTGGAAACTGCAACAGGTGAAACTACTCTTGTGTTCGAATTACGGTTCCTGAGATCCAGGAGCAGGTTTTCCTCTGTGTTAGGATCCAATTGGATGCCATTTTGCATCAAGACAGAGGACCGAATCTTTAAAAAGCGCACTGATCTTCGGTTTCTTCAAAGCAACGCCAGGGGCAAGGCTGCGAGTATATTATAAAAGAGAAGCCAAATATTAGTTTGTTGAGTTTTGTTATATTTTTAGCCACCGGGGTTTTCTGCCCTAGGCACCAAAACAGCATTGCCGTCTCTTCCAGAGAGCGCGTAGAACTATTTAACCTCACTTGTACCTGTTTAAACGAAGCTGTTTAATCTTGTTCGTTGCCAATTCTGAGATAAAAAGGGAAGAGAACAAAACCGCTTAAAGTGGAGGGTTAAGAAAGATATTCAGAGCGGATCGTTTTGTCACAGAGGCCAGCAGAAATTGAACCCTAGATTACTATATCCGTCACCACCCCCACAGCAAATGGAACCTGGAACAAAAAAAGTACAGTGCTCCAGCCAGCCAGGCCCCCTTCTAAACTACCCCATTTCCTTTCCCCTTTTGGGTTTTCCATTCCCTCCATCTGCCCACATAAGTGTCACTCACTATTCTGTGACCACTGAGCATGCTCAGTCCTGATTGATTTTAAATTGCATTTTAACTTGTATTTTAAATTGGTTCCCCCCCTTTTCCTCCCCCCCTCTTTTTCCCCTATTATGTTTTTACTGTGATTTTATTGGTGTTAGCCGCCCTGAGGCTGGCTCTGGCCGGGGAGGGCGGGGTATAAATAAAATATATTATTATTATTATTATTATTATTATTATTACAGAACACAGGTGGCGCTGTGGGTTAAACCAGCCTAGGACTTGCTGATCAGAAGGTCGGCGGTTCGAATCCCCACAACAGGGTGAGCTCCCGTTGTTCGGTCCCTGTTCCTGCCAACCTAGCAGTTCGAAAGCACGTCAAAGTGCAAGTAGATAAATAGGTACCACTCCAGCGGGAAGGCAAACGGTGTTTGCGTGTGCTGCTCCGGTTCGCCAGAAGCGCCTTAGTCATGCTGGCCACATGACCCAGAAGCTGTACACCGGCTCCCTCGGCTAGTAAAGCGAGATGAGCGCCGCAACCCCAGAGTCGTCCATGACTGGACCTAATGGTCAGGGGTCCCTTTACCTTTACCTATTATTATTATTGAGGTGTTTAGGGTCTGCCTTTAAGGTTTTCTTCCACCAGATATAGTGTGAAGTAGTGTTTAGGGCAGGAGTGTCCAAACTTTTTGCAAAGAGGACCAGATATGATGAAGTGAACATCCGTGAGGACCGTCCAGAGTTGCTGAGCTTTTGGGGGGATTCCCCCCCCCCAGTGAATAAACTGCCACGGGGGCCAGATTAAATCAACCAGAGGGCCAAATTTGGCCCCCAGACCCGACTTTGGACATGCCTAGTTTAGGGAGTTGGACTAAGACCTGGGAGTCCAGGGTTCAAATCCCCACTCGCCCATGGAGACCCCTGGATGCCTTTGGACCAGTCACAGTCTCTCAGCCTAACCTACCTCACAGGGTTGCTGTTGTGAGGATCAAATGTGTAGCGTTGTGTTTTGAG
Organism: Podarcis pityusensis; assembly: GCF_964106645.2. NCBI lineage: Eukaryota > Metazoa > Chordata > Lepidosauria > Squamata > Lacertidae > Podarcis > Podarcis pityusensis. The sequence continues at coordinate 5,284,111 of NC_138039.1, read as the reverse complement.
TACTGGACTAAGACCTAACTGACTGGGGTTCTAGTCCCCACTGAGCCATAAAATTCACCTTGGACCAATCACTGTCTCTCTGCCTAACCTACCTCGCAAGGTTGTTGTACAGGTAAAAGAGGGAGAGGGAGAACTCTTTGAGTTCCGTGGAGGAAAAAAGAATGTGATACAGACATAATTAATATGTCCAGCCTCCTTCCAGGCTTCTGAGATTGCAATAGGCCTCCCCCCCCCCTTACAAACACGTCCACTGCAGGCATGAGGGCTAGCAACTTGCTTTCAAAATAAAACACAACGGAACGCTAAGATTATCTAGAAGTTGAATTCTGCACTTTGCACCACATCAAGGACTGAAGCCCTGAGGTGTTGCTTTGTGCAATAGGTCCTTTCCAAAGCAGGAGAGAGAGAGAGAGAGAGAGAGAGAGAGAGAGAGAGACTCACAGCTCGGGATTTGCACAGCAACAATTCCCCAGAGCTAAAGGGCAGCGTTGGCTTGACGGCCAGCGGCTCATCAGATTGTCTTCCAGGAAGGATTGGTGAGCGATTTCTGCCAAACTGGATCAATTACGGGGTGATTGATTGCAGCTGTTTTCTTGACCAAACCGGAGATGCAATTGCAGGCATTTTCCTGAGGCATTAAATCAACTTTTTTTCCTTTTTCTAAAAAAAAAAAAAAGCTAAGGTGGATTTAAGGCAACAAACCCCCCCACACACACACACTTTTAGCTTGTGGCAGTGGGTGTTTCATTGACACATCCTACATTTATTAATTTTAAAATGGTCAGCACTAGTGTATCCATTTATTGTATTTATTTACTTACGCTTTTCTCCTCTGAATCTCAAAGCAGATTTCTTGGTGGGGAAGAAGGGGCATCTCCCAGATCCCCCTGAAAGAGGTAGAGACTTTTGTAAGCAAGCAAATTTCCCTGTATGGATCGTGTAATTGCATCGTTCTGTCACTAGAGGGGACTAGACTTAACTGTATCCAGGCGGAGCTTCCTGTGTGGATCATGTCATTATATTGTTTCGTCACTAGGTGGCACTCGACCGGAGTTACATCTGGCAATCGTCCGGAGTTTCCTGCTCTTGTATAGGGAAGATAAAGAAAACAACTAATGTCCTTGTCTGGCTGCCTGATAATCGCCTCCCTGTGGTGCTTCCATGACAATCTGCAAGCTCCAGCAAATCATCTCTTATTTATCTCAATCCCAGAATGCCCAGCATGTCAATAATAAAAATTTTAAGACTGTAAGCCTCCACCCACATATCTAAGAGTAAGCCCCATTTTATCCTACAGGACTTACCGTATTTTTCGCCCTATAGGACGCACTTTTTCCCCTCCAAAAATGAAGGGGAAATGTGTGTGCGTCCTATGGGGCAAATGCAGGCTTTCGCTGAAGCCTGGTGAGCGAGAGGGGTCGGTGCGCACCGACCCCTCTCGCTCTCCAGGCTTCAGGAAGCTCTCCGCAAGCCCTGGGAGCCCGGCGGGAGTTCTCACCGTGCTTCCTAGGCTTACGGATAGCAGCCTGCATCCTGAAGCCTGGGGCGCTCTGAGTAGTGCGCCCCGGGCTTCAGGCAGATATCCGCAAGCCTGGGGAGCCCGGCGGGAGTTCCCGCCAGGCTCCCCAGGCTTGCGGATAGCAGTCTGTTTTGGGGGCTGGGGTCAGGGGAAGCTCGGGCTTCCCCCGCTCCAGCCCTGCGCCGGGGGGGGGGGAATAATTTTTTTCCTCTTTATTCCCCTCCCCAAAAAAACCTAGGTGCGCCCTATGGGTCAGTGCGCCCTATAGGGCGAAAAATACGGTACTTTTGAGTAGATATGCATAGGACTGCATTGTAAATGATGTAATGATTTACTCCCCCCCCCCCCCAGTTCAGTACTATAAGCCTATATTCTAGGTTTATTCTAGACTATGAAGCTTAGGATGGGAGCAAGCGAGGCAGAGTCAGGCCACCGTCACATAAATTTGAAACACCACAATACCACTTTAAACAGTTATGGCTTCCCCCAGATAATTCTGGGAGCTGTAGTTTCCTAAGAGTGCAGAGCGTTATTCGGACACCCTCCTATTCTGCTCCCAGTGCTACAATTCCCAGTGTTCTCTCTGATGAGAGAGCTCAACCACTCCAGCAATTGTAGTTCTAGGAGGGTCTCCTAATGACTTTCAGCACCCTCAACGAACTACAGTTCTCAGAATCCTTTGTGGGGAACTATGACTGTTTAAAGTGTTATCATAGTGCTTTAAATGTATGGTGTGAATAGGGCCTCAGAGACAGCTTACGACATTCTGGTAAAGGTAAAGGGTAAAGGGACCCCTGACCATTAGGTCCAGCTGTGACTGACTCTGGGGTTGCGGCGCTCATCTTGCTTTATTGGCCGAGGGAGCCGGCGTACAGTTTCCGGGTCATGTGGCCAGCATGACTAAGCCGCTTCTGGCGAACCAGAGCAGCACACGGAACGCCGTTTACCTTCCCGCCGGAGCGGTACCTATTTATCTACTTGCACTTTGACGTGCTTTTGAACTGCTAGGTTGGCAGGAGCTGGGGCAGAGCAACGGGAGCTCACCCCGTCGCGGGGATTTGAACCGCCGACCTTCTGATCGGCAAGCCCTAGTGCCTGAGGTCAAAAATCCCAGTGCCACCCCTTCCTTGTGTTGGTAAAAATATAATAATGATGATTAACAGTTCGCCATCATTCAATGCCACCACAACATTTGAGGGGGCGAAATCTGGTGGATTAAGGCGGAGCCTATAGGAGACTGGCATGCTGGGGTGGAGCCAGGATGGGGTCTGATGGGTTGTGGGTGGAGCCAAGCCAGATTTGCATGAGCTGGCAGAATCTTTGCAGACTCCAGTGCTGCCTAGCTTACACCGGCAAGACTGGTAAAATGATGTTGGTTGAAATGGCAAACTTAGATTGAAAACTCTTGACTAAAATGGGTGGCCCGTTGGCTTCCAGTAGCCGTCATCCGTAATTGTGGTGTTGAAACTCGTCGAGCTCACTGGAAAGGAGGGAGATGCAGAGATTTAAGCTACTTGAAATGTACTGTGATTTTTTGAATAAAAAAACCAAAGTCTTCAAAATATAGCAGCATGGTTATAAAAAAAACAAACCTGTCAAGGGATTCTGGAAAACCCAACTCTTAGACTTTAAGAAACAGTAGGGCGCCATCTGTTGGCGCTCTTTTTCCTTGGTGAATAGCAGACAATCTCATGCGCGCTCACCTCTCTCCAGGAGACAGCTCTCAGAAGCAAATAAAAGACGCTGTTGCCCTGCAGTTTAAAACTTCTAAACAGTCATTATTTTTTCTTTCACCCCTGCAGTTAAAATCTGGGCAACAGATCCTCCAAATTTAGACCCTAGAAACCCAGGGTTTGTTTGTTTTTAATCAGAAAGCCACATCTAATAACTCTCTAGAATATAGAGTGAAGTCTTAGAAGTATGGCAGAGTTGGATTCACAAGGCATAATGGCAACAGATAGATAGATCAGAAATGGGATGTAGCATAGTGACTTTGAGACCAGGGGTATGAATCATGGCAGCTCCTGGTTCAAATTTTGCCTCTCGCAAAATGTGCCAAAAGACCTTGTGCAAGGCTCTTTCTCTCTCTTCCTCCTTGCCTCAGTCTCCCCATCTGCAATATGGGGGCTAATACTACTACCTGAACCCTAGGATTTTAGAGTTGGAAGGGATCTCTGACGTTATTTACTCCAGTGCAGAATCTACACGACAGGGCTGTTGTACAGATTAAAGGTAAAAAGTAAAGGGTAAAGGACTCCTGATAGTTATGTCCAGTTGCAGACGACACTGGGGTTGCGGCACTCCTCTCGCTTTCAGGCCAAGGGAGCCGGCGTTTGTCCACAGACAGCTTTCTGGGTCATGTGGTGGTTGTTGTTGCTGACCAGGACGTCCCTATTTTCATCCAAGAAATATTGGAGGGTATATATACCATTTCAAGCATATTGTGCTATCCAGCATCCAGTTACCTGGAAGTAAAAAGGTAAAGGTAAAGGACCCTTGGACGGTTAAGTCCAGTCAAAGGCAACTATGGGGTTGTGGCACTCATCTCGCTTTCAGGTCGAGGAGCCGGCGTTTGTCCACAGACAGCTTTTCGGGTCATGTAGCCAGCAGGACTAAACCGTTTCTGGTGCAACGGGACATCGTGATGGAAACCAGAGCGCACGGAAACGCCGTTTACCTTCCCGCCGCAGCAGTACCTGTTTATCTACTGGTACTGGTGTGCTTTTGAACTGCTAGGTTGGCAGGAGCTGGGACAGAGCAATGGGAGCTCACCCCATTGCGCAGATTCGAACCGCCAACCTTCTGAGCGCCAAACCCAAGAGGCTCAGTGGTTTAGACCACAGCGCCACCCGCGTCCTATGTACGGATTAGAATTAGATGATGCATACAGAATTTTTTTGAATAATTGGAAATGCTATGCAAATGCATGTAAATACCACACACACACACACACACACACACACACACACACACACACACTGCAATCATTCTACATGAATGAAAACATACCTTGTGAGCTGCAGCAGGTGAACTGGCCTGGGCACAGCCTTCTCTTAAGGCAAGCAGAAGGGTCTAGGTCCAGTCCATCGATTCTCCACGTAGGGATTCGAAAGAGCGCCAACTGTGTAGACAGCGCTGAACTAGACGAAGCAGTCTGTCCGAATGGGAGCAACTGTGTCCCTGAAGTGCATTGCCAAGTTGTTACAGCAGGTCTCTGAAAGTGTCAGAGCAAAGCTCTCTTGGACAGATGACAAGAGTTCGCCCACCATTCAGAAAAGCTCTTGCTGGACACAGTGGCCCCTTTGATGTGCAGAGTGACATCACCGCCCCCACGTTCTTCTCTGTCCTTCCTATAGAGTTTAAATCTAGACATAACCATATCCCACTGGTTCTGTTTGTTCCAGCAGAGGCAGAGAGGTTTATCAACAGCTATTTATTGCGCCAGCTAAATGGCACCTCCATGTTCAAAAGCAGTCTACCTGTAAATGCCAGTTACGGGAGAGGAAAGTTGCCTTTGTGCCTTGCTTTGGGGGGGGGGTGTCTTGCCATTGGGGCACCTGGCTGGCCCCAGCAGGAAGCAGGATGTGGGACCAGATAAATGTTTGGTCTGGGCCACCCGTCATTTAAGAAAGTGAAATGCCTCTGTACACAGCCATTGTGGAGGGACCTTCCCTGAGGAAACTTGACATGAGCCAACAGTGTGATGCGGCAGCTAAAAAAGCCAATGCAATTCTGGGCTGCATCAATAGGAGTATAGCATCTAGATCAAGGGAAGTAATAGTGCCACTCTGGTCAGACCTCACCTGGAGTACTGTGTCCAGTTCTGGGCACCACAGTTCAAGAAGGACACTGACAAACTGGAACGTGTCCAGAGGAGGGCAACCAAAATGGTCAAAGGCCTGGAAACGATGCCTTATGAGGAACGGCTAAGGGAGCTGGGCATGTTTAGCCTGGAGAAGAGGAGGTTAAGGGGTGATATGATAGCCATGTTCAAATATATAAAAGGATGTCACATAGAGGAGGGAGAAAGGTTGTTTTCTGCTGCTCCAGAGAAGCGGACACGGAGCAATGGATCCAAACTACAAGAAAGAAGATTCCACCTAAACATTAGGAAGAACTTCCTGACAGTAAGAGCTGTTCGACAGTGGAATTTGCTGCCAAGGAGTGTGGTGGAGTCTCCTTCTTTGGAGGTCTTTAAGCAGAGGCTTGACAACCATATGTCAGGAGTGCTCTGATGGTGTTTCCTGCTTGGCAGGGGGTTGGACTCGATGGCCCTTGTGGTCTCTTCCAACTCTATGATTCTATGATTCTACGTCTTGCATGCCTGTGATCCTCTTGCTTGAAAACACCCTTGGCCAGGGGGTTAGAAAGCTCATCAAGAAAGCAGACATAGCCACAGCTCAGTTGGTAGAGAATGAGACTCTTAATCTCAGGGTCATGGACAAAAGATTCCTGTATTGCAGGGGGTTGGACTAGATGACCCTCGTGGTCCCTATAACACACACTAACACATAACAAAGAGCAGTGGTGCCCAGGATAATGTCCAGTTTGTGGGGATCGGTCACAGAATAGTCAGCTAGCCTCAGTTTGTAGCCTTATTAGACTTTACCGATTGGTGGGCTCTCTGTTGCTCCCGGACGGGAGGAAGGAAGTCAAATGACACCGAGGGTTGGTTCAGAGAATGAGTTCTTTATTTCTGCTCTCCGGAGCAGCAGAAAGGCACTTGCGTGGTCAGTCCACAGCAAGTCCAAAGAAACGAGAAATTTCATGCAGTATATATATCCTCCAGGCACCCTCTCCCCCCTTCCCCAGGAATCCAGCCACGTCAGCTTGTGCACGCAGGTTGACATCACAGATGTTCCTGCTCCGGTACTTGTGACCATAAAAGGGTATTCCTTCCTGTACTCTTATCTTGGAGCAAGAGGTCACCAACTCCAAGAACACACTCTGGCGCTCTTCCCAGACTAGGTCTGTGCGTCAGAGTGTGGTAAGATAAGACCCAGACATGTCATCCCTACTCCACTGGAACAGCCAAGGTCATCCCTTGCCGTGACTGATAAAGGAGAGGGCTCTGAGCACTTGTTTATACAGCCGGGGTTTTGTTTATACATTGACTCAGAGCTCAAGTTAATGGATTTTAGCTAAGGAAAAATAGGGATTTTGGTGCCCATTTCAAACTGCCTGCACAGTCAGTTTTGGGTTTGGGAAACCCATTCCTTCAAAACAATAGTAAAACTTGAAAGCTTCGTTATCACCTCTTCACCAGAGAATTCATCAGGTACCTTGACCAAATTGCTCCTGTTCGGGGGGGGGGGTATTGGAGCTGTACTCCCCTGCATTCCTTCCCCACTCGCCACTGCCACTGAATTCTGGTTTGCACCCTGTCAGGAATTCACAAATTAAAACCCAGCTCTAATGCACTTTTTGTTCTCTCTCCTGCGCTCTCGCTCTCTCTCCTTAGAAGCACCTGCAAAAGGAGGCTGGTGAGGCCCCCCCAGCCGCCCCCCCACATGACCCAAAAGGGGTTGTGCTGTTCCATTATTTAATGTCTGCAAATGCGCTTTGAAGATGCAAAGTGCTCCTTTAGAAATGCTAAATATTATTATTAACAAGAAAGAAAGAATGGAAATGAGGCAGGACTAGAGTTCAAAGGAGGGACTCTGCCTTTAAAGCGTGTTAACAGGAGGGCCATGTGCACTTATGAAGTTTACGCAATTTCCAAGGAGAGAAGCAATTACCCCCTAGAGTAGTTGCTCTCGGTGAATTAAAATTAATTGAATGAGAGAGAGAGAGAGAGAGAGAGAGAGAGAGAGAGAGAGAGAGAGAAGACACTGGTTAATTTTAGTTTCCTGTAGCTGGAAGCTAGGTTGTTGAAATCCAGAAAAACGGGAGAACCTCGCATCTCATTCATAACCCACCAGAAGGGGTCTCTCTTCTGCTTGTGATTTATAAATAACTGCCCTATGTCGGATACACCTGGGCGTATCAAGGGGGCTTTAAAACACCCACACACCCACACACCTGCCCACCCATAACAGGATCTTCCTACATGAGTCTCCCATATCCTTATGTCCTTCAGATGTCTTGGGTTCTATCCATGGTTCAACTCTGCCTCCATAGTCAGAGGCACCAATACTTCTGAATCCCAGTTGTTGGAAACCACAGGAGGGAAACCATTGATGCCTCTTGGGCTTGCCAATCAGAAAGTCGGCAGCTCGAATCCATGCAACGGAGTGAGCTCCCGTTGCTCTGTCCCAACAAAGCAGTTCGAAAGCATGCCAGTGTAAGTAGATAAAAAGGTACCTCTGTGGTGGGAAGGTAAACAGTGTTTCCGTGCTCTCTGGTTTCTGTCATAGTGTCCCGTTGTGCCAGAAGCGGTTTAGTCCTGCTGGCCACATGACCCAGAAAGCTGTCTATGGACAAACACCGGCTCCCTCGCATAGCTGCCAACGTTTCCCATTTTTTAAGGGAAATTCCCTTATTCTGAATAGGATTCCTCGCAAGAAAAGGGAAAAGTTGACAGCTATGAAAGTCCCTCTGCCTGAAAGAGAGATGAGTGTCTCAACCCCATAGTCACCTTTGACTGGACTTAACCATCCAGGGGTCTTTTACCAAAGGACCCCTGACAGTTAAGTCCAGTTTCAGACGACTCTGGGGTTGTGGCGCTCATCTCACTTTACAGGCCGAGGGAGCCGGCATTTGTCCACAGACAGTTTTTCTGGGTCATGTGGCCAGCATGACTAAGCCACTTCTGGCACAACGGAACACTGAAACCAGAGCAGCACATGGAAATGTCATTTACCTTCCGCCAGAGCGGTACCTATTTATCTACTTGCACTGGTGTGCTTTCGAACTGCTAGGTTGGCAGGAGCAGGGACAGAGAAACGGAAGATCACCACGTCACAGGGATTCGAACCGCCGACCTTCTGACTGGCAAGCCCAAGAGGCTCGGTGGTTTAGATCACAGTGCCACCCGCCTCCATTACCTTACTTGTGTTCAAGTCCTGCTCCCTGGTTTCCCACAGGCACGTGGTTGGCCACTGTGAGAGCTGGACTAGATGGGCATTGGCCTGATCCAGCTGCAGGCTCTTCTAGCATTTCTTATGGTGAGAGAGGAAAATGTAGAAGGAAGCTGTTACTAAGCTGGACATAGAACTAATTTTTCAGAAAAACAAAGCACCCTGCCTCTCGCTGGCAGATTAGGGTGTGATGATGAGGGGAAATTAGTCATAAGATGGATTTGTTTTCCGGGCTATTTCATTTCCATAAATTAAACTGACGAAACGCTTTAGATCTAAACTTAAGGTAAACTTCAACATGCACAGAGATCTGACATTGTGTTTGTGTGCTGTTTCTGGTTATTGCTGATCCAGTCTGGTTTTTTCAGCTTATTCTTGGCATGATGACTTTTCTTTTCTTTTCTTTTTTTGCTGTTTGCTGAATTTTCACTTATTCCGTTTACTTGTTATTACTATTATTACAGTGGTACCTCGGTTTACTTACGCTTCAGGTTACAGACTCCGCTAACCCAGAAATAGTACCTCGGGTTAAGAACTTTGCTTCAGGATGAGAACAGAAATCGCGCAACGATGGCATGGTGGCAGCGGGAGGCCCCATTAGCTAAAGTGGTGCTTCAGGTTAAGAACAGGTTCAGGTTAAGAACAGACCTCCAGAACGAATTAAGTTCTTAACCCAAGGTACCACAGTATTTGATATTGGGGTTTGTGTTTGTATTGGGTTTGTTTCTTTTTAAAGGAATGTGTACATTAGTTGCTTTGAGTTGTATGAAACATCTGGAAGGGAGATACAAGACCTCTTTCTCCCACCCCACTCCTGGCTGAAGTTGTTGAAATCCAGGTGCCCAAGAAGGACACAAAAAACCAATTTCCCATTTTGACCGTGGCCACCTGCAGATCTGTACCATACATTTCCTGTAACCCCAATGTGCACTGAAAGCATGTGACTTCCCCCAAAGAATCATGGGAAGTGCAGTTTCCCCCCTCGCACAGCTACAGTCCCCAGCATCCTTAGCAAACTACAGTTCCCAGGATTCTTTGGGGGAGGAGCCATGTGTTGTAAATGTGCCCTTGGGATGCATCTTTGGGGACAGGGACTGTCCAGTAAATTTTGCTGCCTGACATGCAATGGCAAATTGTGCCCACCCTCACTCCTGGCCCCCCGTCAAGGTACACAGTACTCAACACCGCTTAGGAATGCTAATTATAAGGGAGTATGTAAATAAATGAATAATAAACCAGTTAAGCTGCGCTATTTTTGGCACCTTAGGCAGAAAATCCAGCATGCGCTTCCCTTCCTCACCGGGAGTCAAAATGCAATCTCAATGAATGGAGAGCTAATCATTTGCTGCCCTGGAATGACACCCTAAATAAAATGCCTGAGGGCTCTGCGTCTTAGGGGGCCTTCTACCCCCTCCCTAGAGATCCGATGGGAGGCTCTGGCTGCCTGGTGGAGTGTGTGGGTGGTGCTGCCCCCCCCCCCACCTGTGTGTTTGCAAATAAATGGAAATAGCACAAAATGTCAGCAAGTCTCCAGCAACCAAGAAGAGGGAACGCAGATTGGGTGCACCTTTGAAACTTATCGCTGCTCAGAGAAATAGGGGATTGCAGCAATGTTTTGCCTCCACCCCGTTTTGAATTCCTGTGAGTATATAAGAATTGTTGCCTTTGTTTTCAATTCTTATTGTTTTCAATTCCCAGTCGTGATGTATGGAAGTGAGAGCTGGACCATAAAGAAGGCTGATCGCTGAAGAATTGATGCTTTTGAATTATGGTGCTGAAGGAGACTCAAGAGTCCCATGGACTGCAAGAAGATCAAACCTCTCCATTCTGAAGGAAATCAGCCCTGAGTGCTCACTGGAAGGACAGATCCTGAAGCTGAGGCTCCAATACTTTGGCCACCTCGTGAGAAGAGAAGACTCCCTGGAAAAGACCCTGATGCTGGGAAAGATGGAGGGCACAAGGAGAAGGGGACGACAGAGGACGAGATGCTTGGACAGTGTTCTCGAAGCTACCAACATGAGTTTGACCAAACTGCGGGAGGCAGTGGAAGACAGGAGTGCCTGGCATGCTCTGGTCCATGGGGTCACGAAGAGTCGGACACGGCTAAATGACTAAACAACAACAAATATACGAAATATAAGAATTATTGTGATGGATCAAATCAATGGCCCACCTATTCTAGCATCCTGTTCTCATAGGGGCTGTGATGGCCTGGGACTGGGGCTTGGACTCAGAACCAGAGGAGACTCAGTCTGCACCGGATCCTTTACCTCAGGCATCATCTGAACCTAGTCTGGGCCTGATTCTGAAGAGCCCCAGTCTGCACAGGTTCCCCTGCAACAAGCACCAGCTGGGCCAAGTCAGGGGCCTGAGCCTGCCCTGGCTCCAGATGTGGGGATTGTCGGAAATCAAGCCTATATCGGGAGTAACTGGCAACACTCCCAGGCACCCGGCTTGGTCTCCTGTTGACCTCCCTGGCTGCATTCCCAGCAAGATCCAGGCTAGGTCTCGATAGGCGATTCTTCCCAAACATGGGAAGAACACACCCCCTCCCTCCTGCTCTCCCGGCAGGGAAAAGGAGATAGACAGAAACGTATTTATATGCTTTTATTTCTGTCTTTGCAGCATTACAGAAAACATGACTGCTCTCTTCAAGCTCCAGCAGTCGAGAGACAAACACTTCCTGTACTTCCTGTACAAGAAAAAGAGGAAGAGCTCATATTACACTCTGAGCTAATTCCGGTGCATTGCCCTGTGAATTGACTGTCCCTCTGTTTCCCACGGACAGTCCCAACATTCCCATTATGTTTTGCTTTCAAGCTAGCAGTTTGCAGCTGCATTGCATCCATATCGTAACAGGGATGACCTCGTTGCCTTCAGCTGGGCCATCACTTACAGCTGTTCTACTACCAGTTGGGTCAGGGGAGGCTGAGGCAGCCTCTGGGTCTAGTAACCCACCAATGTCTCCTGAGCTGCAGAGACTCAGGTCTGACAGAAGGAGAGACCTGAGTACTCGCAGGAGGAGTGCTCACCTTTCGGTGAAACAGGGAGGTGAGTCGCCGGGGGATCAGGACTGGCCGTTACCTCGACAAAGATAAAATGCTGTCGGATCCCTCCCCAGGTTGCGGGAGCAACATTGCAGTATGCCTGACCCTGCCTGAGATCCTGCACCTGTCCTTGCCTGGTTTCCTGCCTCGTGTCCTGCCTTGGCCCTGTTGGACTGACTCCTAGTGGAACCTCCCGATTCTGGACTGGTCCTGGACTGCGTTTCAAGGGTTACCCCCGGGCCCAGCACAGGGGCACACCAGATGCCTGTAGGAAACTTTCGAGCAGGACCCGAGCACAAGAGCTGCCTCTCCTCCTGTGCTTTCCAGCAACCGATACTTTACTGCCTCTGATTGTGGAAGCAGAGCAAAGCCATTGTGGCCGGTAGCCACCCAGGGCCGTCTTCCCCATAGGTGCTAGGGGTGCGGGGCACCCGGGCGCCGGGCTCTCAGGGGCGCCAGGCCGAGATTCCAGGGCCTGAGAGCAGTGGTGGAGCAACATGCTGCAGCCCCCGGAGGAAAGAACATGCAGGGGCGTGGCTGGCACACATCTCAGGGGTGTGGCGCATCACCCCTGGGGGCGTGGCGCACATCCTGAGGTTGTGCGGCGCATGGCACGTGTCCCGGGAGGGCGCGGCGTGTGTCCTGGGGGTGGCAGCCGCGATGGCACCCTTTCCCGAAATGGTACCTGGTCCGGTGTGCTCCCGCCACCCCCCCCCTCCGTATGCCAGTGCCCGAGAGTTGAGTCTGGGGAAGAGTCAGCCCGTCGGGGGGGCGACAGAGCCAGCGAGACCCTGAGGCGGGCAGATGGCTCCACCCTCCTGCGAGCCTGGGACTGGGCAACCGGGGGGGGGTGCCGGGTGGATATTTGCACCCCGGCACCGCTAATAATAATAATAATAAATAATTTATTATTTATACCCTGCCCATCTGGCTGAGTTTCTCCAGCCACTCTGGGCCGCTCTCAATCGAGTGTTAAAAACAATACAGCATTAAATATTAAAAACTTCCCTAAACAAGGCTGCCTTCAGATGTCTTTTAAAAATAAGATAGTTGTTTATTCCCTTGACATCTGATGGGAGGGTGTTCCACAGGGCAGGCGCCACCACCAGGAAGGCCCTTAAGCATACAGTTAAGACAGCCCTGTAGCCACCGATAGCTCTTTCCTCCACAAATTTGCCAATGATGAGCCATTGTGGCTGGTACCCACCGATAGCTCTTTCCTCCTCCGTGAATTTGCCAATCCTCTCTTAAAGCCATCTGATGAGAGCGCTCGCCAACTATGCCCTGCATGGATTTGCCATGTCGTGGAATACCAATGATCCAGATTGCTGAGATCAAAAGCCTTCCAAAAATTTGCCACCACATCTGAACTGACTGCAGATCTACTGAAAACACACACAGAGCGAGAGACAGACATCAGGAGAAGCACCACAAAATGACTAAGGCAGAATGATGAGTAGATGGTCCTGTATAAATCCATCGCTAATACATGATAAATGCCTGAACAACATGTCACAGATTGCACCTGCAAAAAATCCACCTGTCTTAGGTTGGTTGGATCCGTGCAGTTGAGGGCCAGGCCACCTGAAGGACCCTATTCTCCCATCAAACTTGCCCAAGTTTTAAGATCTTTGGGGAAGGCTATTCTCTCTGTCCTGCCCCGCCTCACAGGGACGCTTGGTAGGGACGTGGAACAGAGCCTTCTCGGTGGTGGCCACTCCCAGACAACTTCAGAAGTCCTTCCCTAGTGAAGCCAAACTGACTCCCTCCTTGCTGCCCACAGCTGAAGACAGCGTTATTCCTGGCATCGTGCTGTTTTTATTGTAATTGCTAGTCTATATCAAACAGATTGTATATAGGTATACAGTTTTAATTCTATCAATGTTTAATTAATGATGGGTTTTTCTATGTTTTTAGTGGTTCTTGTTTTTAGCCCCATCAGGGGGGAAATAAAATATTGTAATAATAAACATCATCATCATCCAGCAGGCTTTGGGAGACGGACAGACCTTTTTTTTTAAGGAAAAAGCCTTTAAATAGTGCTGTACTGTTTTTACTATCTGTATTTTAATAGATCTGTTTTTAATATATTGTTTTAATTCTATGGGAGTTTTAGTTAAACTATTACCTTTTCTATGTTTTTAGCCTTCTGTGTTTTCTCTGTCGTTTTAATTTGTGTAAGTCACCTTGAGTCCCAGTTTGGGGGCGAAGGCGGGGTATAAATAACCCTAATTATTTCACAAGTGCACCAAAACGCCTCCCCCATCCCGTACCAGGAAATCCCAGTATTCTTCCTCTGCGTGTCGCTCGAGGCTGCAGTCCTCTGATGGGTCCTCTGTGCTCTCTTCTGGCAAGCCAGCTTTCTCCCTCGAGTTGTAGGAACCTTAACAGCTTTCTTCTCAGTTTTCTTTTTCTTTCTTTTTTAAATGCCCACTTCCAGATTGGGTATTTCCTTCCTCTCCTCCACGGCTGCCAGAGCCGAGTGTGAATCTTCCCCACCAACAGGTGTAGGGGCAAAGCCAAGCATATGCCACTGCAGTTGGCAGGGCTGGCAGCGGAGGCAACTTCTCAAAGGCTCTCCGAGGGCAGCGTTCAGCTGGGACCTGGCAGCGCTCGCAAACACCATCTGGCATTGGCACGCCTGGCAGCGGTTTTGCTCTCGCCCAGATCAAACAGGCAGGCTCCCAGGCAGATGCCCGTCTCTTCCTGCAGACAGACAGACAGACAGACAGACAGACAGACAGACAGTCGTCCCCCTCACCCCCACCCCTCATCGCCTGGTTTTCATGGTGGCTTTTCTAGAAACAAAATCACAGGCTGGTTTGGGGCTAGGTGAGGGTGTAGGGGGGCAGGATTAGAAAGAGATGGTTCAGGGGGCCAGAGAGGGGCTAGAGAGAGAGATAGCTGTGTTCAAATCCCTGCTCACAGGGTGACCTAAGGCATGTCGCCCAGTCCAAGCTACCTTTGGAGACCTTCTTCTTCTTCTTCTTCTTCTTCTTCTTCTTCTTCTTCTTCGCCGATCACTCGTAGTCCAGTAAGATTGTCTTCCATAAACACGGTCTTGGCAGTGAGTCCACAGTGACTGTGGAGGCCAATTCTGGACCCACTCTTCCTTCCACAGTGGGGACATTGGTTTCCGGGCGGGAGTTGATCACGGTGAGGGTTTGCCAAGCATGCCTTCCTCTTAGCACGTTTCTCCCTTGCGTCCTGAGTTCGAGTGTCTTCAAAGCCCATGACACCTTTGGTAAAGGCTGTTCTCCAATTGGAGCGCTCGCAGGCAAGTGTTTCCCAATTTTGGTGTTTATACTACATTTTTTTTAGATTTGCCTTGAGGCAGTCTTTAAACCACTTTTGTTGACCACACTTTCCATTTGGAGACGTAGCCACTGCAGGACCAGGCCACCCTCACATTTAGAGCACTAGGACACCGCTGTAAACAGTCACGGCTCCCTCCCACAAAGAATTCTGGGAGTTGTAGTTTGTTAAGGGTGCTGAGAGGTGTTCGGAGGCCTCTTTGCTCCCGTTACAGAGCTACCATGGCCAGAGTTCCCTGTGAAGAGGGATTGGTGGCTAAACCGCTCTGGAAAGGGATGCTCAGCCGGTAGAACATGAGACTCTTAATCTCAGGGTTGTGGGTTCGAGTCCCATGTTGGGCACAATAGGGGGTTGGACTAGATGACCCTCGTGATCTAAATCTACAGTTCTGTCATTTTATTTATTTATTTATTTATACATACATACATACCCGTTCATCTGGCCAGGTCTCCCCAGCCACTCTGAGAGGCTCCCAACAGGATATTAAAAACACGATAAAACATCAAACATTACAAACTTCACTAAACAGGGCTGCTTCAGATGTCTTCTAAAAGTCAGATAGTTGTCTATTTCCTTGACATCTGATGGGAGGGTGTTCCACAGGGCAGGCGCCACCACCGAGAAGGCCCTCTGCCTGGTTCCCTGTAACCTCACTTCTCACAGGGAGGGAACCGCCAGAAGGCCCTCGGCGCTGGACCTCAGTGTCCGGGCTGAACGATGGGGGTGGAGACGCTCCTTCAGGTATACAGGACCGAGGCCGTTTAGGGCTTTAAAGGTCAGCACCAACACTTTGAATTGTGCTCGGAAACATACTGGGAGCCAATGTAGGTCTTTCAGGACTGGTGCCAGATGGTCTCAGCGGTCATTCTATGAAAAGAGCCCAAAGATGAGTAATTCACACTAGCCATTGACTGGAAATGCCCAAGAAGAAAGAGAGACATATAGGAACACAGGAAAATAGGAAGCTTCCTTATAGTAAGAGCATTCGTCCATCTTGCTCAGAATTATATATATATTTTTAAAAAAATGATATTTATTAAGAATTTTAAAGTTACAGAAAAAACAAAGAGAAAAAGAAGAAAAGAAACAAGGGAAAAACAAACAGCAATCAAACAATACAAATCGATAAAAATCAAAATCAAAAAACAAAAACAAAACACATAGCACATCAAAATCAAAAAACAAAAATAAACCACAAAAATTTAAAAACAGATCCAGTATTCCCAAATCCTTAACTGTCATTACCTTATTTCATCGACCTCCTCACACCTCCCTTTTTTGTATTCTAGTTATTAATTATCACAGCAAATCCTTCCCATTTTTCATAATATTCTGTCATTAAATTACCTTAATCTATTTTAACCTTATCTTACTATAAAAAACCCTAAAACTTAAAACTTAAATCTTATTTATACCAATTTCTCATAACCATAGCATATTCTTGCATAGTTCTTTTTAACATTTCTGCTAAAGCCAAATAATTTTGTTCCAACATTTTTCTAATACTCATTAATTTTACAAAACAATCCTAAATAATTTTTTTTAAAATTTTCTTCCAATCTTCATCCAACGTCTCTTCCTCCTGGTCCCGGGTTTTGTCAGTCCTTTCTATCCCATCCAACTAGTTCATTAACCTGGTAATCTTATGTCCGAGGCCCTTAAGTCTCTTCCATGTCCCTTCCGCAGATCTTCTTCATATTTATACCTGTACAGTGGTGCCTCGCAAGACGAAATTAATTCGTTCCGCAAGTTTTTTCTTCTTGCGAGTTTTTCGTCTTGCGAAGCACGGTTTCCCATAGGAATGCATTGAAAATCAATTAATGTGTTCCTAGGGAAACCGCTTGCCAGGCTGGCGGTGCGGAGAAGGGCTTTTCTCCCCACCGCAAGCCTTCAGGACAGGTACGGGAACAGAGGGGAAGGCGCGCAGCGCTTTCCCTCTGTTCCCGGGGCTTGCGTGGGAGGAGGGTTTTTCCTCCCCACCGCCAACATTCAGAACAGCATTCTGAATGTTGGCGGTGGGAAGGAAAACCCTCCTCCCACCCCAAGTCTTCAGGAAAGCCATCCGAAGCTGGGCGGCGGGAGAAGGTGTCCCCGCCCCCCCGCCCGGCATCAGAGCTTCGTTCCGATGCCGGGCGGCGGGAGGAGGCGTCCCCCCCCGCCCGGCATCGGAGCTTCGTTCCGATGCCGGGCGGCGGGAGGAGGCGTTCCCCCCCCGCCCGGCATCGGAGATTCGTTCCGATGCCGGGCGGCGGGAGGAGGCGTTCCCCCCCCGCCCGGCATCGGAGATTCGTTCCGATGCCGGGCGGCGGGAGGAGGCGTTCCCCCCCCGCCCGGCATCGGAGATTCGTTCCGATGCCGGGCGGCGGGAGGAGGCGTTCCCCCCCCCCGCCCGGCATCGGAGATTCGTTCTGATGCCGGGCGGCGGGAGGAGGCGTTCCCCCCTGGCATCGGAGATTCGTTCCGATGCCGGGCGGCGGGAGGAGGCGTTACCCCCCCCCCGCCCGGCATCGGAGATTCGTTCCGAAGCCAGGCGGCGGGAGGAGGTCCGAGGACAGTGGGGAAGACGCGCTGCGCTTCCCCGCTGTCCCGGAGATTTCCCTATGGGCTGTCGTCTTGCGAAGCAAGCCCATAGGGAAATTCGTTTTGCGAAGCGCCTCCAAAACGGAAAACCCTTTCGTCTAGCGGGTTTTCCGTCTTGCGAGGCGTTCGTCTTGCGGGGTACCACTGTACTTTACTTTGTCTCCTGGTCCTTTCACTCGTGGAAACTCCAACTTGACAGTATTTTTGTCCCTTCTCGACAGATCAGCCCCTTTTCCATAGTCCACACTGAACTCCATGTGGTATTTAAAAGCATGTTTCAAGGTCCCTCCAGAGTTGAGGACCCCCACAACTCCAAACTCCTCACGGCCCATTGCCAGACTTGAAAAGTCAAGACATCCCTGCATAGGGGGGTCTATCCAGCCCCCCATCTCCAAGCCAAACAAGACTCTATCTCTCCAAATCTGGCTTTTTTCCAAGTTCATTTGTCAGATCCAACAACTCATGTTCCTGCTGGGCCACAGCTCCCTCTATCTCTGCCACCCGAGGTCCAGCAACAACCTCATCTGATCTGTCAGAGCACACTCCTGAGTTGATTCCTGGGTGGGTTCTATATAGATACCCACTACCTGTCCAAAATTTCTAATCGCAACAGTCATCAAATCCGTCTTCTCATGTAACTGTTCCAATAAAGCACTTGTCTTGCAGAAAGCACGTACCAAAGCCTCTGAGTACATTGTTATGCAAGGTCAGAAGTCTGTTCCCACGATCTTAATCTATTGCAGCTACGAAGCTCCCCAGTTCAAATTTAATAACAGTTTCACAAGCTCCCTCTAGGGGAAGAACTTCTATTTGTATCCATCTCTTTTCTTTTTTCTTTTTTAACAGCAGATCTAACAACAAAGTTTCCTTTTTCAGATATTTTGTCAATATTTGTTCCTTTAAAATGCGAAAGAGAACAATGGAATCACTATGTTTCTCTTCTTTTAACTGTCTGTCAAAAACATTTGTCTATAGTCAATGAACTTCCCAAAAACATCTGTCATGACACCCCGCTCCCAGCTTCAAGACGGTGGAAAATTACTTTTCTTTACACTCTCTTCTGCAGGTTTAAACAATCCGGAAAAAATCCCCCCTCTTCTCCTGCTTCCGAAGGGGGTTCAGTAATTTTAGATGATGAAAGTTGATCCTTTACAAACGATTTTCTAAACTCTAGTTTGCCATGTCTTTGCTTTAATCTATCTACAAGAAACGGAAGGCTGACTTCCTGTTTAGACCTTCCCGCTTCAGTGCCAAATTAAGAGGAATTTCTTAATCCAATTTTCCATTCTACTCACAGATCGTTGTTTAAAGTCCAATTGTCCAAATTTGATCTGCTCACGGGTAGTTTTTTTTGTAGCCAAATTGTCCCAGGAAAAAGGTAGCGCTCTCCGGCAACGGCTGTGCGACTTCGCTCCACGAAAGAAGCAGTTGACTCTCAGCACCGCGCCACTAGCCCCTCTTCGCTCTGGAGCCCGTAATTGGGTTCCTTTACGAATTGGGGGCGCGCGAAAGGTGCCCGCCGGGTCCCATGGTCACAGGCTTCATCCGCCTGTGATTTTTTAAAGGGTCCCCACTTCGCCGTAGCGGAACAGACCCGATTTCCGTAGAGCCAGTCCCTCCGGATCAGAGGGAATCCACCATTACCGATGGCGCCACCCCGGAAGTCTTCCATCTTGCTCAGAATTATATCTACAGTGGGACTTCAGAGGTTCAGGTGGGGGGCAGCGAATGAACCTGGGACCTTTGCATGGAACGCAAGTGCTCTATGTCTGAGCCACGGCCCTTTCCCAGCCACTAATACAGCTCAGTGCGTAAGACTGTTTACTGTGAATATTGCACTATTGGGGATTTTGTTGCTGTCGTTATTTTATGGTGGATTGTACATTGTTGCACACAAGATGGTCTCTGAGTGATGAGAGATTCCAGGGGTTCTTGCATTTTTACAAAGGGTTTGGTTTCCTTGGAATGCATGTCAGGGGAGATGGCGGTTTTTTGGGCATTTGTTGTCTGTCTCGAGAGGCAATGGAGTGCCCCTCCAGGGGTGAAGTCAAACAGCACCAAAGTGACCTCCTTGGGGTGCAAGCCTGGGCAGTGGGCATGGAGGTCCCGGACTGCCCAGACAACAAGACTGTTGTGGACGATATTAAGTAATGATTCTAAAATTTTGTATAAAATATATAAATTGCTGTTTGAATGGCATTTGAAGGACAAGGAGGTTAAGTCAGTCATGATTCATTGAGCCAAGGATTTTGGGTATAATATACAGCTGAGTGATTGGGTAAAATTGGGAAATGTAAAGAAAAAGAGGGAACATTTTATCACATGTGGTGGGAATGTAAAAAGGTAAAAAGCTTCTGGGAGGTGATATATAATGAGATGAAAAAAATGTTGAAATATACATTTATAAAGAAACCAGAAGCATTTTTACTGGGCATTGTTGGGAGTGATATAAACAGAAAGGAATGTAAGCTCTTTTTATATGCAATATCAGCAGCAAGAATATTACTGGCCCCAAAATGGAAGCAAGAAGAACTACCGACGATTGAAGAATGGAGGATGAAGTTAATGGACTATGCAGAACTAGATAAACTAACAGGAAGGATTCGAAACCGGAGGGACCAGAAATTCACGGAAGACTGGAGTAAATTTACGGACTATTTGAAAAGTATTTGTGAAGATCAGACGACGTTTGTAGGCTTGCAAGAAGTTTTGTGAGGAGTATTATTGGCATTATTGCAAAAATGGATAAGGGGAAAGAAGATTTGTTAAGAGATTTAAAGGCAATATAAAGTTAAGAAATGCATAAGAAGTGGTTAAAACGGTGGATCATCAGAAGTGCTGATGGAAGTCTAAAAAGATTGTATAAGTGATAAGTTTTGTGGTACATTTTATAATTTATATGTTAAAATCAATAAAAATTATATATATATATATATATAAATTTAAAAAAGACTGTTGGGGACTGGGCAGAGGAGGAACGGTGGAGACCGACTTCCCAGCCTGACCTTTCCAGAGAAGAAGACAGTATAGATTTATGACTGGTTTGAGGGAGGTCACAGGTTAGAGGCAGATGAGGGGGGAAGCTGGGAAATAATGGGAGAGGAGGAAGAGGAGGCAGAAGCACCAGAGGTGCGACAGCTGACGGACACCGTGTCTTTAGAGAGCATTCCAGACCCATCCCTCCCAGAACCCGGCAAGCACTGAAAGTAGGAGAGCAAAGAGCTCAAAGGCATAGGGCCCTTTTCAGCCCCCGTAGCTGAGATGCATGAGGCACCAGATTTATGTACGGTGGTCCCTCAGGTTACATACGCTCTGATTAAGTATGTAATCAGAGGTACCACTGTATATTAAAAATGAGCAAATCAGCGATATTTGAGGGAGCAGGCTAGCAGGCGGGGCCCATTACTTACATCATAGGAGCCTACACATCACAAAACACTGCTGCTGTATGTAGGTTTTATTTTATTTGTTTTTTATTTTATATTTTGGAAATGTACATCCAGGTTGTTTTTCCCTTTAATTTTTTTGGGTGCCCCCAAGAGAGTGGGGCCCAAAGCTATAGCTTGTTTAGCTTATACCTCGGGTTAAGTACGTAATTCGTTCCGGAGATCCGTTCTTAACCTGAAACGGTTCTTAAACTGAAGCACCACTTTAGCTAATGGGACCTCCCGCTGCAGCTGCGCCACTGGAGCACAATTTCTGTTCTCATCCTGAAGCAAAGTTCTTAACCTGAAGCACTATTTCTGGGTTAGCGGAGTCTGTAACCTGAAGCGTATGTAACCCAAGGTACCACTGTACTTCTTCTTAATTGTATTTCACTTCAATAATTGCTTTGATAAAATACATATTTTGTTATGTGCAAATGGCTTTAGATACCTATTAGGTCCATAAATTACCATACAGCATATATCCAACACAAAAAAACCAGTGTTGACAATGGACAGCTGGACATATAAAGGGCCCCATTACCTTCAGTAGCTTAGGGCCTCATCAAACCTCAATCCGGCCCTGGTCACAGCATTAACACCCCAACAGATCTTGCTTTTCCGTTCAAGTTTCAGGGAGCCTCAAGTCCAGCACCAAGCAAGACCATGTCTCTGGCCCTCCAGTTTTCAGCAACAGCCCCAAACTCTCTCACACACAGCTGTCTCTTATACAGACCCCCCCCCCCTTTGGCCTGTTGTTTGCTATCCTTAGAATGTGGCATCCAGCCAGGTGAGATGGGAAAAGACACTCCTGCTTGTCTCCATGGAAACAGAGCCCACTCTTTAAGATGCAAACAATGGGTACTTGGCTGAGGCGTTCAGGCCATGACCTTAACAAGGGATCTGCCCTTTAGATTCTAGCCTCGCGAGCGCAGGATCACAGGATTGGAAGGTACCCATTGGAATCACCCAGACTGACCCCTGCCCCACAACCCTCCATAGCAATCCTTTCATTAGCTGCATTATTTCTGCTTCCCCTCAATCTGCAACCAGAAATTAAGTAATGAAAATTATTACTATTATTTCCTCTTTCTTAGCGTTTTAACTGTATTTTGCTTCGCTAGGCAATTGGAACTTCGAAATCAGTTCCTCTGATGTATCCATCTCCAAACTAGAGGTTTGGGGCTACAACAGCCCAGCTGGGAGTTGGGAATTATAGTATGAACATCTGGAGGGCGCCATCTTGGGGAAGCCTGCTCCAGTATGCTCTCAATTATAATAATAATAATAATAAATTTTATTTATATCCCGCCCTCCCCAGCCGAAGCCGGGCTCAGGGCGGCTAACAACACTAAAATAGTGCAACGTTATAAAAACATCAAAGAATTAATTAAAATCAAAATTGATGGCAACCATAAACTAAAGTATTGTAAAGATTGCCAAAGGAGGGAGTCAGGCTGCGCCCTGACCAAAGGCCTGGTGGAACAGCTCTGTCTTGCAGGCCCTGCGGAAAGATGTCAAGTCCTGGAGGGCCCTTGTCTCTTGTGACAGAGCGTTCCACCAGGTTGGAGCCGCAGCCGAAAAAGCCCTGGCTCTAGTTGAGGCCAGCCTAACCTCTCTGAGGCCTGGGACCTTCAAGATGTTTTTATTTGAAGACCGTAAGTTCCTCTGTGGGGCATACCAGGAGAGGCGGTCCCGTAGATACGAGGGTCAATTGGCTCCAGCACTTCCATTTCCCCAAAAAGAGGACATTTGATCCAAGCTTTCCCGCTTTGCTGCTGATCCCAAGGCGAGACCGTCCACTTAGGAGGAGAGCTTCCACACACACACACACACACACACACACACACCATCAATCACCACTGGATCTCTCCCAACGCCCCGTAAATAATTCAGGGACGCAGGCCCCATCGGTGCAGCTTCTTGTTTTCAGCCCGGATCTGGTGCCAGGAATCTTGGGAAAGGGGCCCAATAATAATGTACCAGTCCAAAGTAATTAAAGTGCATCATTACATATAAATTTGTAATTAAACACTTTAACGTAATCATCCCACACAGCATGATTCCTGATGAATTAATTAAAAGAACTCCAGAAATTAATGTTTTCCTTGTCAGTAACGTTGTTCCAGCTTTAGCCATCTCCCTCCCTA
Organism: Podarcis pityusensis; assembly: GCF_964106645.2. Lineage (NCBI taxonomy): Eukaryota > Metazoa > Chordata > Lepidosauria > Squamata > Lacertidae > Podarcis > Podarcis pityusensis. Next base: position 5,261,056 of record NC_138039.1, on the reverse strand, counting down.
TTCCTGCAGCGTGTCGGAAAGTAATTAGGCCAGCGCTGGGGGGACGGCCACGCGGCGGATCGGGGGCCAAAGGCTTGCTGGCCAAAGGCTGCCAACTGCAATGCTTCTACTCTCGAGGAAACCTTTTTCTTTTTCATTTTTGCAAGTCAGGCCTCGACGACACTTGTGGTGGAAGTCACGGGCACTGAAAAGGATTCTGGGTATATCCCAAAACACTATTATTATCGCTCCGCGTATGCGCAATCCTCCACCGCTACTTCGATTTATGGAAATGGCGCTGTTACGGGTGCCGCATAATACCCGTTTGTAAGAAATCCTTCTTTGAGTGGGGCAGCACCAGCACTTTGGAACTCCCTGCCAATTGATACACCAAGCAGGGTCCTTCACTGTACTCTTTTCAGTGCCTCCTAAAAATATTTATGTTCAGGCAAGCCTAGCAGGATATGTAGCAGGTTGAACTGTTTTCAGCTTCTCATTGATTTCAATTGTTTTTAATAGCTAGTTTTAACTGTGTGTGTGTGTGTGTGTGTGTGTGTGTGTGTGTGTGTATTTGTTCTTTTTCTAAAGGGCTCCAAGTTGTTGTTTCTCCCTTACATTTAGGCGGTATATATACTTTGAGTGTTCAGACCCAGAGACCTCCCCACTAAATAAATACTGTATTTTTTGCTCTATAAGACTCACTTTTTTCCTCCAAAAAAGTAAGGGGAGATGTGTGTGCGTCTTATGGAGCGAATGCAGGCTGCGCAGCTATCCCAGAAGCCAGAACAGCAAGAGGGATCGCTGCTTTCGCTGCGCAGCGATTCCTCTTGCTGTTCTGGCTTCTGGGATTCAGAATATTTTTTTTCTTGTTTTCCTCCTCCAAAAACTAGGTGCATCTTATGGTCTGGTGCGTCTTATAGAGCGAAAAATACGGTACATACTTGACTCAAATTTTAGTTTTGGTTTTTGGCAGAATTTAGGCCACAGCTTTACTGATTACAGAAAAAGTGAGTTGTTGCATAGGCTCTGGTTTGACTAGCTCCCTACACCGTTGCAGGGAGCGCTGACCCAGAGGTCTATCATAGGTCAGCCTAGGGTGAACACCTGGATAAGCGGAAAGCCGGGAACAGGCTATTTCCACCACCCAAATGCCCCCCTGGACTCAGGCACGGGCACAACCCCCTCACAGGGGTTGACCAAACCATCAAGTCCCTGGATTCCTTTAAAGAAATACCCTTCACATAGGGATGGCGAGATCGTTCTCCCATCCCTATCACATGAACCAGTGCCTATCCGCAACCTTACAAGTTGTGACGATTTGCTACGCAGCAGGCAAAACCCAAATGGCAACAGCCACTCAGCCAAGTGGGGAAAATTCCTGCTGTGCCCCTGTCCCAATGACAGACGACACATAACGGCATAGCAAGGTCAATCGCAAAATGCCCTAAAAGTAGGGAGAGGTGGGCAGGTATTCCGTTTGCACAAGCCCAAAGAGAATCTCTGGGTCACGTGCAAGGGATTAAATAGGTCCCTCGAACTGTTTAGACTGCACTCCATTGGCCAGAGTACACCCAGCAATGAGGGTCCTACCAATCGGGCACTGTGGCTGACCAATAGACCCACCCACAACGAGGAAGTCAGTCTCCAGGTCTCACCGCAACACGTGCCCTCTTTTAGGGAGGACACGATTTAATGAAATAAATAAAAGAAATGATTTGTGCTTCTTTTGTCTGCTAGCAGCTCGCACGCAAAGGGTCTTATTATTCACTTATAAACCCCTGAATAACTCAAGACCAGGCTTACCTGAAAGACCATCCGACCCGTAAGATTGGCCTTGGTAGCTCAACAACTTTGGCCAAAAAAAATGCTCAACAACTTTTCCTGTCCAGATTTTCACTGATGGAAGTATGGCAACCCTATTGGTAGCTCGGGACGCGGATGGCGCTGTGGGTTAAACCACAAAGCCTGGGACTTGCTGATCAGAAGGTCGGTGGTTCAAATCCCCGTGACAGAGTGAGCTCCCGTTGCTCAGTCCCTGCTCCTGCCAACCTAGCAGTTCAAAAGCACGTCAAAGTGCAAGTAGATAAATAGGTACCGCTCCGGCGAGAAGGTAAATGGTGTTTCCGTGCGCTGCTCTGGTTCGCCAGAAGCGGCTTAGTCCTGCTGGCCACACGACCTGGAAGCTGTACGCTGGCTCCCTCAGCCAGTAAAGCGAGATGAGCGCTGCAACCCCAGAGTCGGTCACAACTGGACCTAATGGTCAGGGGTCCCTTTACCTTTACCTATTAGTAGCTCAGCTGGTAGAGGATGAGCATCTTAATCTTCGGGTCCTGGGTTCAAGCCCCATGCAGCCCCTTGAACTGGTCAAGGAGATAAACAACTTTTAGAAGACCTCTGAAGGCAGCCTTGCCTTGGGAAGTTTTTTGTGCTTGATGTTTTGTTATGTTTTTCCTATCTGTTGGAAGCCACCCGGAGTGGCTGGGGCAAACCAGATGAGTGGGGTACAAATAATAAAATTATTATGATTACGATTACTATTAATATTACTAGATGATCCTTGTGGCTCCTTCCAACCCTACAATTCTATGATTCTTTTTTTTAAAAAATATATTGCGAAACAGTTTACATAAAACAGCACAGATAAACAAACAAAAAGAACAGTGCATCAAGTACACACAAACAACAAATCTTCTAACTTCACACACACTTTTGACTTCCGATTCACCTTTCTACATATTCTCAGCCTATATGCACTTCCTGTTATATCAATTGCATAGCACAAAGACATTTTTAACTTTCTAGCATTCCTTAATATTCAAGATTCAATCTAAACCTGCAAGAAGATCTGCATTTTCACAATATTGTTTTATATATTCTTTAAATATTATCCATACTTTACTCACTTTCCGATTTGTGTTTCCTCTTATTCTCCCAATCATTGTTGCAAGTTCCAGGTATTCTAACATCTTTACCTGCCAGTCAAGCTTTCTGGGAATTAAGTCACCTTTCCAGTTTTTTGCTATTCGGATTCTAGCTGCCGTAGTTGCGTACATAAAGATGTTTCTAAAAAGTTTTTGTATTTCAGTGGACATGATGCCTAACAGAAAGGCTTCTGGGGGTTTTTTGGAAGGAGAATTTTAAAATCTTTTTAAGTTCGCTGTATATTATATCCCAGAATTCTCGTATCCTTACACAATCCCACCACATGTGCATTAAGGTACCCTCTCCTTACAGTTCTATGATTCTATGATCGCTTGAAATAAACAGCAGGGGAAATGTTACTTATTGCTCTGTGTCCTAACAGAGTGTTTCAGGGCAGTGACTGGAAAACAGGTTTTTTCCCTCCCTGCCCCAGCCTTGTGGAATATCCTTCTCTCCACCAGATGCGAAGGATCATCTAATCATTTGCTTCAGACAATATATTCTTGCCCAGGCTTTCCCCGGCCCATAAGATAGGACCCGAATCTCTTGTTTCCCTGTCTTTTTTACAACACGGTTTTTACTGCATGGTTTTCATTACACTGTTTTCTTCATTTTACGTGGCGGTTTTTGTACACCGCTTAGAGGTTTTCAAAATGCCAAGCTGCTCAGAGACGCCTTGAAACGAGTAAATGGGTTCAAACAAGCAGATCATAAGATAAAAAGCAATATATGCAACCCACCGGAACACAAGAATTTTTTTAATGAAAAAACTGCAATAGCAAATTCATCACAGAGAACGGCCATATGCATGAACCAAATACCCCAGCTTTCCTTGCAAGAGGTCTGAGGTTCTATCCCTGCCTTCTCCATGTAGGGCTTTGAATGTGCCCCCCCCCCCAAAAAAAAAACCTGGAGAGCTATTGCCAGTCAGTGGAAATAAATCAGGACATTTTGTGGGGTTATCTAAAATGCAATCAAACCAACAATTCATGTTTTGCTGGATAGGCACATGGCGGGAACTGAAGCTCACAGAGTTTTCCTTAAGTTTCCTACAGGAGCGTCATGCTCAGACTACATTTTAAGCTAGACTTAAGTATGTCTTTGGAACTAAATTACCTTTTCTTTTCTTTTCTTTTTTGTATATAGTTTTTATTAAGTTTTCTGTTTTACAATTTAGAATACTCGTTTTTACATCCTTAAAATATCAGTGACTTCCCTTCTTCTCTTTCCACGGTTCATTTTACATATCATAAGACGCTGCATATTTTACAAAAACTATACAATTCAGTATTCCATTACTGCATCCATCAAAACTTATTTACACTGTTGAATTTATCTTAATGCTGCCAACGTTTTCAGCTGTGCACAGTTATTTCCCATATATTCAACAAACGTTTTCCAGTCTTATCTACAGTGGTGCCTCGCAAGACGAAATTAATTCGTTCCGCAAGTCTCTTCGTCTTGCGAGTTTTTCGTCTTGCGATGCACGGTTTCCCATAGGAATGCATTGAAAATCAATCAATGCGTTCCTAGGGAAACCGCCTTCAGACCAGGTCCGGGGACAGTCTGTCCCCGGACCTCTTCTGAAGGCTGGGGGGGGGACAAGGGCTTTTCTTCCCACCCCCAGCATTTTAAAAAACCCCAGGACAGCGGAGGACTTCTCCGCTGTCCGGGCGATCTTAAAATGCTGGCGGGCGGCATTTTAAAATCGCCCCGGACAGCGGAGGACTTCTCCGCTGTCCGGGGCGATTTAAAAGCCCCTGGGAAGGCAGGCAGGGGGGACAAAGACTTTCGCCCCCCGCCCGCCTTCAGAAGGTGTTCCCGCCCCCCGCCCCGCTTCGGAGCAGCGTTCCGAAGTGGGGCGGCTGGGGCAGGTATTCCCGGCCCCCCGCCCCGTTTCGGAACAGCGTTCCGAAGTGGGGCGGCTGGGGCAGGTGTTCCCGCCCCCCCCCGCCCCGCTTCGGAACAGCGTTTTAAAATGCTGGGGGTCGGGAGCGAAGCGTTCGCTGCCGACCCCCAGCATTTAAAAATCTCCCCGGGACAGCAGAGACTTCTCTGCTGTCCCGGGGAGATTTTTAAATGCTGGGCGACCCCCAGCATTTAAAAATCTCCCCGGGACAGCAGAGACTTCTCTGCTGTCCCGGGGAGATTTTTAAATGCTGGGGGTCGGCAGTGAACGCTTCGCTCCCGACCCCCAGCATTTAAAAATCTCCCCGGGACAGCAGAGACTTCTCTGCTGTCCCGGGGAGATTTTTAAATGCTGGGGGTCGTCAGTGAACGCTTCGCTCCCGCCCGCCAGCATTTTAAGATCGCCCGGGGCAGGCGGGGGGGAAGGCAGGCGGGGGGGAGCAAAGACTTTTGCCCCCCGCCGGCCTTCAGAAGAGGTCCTCTTCTGAAGGCCGGCTGTGGGCGAAAGTCTTTGCTCCCGACCGCCAGCATTTCCCTATGGGCTTTCGTCTTGCGATGCAAGCCCATAGGGAAATTCGTCTTGCGAAGCGCCTCCAAAACAGAAAACCCTTTCGTCTTGCGGGTTTTCCGTCTTGCGAGGCATTCGTCTTGCGGGGCACCACTGTAAACAGATGTTCTTCTTGTTCTCTTATTCTATATGTTAAGTCTGCAAACTGCGCATATTCTGTCAGCTTAAGTTGCCATTCTTCTTTGGTTGGGACCTCGCTCGTTTTCCATTTTTGGGCTCAGAAAACACAGGCCAGAGTAGTAAAGGTAAAGGGACCCCTGACCATTAGGTCCGGTCGTGGCCGACTCATCATGGCCGAGGTTGCGGCGCTCATCTCGCTTTATTGGCTGAGGGACCCGGCGTACAGCTTCCGGGTCATGTGGCCAGCATGACTAAGCCGCTTCTGGTGAACCAGAGCAGCGCATGGAAACGCCGTTTACCTTCCCGCCGGAGCGGTACCTATTGATCTACTTGCACTTTGACATGCTTTCGAACTGCTAGGTTGGCAGGAGCAGGGACCGAGCAACGGGAGCTCACCCCGTTGCGGGGATTTGAACCACCGACCTTCTGATCGGCAAGTCCTAGGCTCTGTGGTTTAACCAAGAGCGCCACCCGTGTACATAAGTAACCTTTTTTGACACCTGGGAATTTCAGTCTGAATTATCTTCAGCAGAAGGACTTGGGGGGGAAGTACTTTAAAACTTTTTTTTCAATTCATTATGGATCATTTCCCAATACTCTTTTACCTTTTTACAAGTCCACCACATATGAAAGAACGTTCCCATTTTAAGCCTGCCTGAACAAAGCTGCTGTATCTGTTACTCCGAGTGAGTAAATGTTATTTTTAACTTTTATAAGAATGTTTGTGTGATTATTGTTTAAAGGGGGAGGAAAGGGGGGGGGAAGATCAGCAGAATCCAGTTTTTAATGTCTGCTCTTTTATTGTGTTTTTAATATTCTGTTGGGAGCCGCCCAGAGTGGCTGGGGAAACCTAGCCAGATGGGTGGGGTATAAATAAATAATTATAATAAAGTGAAAAGGTGTTTGGTTTACAGCAAAGTTAAAAGCCGGGAAGTTGGAGCTACAAGTCCCACCAACACCTGCTCTATCTCATTCACATAGAGCTAGCATTGCTTAAAAGAGCAAAATAAACCGCAGAGGGAGAGAGGTCCCATTGGTAAAGCGGGGGCAATGTTATTCACTTGCAGTTTCTTCATATTCTAGGCTTCAGATTCTAGGTCTCCATGGTTGGAGCTTGTACTATGACTGCTTTGTGCAGGAGAGAGAGAGAAATGGAACTTAGGAGTCTGGCGGGAAACCACAAAATGTATTTTCCCCTTTATATCTGTGGGGCGCAGGTGGCGCTGTGGGTTAAACCACAGAGCCTAGGGCTTGCCGATCAAAAGGTCGGCAGTTCGAATCCCCGTGATGGGGGGAGCTCCTGTTGCTCAGTCCCTGCTCCTGCCAACCTAGCAGTTCGAAAGCACGTCAAAGTGCAAGTAGATCAATAGGTACCACTCTGGCGGGAAGGTAAACGGTGTTTCCGTGCGCTGCTCTGGTTCGCCAGAAGCGGCTTAGTCATGCTGGCCACATGACCCGGAAGCTGTACGCCGGCTCCCTTGGCCAATAAAGCGAGATGAGCACCGCAACCCCAGAGTCAGTCACGACTGGACCTAACGGTCAGGGGTCCCTTTACCTTTTATCTGTAGGTCTCAATCCCGCCCTCTGCCGGCTGGAGGCATACAAGGTTGCTGATACCCCACATAATCTGGTGACCTCCATCCTGGTTGCTGCTAAGAGGAGTTACACTCAGGCCCAATTGACCCTGACCAATGGCCCCAGGGGCTCTGAAGGGCCCCTCACTGGGGGCCACACTGACATTCCCCATCAGGACCCTGGATGGACATTTTAAGTGGGGGCTCCGCTTCCGAACGCGAGCAGAGAGAGTTCGAAACGCAGACTAGAGGTCTGTGAAATGCACAGATTTCATAGATCTGCAAGCCCAGGCATTGCATTGTGGGCAAACGAAGAGGGCAGGTGGCAACCACGAATGGGAGCCAAGCTCGGCTCCCACTCAAAACTGGCAGAGCCACTAAAACACCATCTGAGGCAGAGGGCAGGGAGCAGGGCGAGGAAAAACGTGTGCGGCCGTGGTCATGAAAGGTGGTGATGGAGATGGGCAGCCATGCCAGCCGGGGCAGATGGGAATCGTAGACCGAAACATCTGGCGGCTGGCCCAACGTCCCCGTCATCTTTTGTGCATCGTCACAAGGCCAATAAAACCAAGCTCAGCTGGGCTCTGGAGGTGGGGTGGGCAGTGGGCACAATTCCAGGCCCTTCCTCTCTCCCCCCCCCCCACCACCCCACAATATCTATCCTTGCAGCGCACAGCACCTATCAATATGCGTCTCGGAACGCTTTGCACAGCTTGCCGTCGGGGGTCGCGTTTGAGGTGTGCGAACCGGGACAAGCCCCAGCAGAGCCCAGCTGGGAGAAGCTGGTGAAACGGAGCCACGTTAATTATTCCTCAGTGGGGTTCCCCTTGTTCCAGCGCCGCTCTCTGCGCCGCCCAGACATGTACTCTGTGCGCCGTTCCCCCTTCGCCACCTGATCTTCGCCACACACAACAGAGACTGTTTGCAGACTGCTATGCAGGTCCTCTGGTGCGGACCGGATGAGCCTTTGTGGCGACTCCCAAATTAGGAGCGCGGCCCCCGGGGGGGTCACACCAGCCCCACACCCGCCCAAGCACTAAGTTCTCTTTTCCAGCTGCTCCCACCCGATCTGGCTGCCAAGAGAGAAAGCAGAGGAGGAGGGAATGCAATGATGGATTTTTGCCTTTGGCCAGGAGTCAGGAGGGAACGGGCTTCCCCAAGCCGGTGCCCACCAAATAGACTGCAACACCCATCCTATAGCTATGCCAGCTGCACCCCCAACTCATGCCACGCTGGCTGCAGAACGCAAGAGGAGCTGGATCTTGTTTCGATGCCGGCAACAGGGTAGCATTTTGTTGGAGGCCCTGAATGCCAGTTGCTGAATGCCACAGGAGGGGAAAGCTGCTCTTGGGTCCTGCTTTCTGGCTGCCCCTTTGCGGCATCCAGCTGGCCGCTGCAAGAACACAACGCTAAACTGAAAGGCCCCCCTTGGCCAGCTGCAGGTCTCTTAGAATCACAGACTCTACAAGAGTCAGAAGAGATCACAAAGGTCCTCTAGCCTACCCACCCTCCTGCAATGCAGGAATCTTTTGCCAGGCGTGAGACTCGAACCCATGGCCCTGAGATTAATAATAATAATAATATTTTTTTATTTATACCCCACCCTTCCCAGTTCAGGAAGCCGGGCTCAGGGTGGCTAACAACAAATTTAAAACACTTAATTGATGCTACCAAAAAAAAAGCATAAAATATGGTATAAAGCGTAAATAACAATAAAATCAAAAATCAATTTAGGGGGAAAATCTATCCAATAAACATTAGATGATCACCAGGGCTAGCTGGCTAAATTAGTCCCACTTGGGCCAGCGATAAGACCAGGGGAGAACCAGCTGTGAGATCCCAGAGCGGGCAATCTTCACAAAAAGGGGAGGGGGAAGGAAGAAAGGGGAACAAAAGATCAGGCCAGGTTCAAATTGAAAGCCAGGCAGAATAGCTTTGATTTACAGGCCCTGCGGAAGGAAGTTGAATCCTGCAGGGCCCTGGTCTCATCGTACAGAGCATTCCACCAGGTTGGAGCCATCACTGAGAAGGCCCTGGCCCTGGTGGAGGATAATCTGACTTCCTTAGGGCCCGAGACTTCTAAACTATAGTTATTCATGGACCTTAAGGTCCTCTGCAGGGCAGACCAGGAGAGGCAGTCCCGTAGATACAAGGGCCCTAAGCCACAAAGGGCCACAAAGATTAAGAGGCTTGTGCACTGCTGACTGAGTTCTGATCAAGTCCATTGTCTTGACTTCCTTTTTAAATCTCAAGGGACACTGTGTAGAAAGGCGAAGGCAACTTTTTTTTTTTAATGATATTTATTAAAGTTTCACAAAGAAAGAATCACATCAACAACAAAAAAGAGAAATTCAAGAATAAAAAGAAAAATACACAATGCAAAATACAAAAAGAAAAAAGAAAAAACAGTTAAAAACAATTCCCTCTTTTCATCACTACTTTTACATTTACTTGTTTCCCGGACCTCCTCATACCTCCCTCTTTTGTATTCCAATTCAGTTTGTTAGTCCAGCAGTTCCTTTCCCTCCTTTTTAATCCCAATCCTTAATCTTAATATAATATAACATTAAGTTTTTACCTCTTAAAAACCAATTTTTCCATTCTTTTAACCTTTTTAATCCTAATCCTTAATCTTGATATATTTATAACTTTAAAGCCTGTACAGCTAGAAGCCACTTAATTTCAATCCAACATCACTCTAACATTCATTAATTTTGCAATATTTCTGTAAATAATCTTTGAATTTCTTCCAATCTTCTTCCACCGACTCTTCTCCCTGGTCACGGATTCTGCCAGTCATTTCCGCCAATTCCATGTAGTCCATCATTTTCATCTGCCATTCCTCCAGTGTGGGTAGCTCTTGTGTCTTCCAATACTTTGCGATGAGTATTCTTGCTGCTGTTGTAGCATACACGAAGAAAGTTCTATCCTTTTTTAACACCGGTTGGCCGACTATGCCCAAGAGAAAGGCCTCTGGTTTCTTCAAGAAGGTATATTTAAATACCTTTTTTAATTCATTATATATCATCTCCCAGAAAGCCTTAATCCTTGGGCACGTCCACCAAAGGTGAAAAAATGTACCTTCAGTTTCTTTACATTTCCAACATTTGTTATCGGGCAAATGATAAATTTTTGCAAGCTTGACTGGGGTCATGTACCACCTGTAGATCATTTTCATAATATTCTCTCTTAAGGCATTACATGCCGTAAACCTCATACCTGTGGTCCATAACTGTTCCCAGTCGGCCATCATTATGTTATGACCAACATCAGCGAAGACAACTTTTTGAGCTGAACGCAGCACTCTGGCGCCCTGAACCTTCATCTCCAAGGCCCTGAAGAGCCAATTTGCAACGTTCCAAAAAATATCCACACGAACCGCTATCGCTATTATTCTGCCTCCAGGGCCAGAGGCAGTCCATTCCTTTGAGCACCAGTGTCTGGGAATCACCTTGGGAAAGTGCTGTTGCACCCAGGTCCTGCTTGACAGCTTCTTGGAGACATAAGGACTTAGGAACGAAGAAAGCTCATAACCTCCAAGAGTCCCTGTTTTCCAGGGAGAGTCCCGGAATGACAGAAACCATCCTAGCTTCTGATTTGTTCCTGGAATGTCCCTATTTCCCCCACCAGCACCACCTCAGGCAGGAAGAGGAGCCAGCACTTGCCCCAGTGTGGTGTAGTGGTTACGAGTGGTGGACTCGTAATCTGGTGAACTGGGTTCACTTCCCCGCTCCTCCACATGCAGCTGCTGGGTGACCTTGGGCCAGTCACACTTCTCTGAAGTCTCTCAGCCCCACTCACCTCACAGAGTGTTTGTTGTGGGGGAGGAAGGGAAAGGAGAACGTTAGCCGCTTTGAGACTCCTTCGGGTAGTGATAAAGCGGGATATCAAATCCAAACTCTTCTTCTTCTTCCCTAGCAGCGGCTGAGGCTGAGCATTCTGTTGCCTCTCCATGGCCGCTGCTGCCGGCCTCCTGCCTTGGGCAGCTTGTAGCAGCTGCTGGAGAGCGGGCAAGGAGAAGAAGAGGCTGCTGCCATTGCCAAGGCCCGGCCTCGCTTGACCCACCAGCTCTGAGGGGCAGGCAGAGGGCAGGGAAGAAAGGGGGAGTAGAGCAGAGTGCAATGAGTCTTGATTGTTTTAATAAAAAATAAAAAAAGTTTTGTGCAGTGGTGGCCAAACCTGGCCCTCCAGCTGTTTTGGGACTACAGTTCCCATCATCCCTGACCACTGGTCCTGTTAGCTAAGGATGATGGGAGTTGTAGTCCCAAAACAGCTGGAGGGCCAGGTTTGGCCACCACTGGAGCCTTTGTGCCTCCGCGTCTGATCTTGCCCCTTTCTGGAACTTTTTTATTGGTGTGTGTTTTTCGTTTTCTTTCTTTCTTTTTTGTAAATCTACCAAAAAATAAAGGGATGTGGGTGGCGCTGTGGGTTAAACCACAGAGCCTAGGGCTTGCCGATCAGAAGGTTGGCGGTTCAAATCCCCGCGACGGGGTGAGCTCCCGTTGCTCGGTCCCTGCTCCTGCAGTTCGAAAGCAGGTCAAAGTGCAAGTAGATAAATAGGTACCACTCCAGCGGGAAGGTAAATGGCGTTCCTGTGCGCTGCTCTGGTTCGCCAGAAGCAGCTTAGTCATGCTGGCCACATGACCTGGAAGCTGTGCGCTGGCTCCCTTGGCCAATAAAGTGAGATGAGCGCCACAACCCCAGAGTCGTCCGCGACTGTACTGAATGGTCAGGGGTCCCTTTACCTTTACCTTTACCAAAAAATAAAATGAAATAAAGTCAGGGTTTTCTCGGGACGGCTGAAGGCGTGTGTGCTGTGTCCTGCTGGTGGTACTTGCGCTTCTTCTGATAGGAAATGCTCGGCGCTGTCCTTCATTCCCAGGAAACCGAATCCTGGTTGAGCACCTGAAACCCCTGGAATCCCTGACTGCTAAGAGATTGGGGTGGCCTGCAACAATATCCTTTTTGAGCAGAGGCAACCAGAACTGCACACAGTAATCCACATGTGGTGGTACTGCAGATTTTGTAAAGGCACGTGTCTTGTTCAGTGACTACAGGCACCAGGGTGACTTTGAATGTCTGAACCAAACAACACAGAGAGCACGTTCACAACTCAATGTGCACAACGGTTTTCTGGTGATATCCGTTCAGACATTCACCAAATGCCAGGCAATTTTTTTTTTCGGTGGCAAGAAATCGAGAGGCGAGAATGGCTTTCTCAACTGGCCCCGGGTCTCAGTTGCTTCCAGAATTGTCTGTAGATTGGGCCTGTAGCCTTAATGGCTTTAACGACGAAGCACTGGGGAAGGGGCAAAGGCCGGCTCGGCTCTCCGAGGCGAGGGGACGCCCCCGTTCCTTGTCCTTCCGTAATCCCCAGCAGAACAATTTACCTTTCGGAGCAGGTCCAAGATGTTAATTAAGATAAATCTACCTCAATTTTTAGATTCTCTTATCGTGTAATTTATCAAAATTATGTTAATTATTTCTGTAGGGCAGCAAAATTATTACCTCTTCCGTGTCTGATTTGTATTAATATTCATAATTTAATAATTCGGCAGCCAAGCCATCTGGTTAGGGGAGCTGCGTTGCTTCCTTCCCTCTGCACCAGCCAAAAATATTCCACTGTTCGCTCGCTCTCTTATTTTTATTTTTTCCCCTGCTCGAGACCAGAATATCCCCCAAGGCTGTGAATAATAAAGAAGCCCCCCCCCCGGCTGCTTCAACCGTTTGCTGTGACACCCCCCACTCAGCTACCCATTGCTCACCTCTGCCCCTTTGATAGGGCTGAGGAGTCGCTGTGCTCAGTACCTGTAAAAAGGGGGGGGGGGCGTTGGAAAGATTATGCCAAAAAGGACGAAACCCCCTTCCACGTCTGTCCACAGCACCCTGTCATAGCGGCTCAGCTCAGCCCGGCAGGTGAGCTTAGCTGAACTGACATTTTCCACACTTAGTGATTTTTACACTGTAATTTGACATAATTAATGCCTACATTACTGCTGATAATTTAGCTAGTTAATTAAACTCGGAGGAGATAATTAAGGAGAGGCTACCACTCGGACTGCTAATTGTTTTTGTCATTATTCGAGGCGGCCCGACAGCTGCCAGCTGACTCATCCTCTTCTGTCAGCTGACGGGCCCGTCACATGACCGGGACGCCTCCGACGAGAGGGCCCAGGGCGGACATTTGCCAGGCTCCGGACGGAAGCAGAGGCTCTACCTGCACTCGGAGCTGGAAGGGAGCCAGCCTGGAGCGTGACGCCTCGCCCGGGCGCAAACAGCTGAGCCAGCCGCTCGGCGCTTTCGTCCACAGATGGCGCATGAATATTCACACACGGCCGGCCGCAGGATTTCCCCCCGTCGAGGTGGCACATGGAGCCTGATTCTTCTTGTTTGTGGCTGAAGTGCTGCCTCTGAGATTGTGTGTGTGAGAGAGAGAGAGAAAGAGACTTGCTAGTTCTAGTCTGCTGGAGAGGGGAGGCAGGAGTGACGTCTGGTTTAAGGAAAGAGCTCTGCTGAATCAGGGCGAAAGGTCTGTTCCAGAGTCGGCCCTATGTGCTTCTGCCCAGGAATGATGGAGAAATTGATCTCTGTTTGGATTTTAATGCAAACATACCTCTTTTGTCCTTTTCGAAACAATGTGGAAACCAGAACACAGCTGCCTTTTGAAATTCGCGGTTCTCCGAATTTTGTGACGCTGCTCGGACGCAATAATGCGCACACGAGGAGGCACTGGGCATAACTGGGCACATGCTGGTGAAAGAAACAAGGACACGTCTCCGAATTTTGTGATCTGGTTCTCCAGTCAAATAATGTGTATGAAAATGGGCGCATGAGGGGGAAGTATGTCTACATTGGCATACGTGAGTGAAAATAACATAAAGGTAAAGGTACCCCTGACTGTTAGGTCCAGTCGTGGACAACTCTGGGGTTCATCTCACTCAATAGGCCGAGGGAGCCAGCATTTGTCCGCAGACAGCTTCTGGGCCATGTGGCCAGCATGACTAAGCCACTTCTGGAGCACCAGAGCAGCACACGGAAACACCGTTTACCTTCCCGCCGGAGCAGTACCTATTTATCTACTTGCACTTTGACGTGCTTTCAAACTACCAGGTGGGCAGGAGCAGGGACCAAACAACGGGAGCTCACCCCATCGTGGGGATTCGAACCGCCGACCTTCTGATCAGCAAGCCCTAGGCTCAGTGGTTTAGACCACAATGCCACCAGCGTCCCTTGAAAATAACATATGCCGACACAAAGATAAATACGTAAGGAGAAATTTGTACCAAATCACTGACCAATCATCAAGGGCCTTTAAGAAATCCACAAATTAATGCAGAAATGGATAGGATCAGACTTAAGGCTGAAAAAAAGGAGAAACAGAGAAAAACCAGAATGGATAGATTTCCCCATGCTTATTTCCAAGTAGAAATAACCCCCTTGGATGAAACATGATTGACTCCCTGGGTCTTCTGGATGGGAATCTCTGCCTTAGTCCACCATCTTGCTTTCCACTGTGACCAATCATATTGAAATTGGAATACTTTATTGTCACTTGTACAACTTGCATACAGTGAGATTACACGAGCCCCCCCCCCTCAGCTCTTAGTCTTAATTCCCCTCGTTTACTGACGCACACCCACCAAACCCAAAAGTCAGTTCCCCTGTTGTTATCTTTTCATTCAGCAGCCTAACAGCCCACGGATAGAAGCTATTCTTTACCCTGTTGGTGTGACTAATCCTGCTTCTATGTCTTCTGCTCAAGGGCAGGAGATCAAGAAAGTGCCGGCCAGGCTGTGAATCATCCCTGAGAATTTTTCTCACTCTCCTGAGGCAACGTTCTTCCGCTATTTCATCCAGCGGATTCACAGGACAGCCCATAATATCTTGTGCTGTATTCCCCACCTTCTGTAGGCACTTCCTATCTGTTGATGTCAAACCAGCGTACCACACCGTGATGCAGTATGAAAGGACACTTTCTATTGTGGACCGGTAGATGATCATCAAATGTTGATTGACATCGTTCTTCTGCAATACTCTGAGGAGATGGAGTCTCTGATGGGCTTTCTTAGCGATCCGAGTTGTATTTATTTTCCAAGTAAGGTCTTCACTGAGATAAACTCCTAGGAATTTAAAGGAAGAGACTCTCTCCACACAGCCCTCCCCGATGTACAGCAGGGCTAGTTCTCCTCTCTTCCTCCGAAAGTCCAACACCATATGCCCCCGGGAAGTCTGTGAGCCGGGCAGCCAGATGATCACCACCACCAAGATCACTTCCCAGAGATAGGGATACAGAGATGTCTTTTGTTACGCCCAGCCCCAGTCTCCAAGTGGCGAGAGACTCAAAGGGTTTCTGTGCTGGAGTCATAGATGCCTGCTCCCTGGGGCCCTGGGTTCCTGAGCATCCACAAAATTCCCCATGGAGGGGCCGGGCACCCACAGCCCCAGGCACCCACAGTCGCGGGCCCATGTTGGCACTCCTGACTGGAGTCAGTCTTCAATGGAGACTGTGGTGTCTTCATGAGACATGGCTTTCTTTACAAATATAAATAATCTCCTTCTTTGGAGGTTTTTAAGCAGAATGAATGAATGAAACTTAATTTTTCCATCATCCGTAGGCCATAGCAACAAAAAGCATTGCGATATACACAGAACAAGTCGGTTATATAAAACATAGTTTAGGGTCATGAATCAGCAGTCAAATGGTGGACCTTATTCTGATAGCCCCAGCTAGAAACCTTGCAACCTCTGCAGTCATCTACTCTTCATGATCTGCAGAGGCTGGCTGGCCATCTGCCAGGGATGCTTTAGCTGAGATTCCTCCACCACAGGGAGG